>NC_059163.1:16803436-17129958 GCF_019923935.1 Bubalus bubalis
CATGAGTCACCCTTATTTAACATTATCTTATATCAAAACATGTATCAACTATTGCTTTAACATCTGAATGTATGGGGTTAATTTAAACTACTTTATTTGTATTTTTTTTAAGGAAAAATGCCTGCAGTGTAGCATCAACATTTTGGCTGCTTTATGAGTGATTTCAACTTAGAATGTGTTAGTCTATGTGGAAACAAAGAAGATACTCAAGTAATACTTTCAAAGCTCTAGGAATATGTATCAATTTTAAAGTGCCATTCAGAAAATAAACATCAACTGTTTATCATGTCTTCCCTCTCAATTAGTTTGAGTAGGCTAAAATCAAGGCTATTTCAGCAGTGATTTTAGGAGAAACACACGATCTTGGTCTATGGTGATAAAGTTTAATACTTGTAGGACCATTTGTAAAATGCTCACCTTTACACCTCATGAGAATGTTAATCTGGAGTCAGGATGAAAACTAAAAATGGAAAGTCTACTCTATCCATGGGCTGCCTCACTGTTGTATATGAATCTTTTTAAGCAATCCAAGTTATAATTCCTATTTCACTTAGTATATATGTTTTACAATCATAAAAAAGCAAATATGTTTTATGATTTTTCTGTGAAGTTTAGCATATTATAGTAAGTAAATCATGTTTTAAGATAATGGGCATTGACAATCTTTAAACTTTTGCTAAAAACATGGTTTGCTAAAGTGTATTTTCAGCCCTTAAACAATGAATTAATTCTGAGTCCAGCTACTGCTAAATTAGAGATAAACCTGAATATAACCCCTGAAAGTATTTTGAAATAAGCATAAGAAGATTCAAAATTCTCTACAGCACTAGAATAGTGATAGTGTGATTTTGATTAATATTTATCTTTAATTTTTGAACAAGTCCAATAATTAAATTGATTATTAGATTCCATTTTAAAATTCTCTAAGTGAGGGCTTCTCATTCTAGGCAGTGCATTAATTATCCAGGATTTTGCTCTCTGAGGCATAAAAGACAATAGATGAAATATCAACCAACATAATTTACCCTCTCTAACTCTAGCTTTAGACAATTAAGGAGCCCAGATGCTAAGAGAAATGACCCCTGTACTAACCATAACAACCTGCTGTTTTAGTTTTCCATATGGTTTCACGAATGAGACATTATCAAATGTTTGGAAGCATATGGAAGACCTAAGAAGAACTACTGTCTTCTTACTTTATTAGAGAAAGCTCAAAAAGAAATTAATAGGTATTAAACATTTATTGCATTGCCTTTTATTTTACAATTTAAACCATACAGTGCATGATCAAACAGTGCTTTTGATATATTCGAAATTCCTATATTTCAGAGACACTGAATAATCTTCCAAAATGTCCTTGAAAATTCTAAAAATGCATTATTACATTCTCTGAGAAAGTTAATACCACCCTCAAACTGGACTTATTACTTACAGATTTATAAAGAAAACGTACTATGAATTCAGCATTTGTAAAAATGGTCTTTACTTGAAGAGCACAATTAAAAAGGAGTATAAATAAAAACATACACTTAAAAATCTACACATAGACACTAAGTTTCCAGAGGAAATATAAACCTAAATTAGGCTATCCATGTAGATTACAAAACTAAAAGCCTAGGGGAGTTATATTGCATTTAAAACACTATAATTGAAGCCACATACACAAACAGTAAACTCTGCAAAAGGAATCACAATGAATCTAATATGTACTGCAAAGACACTAAATCCTAAAATGTCTTCTTAAAATTCATTGGCCAATAGTGAATAAATACAAAAAAAAAAAAAAAAAAAAAAGGCTATTTGCCTTAAATAAGAAAAATATTCTCAAGTCTTACTTTTTCCCCTGTTTGCTTCTATCTGGTGACTATCAGGTGACTAGAATTCTTTAAGTCTATTTGAATTTCTTGACAGACATAAAGAACCTATACAATTTAAAAATTTCCGAACCCATTTTCACCGTATTCACACATACAAAGTAGCAAATGTTAGAGATTATATTTATACATACCATTTACTTATGAAGGCAGCAGAAAATAAACTGAAATAATAAATCTTTAAAACAACAATTTTAGTTGACACAATAATGTCTCTCTGCCCTCAAACCCCAACCTCCATCCTCAACATTTCTAAATATTTCTAAAAAGGAAAAAAAAAAAATCAATGATTTTTACCTTCCATATTTTCTAGAACGAAGTCAAACATGCCATAACTTGACAGTTTCAAATTCAATCTTCCTTCACTAGACGTGTGTTTGTGGATAGCGGGTTCATTTCTAGACCCTCCAGAAGAAAACTAACCCAGACTAGAGGTTTGCTGACTTGACACTCATCCCTCCTTTTATCAGCTAAGGGTGAGAGACCAGTGACCACACATAATAGTTCCGTAACTCCCCCTTAACAAATGTTTAGAAAGCTTGTCTTGACAGAAACTGATTACAGGGATAAAAATCACACCCCCTTGTCCCCTCACAACAAAGAGCTCAACAATGAGAAGATTAAAAGACAAGCTTTGAAGTGGCTTACTGTCCCCCACCCCCCCACCCCCACCGGTCTTTAAAGTCAAAACAGACACAAAGTTTTCCCCTCATTAACTTTTCAGCATCTTCTTATTTGAATGAACTGAAATCTTCTAAGATCAGATAGTACTTAAAGGGATTTGCCTGAGAAAGCTTGAGCAAAATGTCTTTGAAAAATAGGGTATAGAAAATAAATTGGAATTGCCAATTCCTTAAGTAATGATTAGGTAAGTTGAGAGTGTTAATAAAATGAATACTAAGTCATGTATTATTGATTACAACTTAACCTACAGGTTTTTGCCCAAGATTTAACCACTTTTTGCCTTTTTTTTTTTTTAGAACAGATGCTGTAAATAAAGTTTTTGCACACTTGTCCTCAAAACAACCTCAGGAGTTTTAAGTGAACAAGTTTTGTTTTTTAAAATCTCTATTTTGTAAATAAAGAATTTGAGACATAGGGTGTTTTCCACTAAATGTACATGAAAAACTATAGCTCAACATGCAATAAAACTAGAACAAATAGTTTTAGTGTACTTCGTAATCATGGTGGCTCAGTGGCAAACAATCCACCTGCCAAGCAGGAGATACAGGTTTGATCTCTGGGCCAAGAAGATTCCCTGGAGAAGAAAATGGCAAACCACTCCAGGATCTTTGCCTGGAAAACTCCATGGACAGAAGAGCCTGGCAGGCTACAGTCCACAGGGTCGCAAAAGAGCTGGACACAGCTTAGCGACTGAAACAACAACAAATAATCATATAAGACCAAAATGCAGGAAAAACAGATTGAATGCCTTCTCAATTTCTTATATTTTCCTAAATTCTATCTGTGTGTTTGGGTTTTCACTATGCAGCCATATTGCTCCAGAAACTCTCATGAGACTTGGCTCCCAGAACTTGTACTATCTTGATTCTTTCATTTCTCCTAGCTTAGCTAATTATTCAAGGTTTTGTCATGTCATGTCTCTTTGTTTGTGTAATGATGTATTATTCTCCTTTCTCTCAATGTAACACGCCAGCAAGTTTTCCCAGCACCTGCACTAGCAAGGCTGGAAGACTTTGGCCCCCAAATAAACTGTTCTTTCCTTTGGGTCTTTGCTAATGGCACTCCCTCTGGTTGGAACAGTCTCCCAAGAGTGTTTTTTCAACCTCAGTTGCATATTAGAATCACCGAGAAAGGAGAGGAACCATGCCATATTTTACAAGCCAATTCAGGTGATTTCAATAGTCAACTTAGGTGAAAAACCACACAAACCTATCAAAATTTTCATCTCTTCAAACCTTGCTTATAAACCTTTCAGCCATATTGAAGTTTCTTTTGCAAATTTCCAAGAATCCTTGCCAAATTCTTCTTTGTATGCAGACAAAGGCTCTTCTCTGAGCCCTTCTTCTTAATGATAAGCTTACAAAGGGGGACAAATGACGGTCTTCCTCACTGCTCTACCTTTGTATCTGTTTCCTAGATCTGTTCCTGCTGATTAGCTTGACACAGACCATTCAGACCAGGAAAGGAAGTTTTTAAATATTCTCAATGTCTTTCCTCACCAATCTGGGTCAGTCCAGCGAGGTCCTACTCCATCTCCCAGTTGGCAGCTGCAGTGCAGGGCATCCTGTGCTGTGGAGTGCTGAGTTGTGTCTTGCCCAAGACTCTGGTCTTCAGTCTGCTCTGGGCAAATCCTGCTTTGGTTCCTGTTTGACTCTCATTGGAGACTCTAGTTATACCCCAGGACCTCGTTCCAATCACTGGGGTTTCGACAATCATATGCTGATTCTGGCCTGCCATTTGACACCTGCATTGTCCTTCACATTCTCTGTTGCTACATTCTAATCATCATCTATTAGAAACCTCCTCCATCCTCGGAAAATCTTTGCAGAATGCTTCCTGGATCCCTTGGCCATGTATAGCACTTCGTGATTGACTCACTAAGCTGGCGGTCAGTTGGACCTGCCTTGTGTGGCTCCAAC
Source organism: Bubalus bubalis (assembly GCF_019923935.1). Lineage (NCBI taxonomy): Eukaryota > Metazoa > Chordata > Mammalia > Artiodactyla > Bovidae > Bubalus > Bubalus bubalis. The sequence continues at coordinate 16,807,914 of NC_059163.1, forward strand.
TGTAAGAATTATGTTGGGTCCCAGATCTGTTCTTACTCACCCAATGTGTTTTTGGCTCTTAGAAACTGTCAGGCATTACACTGGAGCCCTCATGTAGATAAGAACAGTGTCTTACTTATCTTTTGCTGTTATATTTCACAAAGTACCTGGCACTTGTTCAAACTGTTTTGCACATTTTATTTATTTTATTTTTCAAAAGATTTTTTTTTTAACATAGACCACATTTAAAGTCTTTATTGAATTTGTTACAATATTGCTTCTGTTTTAAGTTTTGGTTTTTTGGTCCCGAGGCATGTGGGATCTTGGCTCCCTGACCAGGGATTGAATCTTACTCCTTGCATTGGAAAAGGAAGTCTTAACCACTGAACTGCCAGGGAAGCACCTGCACATTTTATTAGGGAAAAAAATTCATAAGCTTAATTTTAAGAAAATGAACCTTATTTAAATTTTCTATCATTCCCATCCTTGTTCATTGCACTCAAATATCTCAACATATAGAATTAAAAAATAGAATTCAGAAGAACCAAAAAGATTATTGTGTTCATATTTTTCACTTTATAGATCAGAAACTAGGGAACAGAAGGGCTTAATGAACTGGCCAATGCTGTGCAAATAGTTAGTAACAGAGATGGTGGATAGCCTAACTTCTAATGCTGTCATCTTAATTATCAGGAGGGTCTGAAGATGAACATAGCATCATGGATAAAAAATGGGAGAAAAAGACCACTGATTAAGCACTTGTTGTGTCATGTCCTACTCTTTTGCAACCCCATGGACTGTATCCTGCAAGGCTTTCCTTGGGATTTCCCAGGCAAGAAATCCATGGGATTTCCCAGGCAAGAATACTGGAGTACTTTGCCATTTCCTCCTCCAGGAGATCTTTCTGATCCAAGGATTGAGACTGTGTCTCCTGTGTCTTCTGCATTGGCAGGAGGATTCTTTACCACTGAGCCACTTGGGACACCTAATTCAAACTCATATTTTTTCTTTATTCACAGTATCCAATGGTGACTTCAAGACCCAAGGGAAACTTCTAAGAGAATTTAGACCTCATTAGAAACTGTGCACTAGGAATCATTATTTGAAAATTTCATCAAGTTTTATATATCTTTAGAAAATCAGCAAAGTAAAATGTCATTTACTTATCATTTAGATCACCGGGGCTTCCCTCGTAGCTCATTTGGTAAAGAATCTGTCTGCAGTGCAGGAGACCCAGGTTTGATTCCTAGGTCGGGAAGATCCCCTGGAGAAGGAATTGGCAATCCACTCCAGTATTCTTGCCTGGAGAATCCCATGGACTGAGGAGCCTGGTGGGCTGCAGTCCATGGGGTTGCAAAGAGTAGGGCATTACTGAGTAACTACACTAACCCTTGATCACCACTTATATACTACTCAGAAGATATGTTTTGAAGGAGAAAGTTTTTACATAATAATAAGTGCATAATTCTTTTGATTTGAGCCTAAAAGCTGACCTAAAATTGTGAAAATAAACTATTTTGAATTATGTTTAAGGGGAAAAGAGTGAGCACTGAATTTTGCAACAATTTACTACAGGCCTTAAAACATGTAGCCTTGTGTGCTCATCCAAGTCTACAATCTTTTACGTTTTCTCTGACTGAAAAGTCATCAAAGTATTTATGATGCTGATTATATTCAGCAGAATTTATTCCCCCACTTCGGACATTAATGTGTGTTTGGAGGCAGGTGGTCACTGTTGTAAAAGACCACCACGTGTGAGTGTTGTGTGCTATTTTGCCACCAGCCAGGTCTGATTTTCACAGAATCAAACTCCTCAGAAAATCAGTTAAATAGGGGAGATTTTAACTTAGTAGAATGTATTGCTCATGGTCACAGACAATTACAAAGAAACTATCTTGTCAACATAGGTCCCTGCTTGGTAAAAATGTACTGTTTTGGTGAGCAATGTTGGTAATGAGGTAGGTTAGGCCCGTGTGCAGAGGGAAGGGCAAATGGGACTCTCTACCTTTATCTTCGTTTTTTTGTAAATCTAAAACTACTCCAAAAAATAAAGTCTTAAAAAAATTATATATATATATAAGTGGCTCAGATGGTAAAGGATTCATGCAATGCAGGAGACCCAGGTTCAATCCCTGGGTCTGGAAGATCCCCTGGAGAAGGGAAAGGAAACCCCACTCCAGTATTCTTGACTAGAGAATTCCATAGACAGGGGAGCCTGGCAGACTACACAGTCCATGGGGTCACAGAGAGTCGGAATGACTGAGCAACTAACACTTTTTTCACTTTTTCAGGAAAAAAAAGAAAGAAACTACCAGAAATTGGTACATACAGTGAAAGGAGAAATGAAGCTTTATACCAGCCTATCACATACTGTGTTATATAGTGATCACAATCCTGACAGTGGAGCTTCTAGTAGAGGAATGGAATCCAGAGCTACAGAGATGCTCATGGTGTTCAGGACACTGAGAACTGCCAGCTTGTTTCCCCAGGTAGTTCAATATACGCTCATCGGGTTGAAGGTACAAGCATCACTGATTCACATGGTTTGACCAAAATAGACAATTCTGACCAAATAGACAATTCAACAGTCTCACTGTGGTCTAACCTAGACTTGAGGAGATGAAAGAAAACTTACCCCAGAGATTAACATAAACCATGTAAAAAACCCTGCACAAGCTGCTCATTCTCCGCTATTTATTTTAATGAACAAAAAGCATGGCAAGGTTAATATTACAAAATAAATAAAACATACAAATGTTGCCTCCTCAAATCATTTAATTTTATTATTTTCTTTTCTATTTTGGTTACTATTCTTAGCACAGATACTATTTTATGCTATTTTTCAATTATTATAATAGTAATTAGTATTCATATTATAAAAACACATTCATTTTCAACAGCTCATAGTTCCACGAGATGGAAAACATAATTTAATCTAAGAAATGACAGTAACATCTTTAAGAGGATAAAAGCAAACCAAAATGATTATTAAACTATTTATATTTTATTAATGCTATTGGAACCAAATGGTAATTTCCCTAACTGGTCCATAAAGGTACATTTTTCTTGATCACTATCATTTGTTGCATTTATATAAATATATAACAGCTAAACAATGATCATAGAAAAGTCCTCAAGACTCATAAAGATAGGCAATGTGTTGGACAGAAATAAATTGTATCTCACTGTAATGCAAAAAAAAAAAAACTCCCAAAGAGTAATTTTCAGAATTAACCTAATACAATTGATATGTGCATGGACCACAATTTTACTGATTATGTTATCTTAGAGAAAATTCATAGAACAAGATCATAATGTTGCTATTTTATGCAAAAAAGTCAAATAAAATAGTATCCTCATTACTACACATAGTTACTATGCTTCTATAAAATATATACAAGTCTTCTATTTCTTAATATTTTAGAGATAAAAATTCCAGCTTCAAGCAGCTAGCCTCTGTAGTATATCCACAAGCACTGAAACATCTGGTATTGTACTCGGTTGAATTGCTTACTGGAGATTGAGTGCCATGTCAATTTTTCATACCACATTTTTACACAGTTTCTTCAATGCTTTCATAAAGGTGATATCTTATAAAGCTTGGCCAAAGAGAAAAATTCAATGTTGTAGAGAAAATGGACATAATGTAAGAGAAATGTTATATCAGAGATAAGGGGGGAAAACTTAAAATTGCTTTTTTATTAATCTCTTAAGGGATATAACTGGAGGAGCTTCAAGATAGTAAGATTCTCTGTGATAACAAATACTATGCTCTTTTATAATGAAACAAATGGATTATACAAGATCAAAAATGACAAGATTTTCATATTTTATTCCAAGATAAGAGATAAAAGACACGAACATAGGATCTAAAAAATGTATATATAATTAATGCTGCTTCAAAATTGACTGAAAATATCACCTGGGTCTGGCTTAATTTTCATCTATTAATGAACACGCATTATTATTGTTTATTAATAGGGGTCTTAATGTAGAATTTTTCTCCTCAGTCTTAAAAGATGATGGAACAATTAGCAATTAATATTAATTGTAACTTTAGAAAATTAACTATCTCTTATATAGTATACATAAATGTGGGCTATACTGTGGTTGTTCCTACCTTTTTAAAATACCTGAACACACAGTCTTCCCGAAATCTTTATTAAGGAATTATCTCATTGCACACTGTATTCACTTTCTACTAAAAAAGATGCAAGTTGGTCTTTTAAAAGAATTTACAGCATCCAAAACACACATATACACATATCTGTCTATATATGTGCCTGCTTGAAAATTAAAGGGATAAAATAAGCTTTTTTGAGTACTTGCAATTAACTGAAATAATGGACTTGATAGATAACAGGATAATTTAGCTAGATATTACAAAGATATTTTCTCTTTTATGAATTCCATTTTTGTTAGCTACAAAATAGGGTTACTTCCTAACCATTTTAACATCAAATAAACACTATAAAACTCTGAGGTGTGCATTAATTTAATATTTAATTAACTGTCAATTCCTTGTATTTTCTATATATTATTTTATTCTCATAATCATGCACAAAATTTTTCTTTCACTAGTAAACATAAATGCATGAAACTCCATATTGTTTGGGCACATTTAATAAGTTTTCTTAAACAATTTATGAAACACCTAATTAAGTCTTTATCAAACATAAAAACATTCTGAATAGTTTGCCCCTACTTAATTTCCTTATATTTTATATAGGATGAAATGTGCCCTTATGTTCTTATACTTTTATTTCAAAACAGAAATCTACATTCATTACTCATTTTTGCTTTTTCTGTATCACCCTGAATTAAATAATAAATATACAATAGGGATGAAACATACAAAACAACAACAGAAATCTAGCTGACTGAAAAACAGAAATCTAACAGACTGCAAATACTTAAAACATTTTAAATTAGCTACCATATTTTCTAACAGTCTCAAGAAAACAAAAAGAGAGATGATAGATAAATATAGAAAGATAGAGCTGGAATACAGAAATGATATTTATAACTGAAGATTTATATGAAAACTGAATTTAATAATAATGTCATAGTTAAGAAAGTACATCAATTTCAAACTCATGTCAGCCTTAGTCTGTTATCTTTTTAATAGATAAAAGGAAAAGTCTGATGAATGGTAGAATTAGATTGACTGCGAACTATCCAAGAATCTCTTTTTGATCAAACTTATTCAGGCTCCTCTGAACTCTCTTTTCAACTATATCCTGACTCTTGAATTTCTGTTTGTCTTTGCATTACCCAATTTTAGCAAGAATCTTGCTAAGTCGGTTTAGCTAGAATCCCCAACCTTGGTATCTGATGGGGTTCCTCATGCCCTAGTAACCCCACATGATGTCTGATCACCCTGGCCTTCCTTTAGCAAGAGTCCTGTTAGGTTGGTTTAGCCAGAATTTCCCCTTACCCTTGATGTTTCCTCTTAGTAATTTTCTATTCACTGACCCCTCACCTTCTTCCTTGGCTATAAAGTCCCAAGTGGACTTTATATATATTCTTTGTTATATTCGGAGCTGAGTCCAATTTCTCTCCTCCACTGCAAAACCCCAGTGAAGTGGTCCCCATATCTATTGAAACGGTCCCCTGGAATAAAATCTGCCATTGTTTAGTTGTTAAGTTGTGTCTGACTCTTTTGCAACCCCAGGGACTGTAGCCCGCCATACTTCTCTGTCCATGGAATTTTCTAGCCAAGAATACTAGAGTGGGTTGCCATTTCCTTCTCCTAAATCTGCCTTGTGCTGTGCTGTGCTAAGTCACTTGTCATGTCGAACTTTTTGTGACCTTACGGACTGTAGCCCACAAGGCTCCTCTGTCCGTGGGACCCGCCTGCTCTGTCCAGGCAGGAATTCTGGAGTGGGTTGTCATGCCGTCCTCTAGGGGATCTTTCCAACTCAGGACTGACCTGCATTGCTTGGGTCTTCTGCATTGGCAGGTGGGTTCTTTACCACTAGCTCCACCTGGGAAGCCCCAAATCTGCCTTATTAGTCTTTAATTCATGGGGCTTCCCAGGTGGCTTAGTGGGTAAAGACTCTACCTGCAATACAGGAGATGTGGGTTTGATCTCTGGATTGGGAAGATCCCCTGGAGGAGGGCATGGCAACCCAAACCAGTATTCTTGCCTGGATAATCCCATGGACAGAGGAACCTGGAGGGCTACAGTCCATAGGATTTCAAAGTGTTGGACACAACTGAAGCAACTGAGCGTAGCACAGAACATCTTTAATTCATACTGTGAAAAATATTTTTAACCAAAAAAGCACACAAATATTCTTAGGTAGTGCCAAAAGAAGCTTTATAACACAAAGTTGTCATGCAATTGTAAAACAAGGGCACTAATTGGGAGTCTTTACAGGATGGTCAAGTACCAGTGAGGTTATATTCAATTCTATCACATTTACAGCTGATGGTCAGAGGGGTTGAGTACTATAATCCACTGGGTGCTGGAAGGAAATATTACAACTTGATTTGATATTATTTTCATAGAATAAAAGAAAGAGATCCAATGTTAGAAATGTTTAACATGCGATCGAACCTGAGACTTTCACAGAGTGCAGAGGTCAGACACTCAGTTTTGCTTACTGAAGATGAAGATTCTTGAGGGAAGAGGAGGGGTTTCACAAGGAAGTGAAAGCAGAGATCTCACAATTGTATTTGAGCTTTGAGGATACTAAATATATTGTACTTTACAGGCATGTGGTTCAGTGAAGTAATGGATCAGAGCCTCCATTTCAAGAAACTAGACGGGGGAGCCTGGTGGGCTGCAAGTCCATGGGGTCACTAAGAGTCGGACACGACTGAGCTACTTCAACTGAAGTGACTTAGCAGCAGCAGCAGCAGTCCTCATGAAATGAACAGATAGCATACAAATATTCCTTCCAAGAAACCAAGAATTAAAGACAATGCTGGTAATTCAAGCACAAGTCAGTTCCATCAGGTAAATCACAAGATGAAACAATCTAACTGGGTGTGAGGAAAAGCAGTCCAAAAGTGGTGAAAACATAAGATTATTTGAAACATAAGTATATCTTCTATCTTGGTTGACAGACTTTGCCTTGGGTGTATGTTGATTGCCTGGAATATATATTCTGCCCTTGTGGGACAATGTATTTCAGTCATAATAGTCAGCAAAATAATCACTTCTATAAAGATTATGAGAGGGACCATATATTAAAGGTATGTTTCATTTAAATTAAGATATTTTTGCATTAGTCATAAATGAAGTTATTATTTTTAAAACACGATCTCTTCTGCTCTGTGTTTCTTTGACCTGAATTTCGTCATGTGTGATTGTACATAGAGGAATAATACCAGTAGGATTTAATAGTAGTTTAGGTTCATACATGACTTTTTATTAGAATGTTAATGCTTTGAAGAAATCAGGCGCAATCTTTATCATAATAAAAGAGAAAGCCTTAGCGATATTTGAAAACCTTAATAATGGAGCTGAAAATCTACAGAGGGGCCTTCTTCCAATAGTGACTCATTAAGGAATTTTAAGAACTTCTCATCTTTCTAATAGTGTAGTTGTATAAACTGCGTAAGATACATACTCTCACTTAAATGGTGGATTAATGAGAAAGACCACACTTGGGGTGAGATTTTTTATTTTGATGACAATGGTGTCTATTAAAGCAAGTTCCAGAAAAAGATCTATTTCTGCTTTATTGACTATGCCAAAGCCTTTGACTGTGTGGATCACAATAAACTGTGGAAAACTCTGAAAGAGATGGGAATACCAGACCACCTGACCAGCCTCTTGAGAAACCTATATGCAGGTCAGGAAGCAACAATTAGAACTGGACATGGAACAACAGACTGGTCCCAAATAGGAAAAGGAGTACATCAAGGCTGTATATTGTCACCCTGTTTATTTAACATCTATGCAGAGTACATCATGAGAAACGCTGGGCTGGAAGAAGCACAAGCTGGAATCAAGATTGCCGGGAGAAATATCAATAACCTCAGATATGCAGATGACACCACCCTTATGGCAGAAAGTGAAGAGGAACTCAAAAGCCTCTTGATGAAAGTGAAAGTGGAGAGTGAAAAAGTTGGCTTAAAGCTCAACATTCAGAAAATGAAGATCATGGCATCCAGTCCCATCACTTCATGGGAAATAGATGGGGAAACAGTGGAAACAGTGTCAGACTTGATTTTTGGGGGCTCCAAAATCACTGCAGATGGTGACTGCAGCCATGAAATTAAAAGACGCTTACTCCTTGGAAGGAAAGTTATGACCAACCTAGATAGCATATTGAAAAGCAGAGACATTACTTTGCCAGCAAAGGTCCGTCTAGTCAAGGCTATGGTTTTTCCTGTGGTCATGTATGGATGTGAGAGTTGGACTGTGAAGAAAGCTGAGCACCGAAGAATTGATGCTTTTGAACTGTGGTGTTGGAGAAGACTCTTGAGAGTCCCTTGGACTGCAAGGAGATCCAACCAGTCCATTCTGAAAGAGATCAGCCCTGGGATTTCTTTGGAAGGAATGATGCTAAAGGTGAAACTCCAGTGCTTTGGCCACCTCATGCGAAGAGTTGACTCATTGGAAAAGACTCTGATGCTGGGAGGGATTGGGGCAGGAGAAGAAGAGGACGACAGAGGATGAGATGGCTGGATGGCATTGCTGACTTGATGGACGTGAGTCTGAGTGAACTCCGGGAGTTGGTGATGGACAGGGAGGCCTGGCGTGCTGTGATTCATGAGGTCGCAGAGTCGGACACGACTGATCAACTGAACTGAACTGAACTGAAAGCAAGTTTCCTTCCATACCTACATCTCAAAGAGATTCAAGTTGCAAAGGCTTGACTGCCTGACAGTGAGGTTTGGGCCAGTTTCTATGGAAATTTAACAGTGCTAATGTTTATATGCAGACATTTTCCACTTTTGTTTGTGCTCTATTTTCAAATTGCTCTAGGTTTCAAATGATCTCTTCTTAATTCTATGGGAAAACTCAAGCCTTAATACTTTTATTAAGTAATTTTGCAAGATGGAATTTTTATGAACTCACAGGGAGCTTAATAGGAGAAAGCCTAATTTAATCATCCAATCTTAAATTTTTTTCTGCGTGTTTTAAAAATACATTAATAAAAATGTATAACATACAAGCAAATAAATACCTTATTTACATTGGAATGCATAGTCTATTTATTGTATTTTTTTTAATTGAGGGAGCACAGGTGAAAATGTTTTGTGGGTACTACTCCAATTTTTTTATTACCCTCCATGGAAAAAAGTGAATAAAAGCAGACATCAGCTTCAGTGTGGAGAATGAAAGTGAGGAACTCTCAACGAACGGGTCAGGTAACAGAAACCCAAGATGGATGGATATACTGAAATAGAAATGCATGAAATGATGTCACATGAAATGAGTGCTTGGAAATAAAAGCAAGACAGAACTCGGTCATGCAGCAGACAAGAAAGGGATCTCTCATTCTGAACATTCTGAACGCCCTGTGGCAATGTTTATCACATTACATTCCAGTTGGTTTTTGCTGTCCCCACTCCTGGGACAGGGCACCATGTCTTATTGAGCTTTAAAAACCCTCTGCATTTGGCAAATGCCTTGGTATGCAGGGCTTCTCTGGTGGCTCAGAAAGTCAACAATCCACCTGCGATGCAGGAGACCCGGGTTTAGTCCAGGTTCCACCTGAGTTGGGAAGATCCCCTGGAGAAGGAAATCATTACCTACTCCAGTATTCTCACCTGGAGAATTCCATGGACAGAGGAGCCTGGGGGTCACAAAGAGTGGGATACAACTGCGCAATTAACACTTTCACTTTCCTTTGGTATGATTACAAGCATTTGCTAAGTGAATAAAGTGATTTATGAAAAAAGATGTGGCTTCACTTGGAAAGGAAATAGGGTCAAAAGCAAGAAAATGGATAAGAGAATTAATATTTATCAAAGTCACCTATGTGTTAGAAGGAGAGTCAAGTACTTCATTACTCTAAGTTGTTCTTACAGCTCACCTATTCCCATTTACAGAGCAGAAGCTGAAGATCAGAAGTTGATTTGTTCCCCCAAAACAGACATAGCTAGTAAATTGCTGGATCAGAATCTGCAATAGGATCTGACCTGGGAGTTATACTATCATCTTCCTTATGTTACCAGTAAGGGGTAGGGCCTCTGTTGATTGCTTGCTTGGTGACTCAGTTGTGTCTGACTCTTTGCGACCCCATGAACTGTAGCATGTCAGGTTCTTCTGTCCATGGGATTCCCTGGGCAAGAATATTGGAGTGGGTAGCCAGTCCCTTCTCCAGGGGATCTTTCTGACCCACGGATTGAACCCAGGTCTCCTGCATTGCTAGCGGATTCTTTACGGTCTGAGCCACAAGATTGAAGTTACCATCATAAATCTTTTTAGGCATAAGTAACATGGATACCAGCTTCAGAGTTCTGTAAAGTGCAGAATGAACTATGACTTCCCAATCAGGGAAGAATAACCGGCCATTAAAACTTACCTTTTCTTTATAGTTCAATTCCAATGGATTTGTTTTTGTTTGTATAAGATATGGCTTAAGACTTAGAGTGATTTCTATAATATATTAATGTGTTGATAGGTTCTGTCTCTTAATGTGAAATATAAGACAGGAAATTCAAATGTTCTTGTGAAAGATAAAAAATTTCGTTAAGTTCAAGGTTGCCAGCCTATAATCAAAACACAACCTATTAGACAAAAACAAATACTCGTTCAGCCTGTTTGAAGTATGTGAATAAATAATTCATGTATATTTTTGCAGTTCTTCCTATAAGTACACTGGCAATTTAGACTTAATATGTGATGCACACTAGACTTTGGTTAAATATCTAGTTTAAAGAGCAAATTAACTTTTAAAGCTCATGGCTGTAATCATTATTTTTTGATGAAAACAATTTCTTTTTTACCCACATCTTAGCATAATAATGTCATCCAATAATTAAGAGTCTTCAGGAGAATAAAACATATGGATAATACAATGCCGCTCTTTGATGGTGAAAGGAAGGGTCAGTTTGCTCTTACTACTTTGTCCCTCAAGCAGGGGAGAATTAATTTTGGAACAAATGAAGCTTAAGCTTCAAGGCTTCTCAACTGCACAGCCCTCATCCAAGGTCCTGCAGGGGTTATGTCAAGCTGCTCACATGGTCATGTACTTTTGTAAAATTCTCAAAAGTAAGATGCGTTAGCCACAGTCTTGGAGAAGGCAATGGCACCCCACTCCAGTACTCTTGCCTGGAAAACCCCATAGACAGAGGAACCTGGTAGGCTGCAGTCCATGGGGTCGCTAAGAGTCGGACACAACTGAGCGACTTCACTTTCACTTTTCACTTTCATGCATTGGAGAAGGAAATGGCAACCCACTCCAGTGTTTTTTGCCTGGAGAATCCCAGGGACAAGGGAGCCTGGTGGGCTGCCGTCTATGGGGTCACACAGAGTCGGACACGACTGAAGTGACTTAGCAGCAGCAGCAGCCACAGTCTAGTAAACCCCCTGTTTGCAACCATCGTACCTCCCTTGGTCTGTTAACACTGGAATGGGCACCAGCATTTTTGGTATCCAGATAAGAAGACGTACTGAGGATACATCTAGCTCAGGTTCCCTGGTGGCTCAGCTGGTAAAGAATCTTCCTGCAATGCAGGAGACCGGGGTTTGATTCCTGGGTTGGGAAGATCCCCTGGAGAAGGGAATAGCTACTCACTCCAGTATTCTTGAGTCAGACACAATTGAGCAACTTTCATGTTTTTTCACTTTAGTGGAATATATGCATGTGGTTCAAGGAAAGGCTGAATTATCTTTTCACTCTTTCTGTAGAAAGTGATACTACAACATAGTTGTCAAAAGGTAATCAGAGAGTACTCTGTCAATTAAGGTAGGGCAGAAGGCGTTTTAGGCATTCTGTAAGTAACAATCCTGTTATTTTTCTGGATTTGTGATTCTTGTGGGTACTGGGTTGCTGTCATAAATTTGGAATTTGTTGTGAATTCTTTTTCATTCTGAGATCACAGTTGATTTCTTATTCATAATTTTGTACTCTTTCTCTTAAATACGACTCCCACATGGTCTAAGTTTTAGATCCCTCAAACCTTACTTTATAGAGTAATCTGAAATATTCATGGAGACATTTATATACTTTCTTTATATACTTTATACACATCTATACACTTTATATACTTTCTTTGGAATAGACAAGAAAGTCAACAGCTTTCTTCCAACTAGGAATTATTTAAGAGGTATTTATTTAAAAAAGAGAATACATAAGAATAAAAGTCTAGTCTGTCTACTTAATAATTCCTCCCCTTGTTTCAACATTACCGAGGTAAGCAAGTAGAAATACAATGGTACCATTTAGTAGGTACTATTCAGTGCAAAGAAACAAAGTAGATTTGTGAAACAGTAAACAATAAAATAGAGTACATGCCATCTTTAAAACAAAGCAGGTTTTATTCTTTAATCTCTGTGATATGTATGAAAAAAAAGTTTCCTTTGTAAATATTTACTATCAAAGGAAAGGGCCTCAAAACCTTTGCTAGATAATTAAATGTTATTATACAATGGGAGTGGACTTTAAGTGTGCCCAGAGCACAAAGTAAAACCCTTAGAGACATCTGTCCCAATGTACAAAACACCATAGTCTCCAAGAACCCTATGTTCAAATCACCCATAAATATGTGAGTTCGTGGAAAGAGAAAGTCTCTGATAATTAGTGGACTTTACTTCTGAAGAAGTTAACCCGTAAGTGTTGGGGCAATCTGGATAATAAGCTACCATACACAGACAGACAAATGAGAGTCTTCACTGATGAGTGAGGAAAACTCAGCAGAGTACACTGGATTTATATTTCTTCCTGAAGAGCAAAACTAACAACTGAAGTCAATTTGCTTTATAGGCATACCTAGTGAATGACTTTATGGCTTAAATTTCGTCTTTGAAAGAAAATATAGACATATACGTCTGAAAGTCTTAACAATACAGGTAGGATGTAGACTTGTATTTATAGACATGATTGGCACTGCTTAAGGCTGGGGAAAGAGAAAAAGATAAGTTATGCATAGTATATGATAACATAAATTATGAAGCCTCTTATATTGCTCTCCTGTAAGTGTGGCGCTACTAATAATTATCATAATAACAGCTAACATGTATTAAGTGTTAGGCACTGTTGTAAGGGCTCCACATGCATTAATTCATTAATCCACACAGCATCTCAGCTAGCTACATTACTATCATTCCCCTTTTTTATATGATGAAAATTAAGGTGCAAAAGTACTGAGATACTACGCAAAGGCACGAAGCCACAGTACTGGCAGAGCAGGGCTTCAAACCCAGGCAGCGTGGATGCCTAGTCCAAGCTTTTCACTTTTATGTCATATGTATCATGAGCTGACTTCTCTCTTCTGAATAATTCTAATTTCAAATATTCTCCCTTAATCCTTAATACAAATTCTATTTCTCTGATATATGCCTCAACTTCAGTTTCAGAAAACAGTTCCCCAAAATTCAGTATAATCAGCTCCTTTACCAAGAGGTTTCTCTTAATCTACAAAAGAAAAACAAATAGATTATGGAAATGTATGGGTAAAGAAAAGCTTTTTCTTTTCCACAAGTTGGTGTAATAAAATATGCTCCTTTATTTTATCTGACATCTGATTGGAGAACTGTTCTCCAATCAGATGTCAAATTGGTGAGCTGAGAGTTTCTCAGTTTTGCATTTTGCTTTTTTTTTTTTTTTTTTCCTTCCCCAGAACAGGACTGTAGTATCTTAGAGTTAGATGATAATAGAAGACACCAGGCAAATGCAGCTGAAAGCATCATCTCATAAAAATGACTAGAAATTAGAGCTAATGTAGTGAAATACCAGAGTTCCCTATAAGGAATGATAGAAATGGAAGAGAAGCAGGATCTTCTTGGAACTACAGACATAGACAACTGGGTGTTCCAACAGCCACCCCCAATCCTCACTTGAGTTTCTGTACAGACTGGTATTCAGTCATGTATCTGTAATATGTAGCAATGTTGTACTATGTAATAACTCACTTATTTTGTACTTTGGGTTACAATCCAATACTTCTTTATTTTTTTTTACATTTTTTCCCAGTTTTATCTATTGGGAGCTCTTTCAGGTGGTTATTTTGTTCCTTTGACATATCCCCATAACTATGTTTTTGCTTTTAAATAATACACCTTTAGCTCTGGCCCTACAGAATGCTGCAGGTTCATCTTGTATATTTCCTGCCCCAGACCTAGAATCAGACATTTTTTTCCAGGAGACCTGATTCTTTGTTGGATAATAGTATTAGAAACCAAGATCTGGGTGCTTGGTGTATAACTGACATTTAAAAAAATATTCCGTGGAGTGTTTCATTAATTTTCTCAAATTTAAAAGTGACTGCTTTTTCAGATCATACCCTTTCCCTATAACTTACTCCCTTTTCTTCTCCCTTAACGTCCATCCTCTTTTCACAATATTCCTAAGTGGCCACTATATTCTTTTTTCACCATTGTCAATGGAGGAAGTGTGAATGCCCTACAGTTCAAGATTTCCAATTATATGGTGAGCAAGATTAAAACAAAATCACAACAGAAAGAGAACTTCATCCTACCATCTGAATTCTAATCACCATTTCTATGCTTGTGCTCAGTGAGTGTACACTTTTGGTTCACAATGACCTCTGGACAAGGTTATCTTGGTTGTCATATATCATAATATCCACTATCCACATATAAACTCTTAAGAATTTAAATATAGAAAGTTTAGATCACCTAGATCACTATTGCCTGATAATAATAGCACTAGGATTGAGAATTGAATATAAAAATAGGAGTCTAAAAAAAGGGGGAGCTGTAACTTCCAGGCATTACTATGTTTCCATATTTTTCTCATAAAAAAAAAGCACAGTAATTTATTGGGCAAGCTAAATGATCTGTGCTATTTTCAGGAAAAGAGGATGCCTCAGCAAAAAATAAAAAGAAGGAAATCATATGTTTATTATTGCTTATTCCCTCATCAACTACAGTTCTGTCAGCATCCTCCAATCTCTGGACTGCTGGAAAGCCAAATATTTTCTACATTAGCTATTTGGCTAATAAACATAGGTCTGATGTTCTTTTAAGTCTGACATCAGTTGTAAATTCAGTAGAATCCATGACAATGAGGCCCAAATTATACTTAGATGTGTTAAAGATGGAGCATAGAGTATAAATAACCATGACATTTTAGAAGAAAATAGAGCTCTTCAGTCAGCATTACATTAAAAAAAAAAATGAAAATGACTGGTACCGGCCAGGTGCTTTATGTAAACATAAATTATTTCATGTAGTCCTTTGCTTTAGTCTTCCTTATTCATTCAAAAACTAAAGGTTAAGTGATTTGTCCAAACATCCATGAAGCATGCAGTAGAGTCCAGATTTAAAGATATGACATTTTTTCTGACTGAGATTCACAAAGAGTGTAAGAACCACTTATACACTATGTCTGTCAGGATACAAGCAGGAAACAGCCCATGCAGATTAGGATAATTGGTGGAGGGGTTAATGAAAAGACTACTAAAGACATAGGTAGGCAATAGGGAAACCACAAGGCACTTCCCAGGCTGGGCACAGTAGAGTAGTGCCCTCCCCCAGGGTACAGCCAGCCAGACACGACCCACCCAGCCCGCCACCCACAGTGAAGGAGTCAGGCCAATAGACACCGTCCTTATTCTCCCCCCATCACCCGATGCCCTGATTAGGTCCTCTGTGAGCCAACTCCCACCAAAAGGCATAGGACAAGAGAGAGAGGAAGCGGTCCTCCCAGTTCTGCCTTCTGGAGTGGAGAGCAGGAAGGGGGTGGTGAACAGTGGCAGGAGAGGTAATCGCAAGAGTTCAGCGAATGCTGACATTTCTCTACCATTGGTTTAAGCATAGAAACAACATAGGATTCACATTCATTTAAATATGCTACGTATTTATTCTCTTGAAAATAAACTTGAAAAACAGCAGGAAAAAACCTTTGCACCGAATCTTTCTAAATGTGGATGGATCAAAGGTGAGTTTGTTCAAGTGGAAAAAACAAATCCATAGAAAAACCATAGAAACCATGGCCAAGGCTCAAGTAGAGCCTTTGCTGGTTGACAAGGTGAACCAAAGCAATGTCTTATAAGCCAGGACTCTGTCCATGAGATTTTCCAGGCAAGAGTATTGGAGTCGGTTGTCATTTCCTACTCCAGGGGATCTTCCCAACTCAGGGATCAAACCCATATTTCTTGTGTCTCCTGTGCGTGTGCCCACACGCGCACACACACACACACACACGACTCTCCAGGCAACACTTATTGCTCAGTGAAGAGATTCTGAAGCATGAGAAGTTATTCCAGAAGAACTGAGGCTCTAGTTCCATTACTGAGTGGTTGAATATTCTTAGACAAATGACTTAATAACATTGCTTTGCCTCAGTTACTTTCTCTCTCTCTATTTTGATACCTAATATATATTCAATAAGTTATCAAATTAATATTGCATAAGATCAGCATAGAGTGAATCACATGGTCAAAGATGTTTCCAATAACCATTTCTCTGCTCATTTTAACTGATTTTTTTGATTTTCTTTTCATTGTTTGGTTTTTCAGTGTGAATTATCCAAAACATATATAAATGTACAAGGAATAGTTTCTCAATAAATACAAGTAATAAATATTTAAGCTAACTTTTAAAATTCAATAAACCAATAATCTTTTGAATGTACTATAGATGCCTTTGACAGAAGAATCCAATTGGAAGTCTTTTTGAATATGTTATGCTAATTGAAATGAATAATCCCTTTTCTTTGTTTATTTTGATTTCAATATTCCAGACTTATTTTTACATTAAATTACATAATCAGTTCTGGAAAACATAAATAAAATATAATACGCTTCCTGATCAGCATAGGTAATTTATTTAAAGTGAATAGGTGATTTCACCTCAATAATCTTAGGATTTAATTTGGTCACAATAATTATTGACCTAGAAAATCAAGAATTAGCTTAAAAAGCTTTTTGCTTATAAAATGAAGTTGAATAGCACTGTAAAGAAATAAATAAGAATTCTGAAACTCATCCTAACAGGTAAGCCTAGAAGGAAAATTGTTCTCTAAGAGGATTTAGCAAATTTTATCAAGTCATTTCTCCACCTATATATCTCAAGAAATCTGACTTGCCTCCTAACGAGTGTTAGATGGGAAATCAGGGCCATGACACCACATGAAAGAGGGAGATGGGTGTAGCATATGAAATTTATTTTTTCAGGGTGACAGAGTTTAGTCATTTCAAATGTATGTACATTCTCAAGATGCTATTATAAATGATTTACTTCAAATACATTTTAGTAAAAAGCTTCAGAGCTCTTCTATTTCTTTAAAACACATGAAAAATCAAAAAAGTTTACCCTGCCTAAATGCTGTGCATTTCTGTGCACTTCTTACTGCTCTCATTCATTGCCAGTGGGCCTGGCTCATGAACTCACCTCTGAAGGATTCTTCTTTCTTTCTCATACTATCGTTTACATTCTCTGCTTCCTACCCAAGCTTGTATTTGGGGTCTGTTAGTCCAAAAAAACAAAACCAAAAAGCTAATTTTCTTCCTTTTCAGAAAATTACCTGTCCTGTCCATCTTAAGTTTGGACTCAAAGTTTTCATACAGATGTCTTTGACATGCCAGAGGAGAATAACTTTGTTTTTCTTAGGATATACTGAATTTAAGATAAATCTGTGCCAAATTTTACATGGCTATTCAAGCCTCTTATACGACTATATTATTTTATTTGGCAGGGCTCTACTAAAAGTCATACTAAAAGTTCCCTAAAACCATTCAGATTTGTATTCAAGGGGCAATGAGCTGTTACCTAGCAAATGTACTCCCCCATCACACCCCGTACACTTAATTTGACATTTCAAAGATCCTATTTCAAAAACATTAACAATAAAAATTTTACTGAAGTCCAGGTGTATGTAGGATACTTTTTAGACATTAGGGAAGCAAATGTTATAAGAAAAACTCTGCAACAGTGATAAGTAATAGTATTAAGGAGTGGAAAATACCTTGTGCCCTCAAAGTAGTGCTCGTTCATTTAACTAATATGTTTGCAGCATCTATTATCACCTAACACAGTGGGGCTAGAAACACAAAGATAAACAAGTAGACCTAATCCTTGACTTCACTGACCTTACATTATAGTGTTAGTGAGAGATGATTTTTTAAAAAAAGGTCTATAAAGTTGGACTATAAAGAAAGCTGAGCGCCAAAGAATTGATGCTTTTGAACTGTGGTGTTAGAGAAGACTCTTGAGAGTCCCTTGGACTGCAAGGAGATCAAACTAGTCAGTCCTAAAGGAAATCAGATATTCATTGAAAGGACTCATGCTGAAGCTGAAACTCCAATACTTTGGCCACCTGATGTGAAGAGCTGACTCATGTGAAAAGACCCTGATGTTGGGAAAGATTGAAGGTGGGAGGAGAAGGGGATGACAGAGGATGAGATGGTTTGGATGGCATCACTGACTCGACGGACATGAGTTTGAGCAAGCTCTGGGAGTTGGTGATGGACAGGGAGGTCTGGTGTGCTGCATTCCATGGAGTTGCAAAGAGACAGATATGACTGAGTGACTGAACTGAACTGATAATATAAAGTAAATATATAAATGTCTAAATAATAGAGATTGCAGTAAATGCTGTGAAAGAAACAAATAGAGTTTGGTGATAGAAAATAATGGGGTGGTAGCCTACACTATTTAGGGGTGGTTAATAAAGGCCTCTCAAGTTTAAGCTGAGACTTGAATGAGCAGCCAGTCACTCAAGAGAAATAGGCTGCTGGAGTGGAGAGATGGATTTAAGTGTAGAAGCCTAAATTAAAAAAGAAAAAAAAATCCTGGTGGTGTATGTAGGAGTCACTGGAAAGCCACGATGGCTAGAACATACATCTGGAGAGAGTGGCCCAAAAGAAGATTAGTGATGTACCTTGTCATGCTAAGTCTACAGGTCATGGTGAAGCATGTGGACCATTCCAAGCAGGGAAGCAACAGGATCTGTTCTCAGCAGGGATCTCTGTTGGGCTCTGGAATCCTTGTTCTAAGCAGGGACCAAACAGTATTTGTTTGTTTTAATGGCTATTTTGTGGAGAATGTGTTTGAGTGGAAAAGAGACATTTTAGGAGATGCTTGCAGTAGTTCAAGTGATGGTGGTTTGTGCTCGAGTGATAGCAAGAAACATGAAGGTAAGTCCAAAGATGTGAAACATATCTTGGGAATAAGACTGATAACACTGCAAATGAACTGAATGTGAGACACGAGGAAAAATGGGACCCTACCCAATATTAGATGAATTATGTTGCCACTTACTGAGCTAGGAAAGGATGGAAAAGGGACTGGTGGTGGCAGGGGAGTGTATATACAGCGGCATTTTGGACAGCTTAACTTTTAGATCATAATAACCATGAATCAGTTATGTGAGTCCTTGCATCAAGGGAGAGGGCCAGGGCAGGAATTCAGAAGAAGAGGCTAGCCCTGGTGGAAGAGCTGAGACTCTAGTTGGGACCTGAAGGAACAGTCAGCCTTGGAGAATTAGAAAAAGAAGATCCCATTCAAGGTACTTAGAAGCATGGGTTGATCTAATTGTGGAACAATAAAAAGTTTAGCTGCAGTAGAGATTTCTTGTAGGAATGCACTAAAAGAAAAAATGTTGGAGAAGTAAGTAGGAGTCAGATTAAGAGAGCTTTTAAACTCCAAGTTTATGTTTTTGTTTTTGTTTTTTTTTTGCCTAATTTTAAGGAGCCATCTGAGCTTCCCAGGTGGCTTTAGTGGTAAAGAACCTCCCTGCCAATGCAGGAGACTGAGACGTGGGTTTGATTCCTGGGTGGGGAAGACCCTCTGGAGGAGGGCATAGCAACCTACTCCAGTATTCTTGCCTGGGGGATCCCATAGACAGAGAAGCCTGGCAGGCTACAGTCCATAGGGTTGCAAAGAGACAGACACAACTGAAGCAACTTAGCACACAGCTCAGGCAGACATCCAGGGTAACTGAGTAGAGATGCAGAGTGGGAGGTGTTGTGTCAGTGAAAGTGAAAGTGTTAGTTGCTCAGTCATGTCTGACTCTTTTGTGACCCCGTGGACTGTAGCCCACCAGGCTCCTCTGTCCATAGAATTCTCCAGGTAAGAATACTGGAGTGGGTTGTCATTCCTTTCTCCAGGGTATCTTCCTGACCCAGAACAGGGATCAAACCTGGGTCTCCTGCATTGCAAGCAGATTCTTTACCATCTGAGCCAAGAGGGTGAGTGAAGGGTATCATTTAAACAGTGACTTTTTGTGTAAGATTTGGGGAGGTATGGAAAGTATTAGGCTGATGTGATGGTCTCTCAGGACACCATTTTAATAATTGTGGTATGAATGGATGTTTGTGCTAAGATCATGGGCCCAGAAACAGAAAGGAAGAGAAGGATAAAGTAACATTAAAAAATATTTGGTGCCTGAGACATCAAGAGGGGAGGGGAAATAGAGGAAATAATTTGGTAAATACCATTCAGCCTTTATTCCTTCCTTAACTAACCACTATACTTTGGCCACGTGCCTAAGCAGTGTGTATTACGTATGCCTTGCTTCATGCTGGAATGGCTGACTCTGATCTACAAAGCCATAGTGGGAGACATCAGGACAAAATTGGTGATTGCTGGGCCAGACAATTTCCAGCACAGAAATAAGGAATGCTGAAGGGTTTGATGAATATCTGCAAAATCTACACTTTCAGCAAAGAAACATGCGCAACAGCACATATGTTATGCAGCCCTCACAGCATTTAATCTTTTCTTATCCTACTTCATATAAGGCTTTTTATTTTATGGGAAGGGGGGATCACCACAATGTAAATTTTGCAAAAGTACACCAAATAAACAAGGGGGAAAATTCTGTCACCAGCAAGAGCTAGCTGAATGCCAAGACAGATTAACAGCCTGCTTTATGTTTAATTTTGACATTCTTATTTTTGTTATGTTGTTAAAACAGTATCTGGCCTTGGGCAATTCTTTCCCTTTTTGTGTCCTGGTTTTACCATCTACAAAAGGAAATCACTTAATCTAGTGAAGTGGGAGAGAGTTGTATTTGAGACCATGTGTGTGCATGCAGAATAATATATATTCTTAAAAGGCACCTAGAAAATATAGAGGCATAAAATAGATATTAAATACTGACAAATGGGTCTGAGCAAAACAATATTAAACATAATGCATTCCTTCCAAAGCATTTTATTCAAACCAGCAAGGAAAGATTTAATAATATTAATAAGCAACCTGCTCACAAAATATGATGAGTAGGGAGAGTGACTCTCATGATTCATTTTAATAACAAATGAAAAGATAAAATGGATGCCAGCAATTGCCTTCCGTAATGCCCACCTTCATTCCACTGGTGATTGACAAATTATTTTGTATTGTACCTAGAGTACAATATTAAATCTACTCCTAATCGTTCATCATTTTATGGTTGTCCTGTCCTCAGGAACTCCAGTTATGTTTAATGCCTACTTTCCTGCTGTAATTGGCGCTTCATTCCAAGTGAAGTCATCTATTCTAAGCCAGTTTTGGGTTTTGCAGAGACACATGGAATAAAAGCCTTCCAGTCTGTTCAGACTACTACGCTGGTGATTCTATCATAATGGGTCCTGAAATAAATGGCTGAAGAGTTGTCCCTGCCTAAGGGGGGCTGACAAGTTGAATATTAAACCATAATGAAGAGATGTCACAAAAATATCGTGTGTACCTAATATCTGGTCTTTGGAGAGACCATCTCTATAAATCGCGATTCTTTCATGGCATTGTCCATGTTTTCTTTGGATTGTATGTCAACGTGCTCTCACAGGGCACCATATTTCAACAAGTCACCCTGCTTGCTCCCACCTCTCTACACACTTGCTTTTTATATTCTCCATAAATAGCACTTAGTCCTATAATTTATCTTCCATGCCTCATTCATTCTAAATCTCAGCTTCTTGGCCCTGTTTCTGCCATATTAAAATACTTCCCATAGCAAGCTCATGTTTAAAAGGAAAATCAATTGTTCTGATTTATCTGACGTGAGCTTCTGGGTGTTTTTATAACTTATTGTTCACTCAGGTCAATATCTCTCCGATACCATCATTAAATATTAAAGGATGCTTAAGGGCACTATGCTTATCAGAAAGCTCTGCCCTGTTATTACAATACTGGGGAAAAGGATACTCTCCCACTAGGGAGAATGCTTCGCTTTTTTAAAACTGCAAGCTCTAAAACGGGTCTGCCACTTTGATACGGTGGTAAAGAGATTAAAAGATAACCAGGAAAGTTCAAAAGGATGGTCATTGTCTGTTGCCCCCTCTTTCCGCCTGCTACAAAAATGGCCTCATTAGTAGGCGTGGGCCCTTAAATGAAATTGAAAGCTAGAACTCCAGGGTAGAGCATGCTGGGAGAATCTGTCAGTAAAAATAGTCCACACACAGATATATATGAACGCACTTACTGGAAAGTCCAGACATCTTACCCCTGGCCTGGAAACGTCACTTGTCAACATAATCCTACCTATTAGCATGGGTCTGTGGCGATACTAAGACCTAAATCTTTCCTAAAACATCTGAAAAGGAAAAAAAAAAAAACCCACATGGAACTATAATTCCTAGTTATAAAGAGAGAGAATATTTCAGCAGTTAGGGTGCAAAGTTTATCATGAATTTAAACAATTGATTTGTAATTACTAAAACATGCCTGCACTTACTGAGTACTTTCATTTTTATCTGCCAAGATGATTTATCCTTCTATCACCATTTTCTGTCTTTGCTCCATAAGTGAACATTCTTTAAGTAAATCTCTTTAAGATTCTGATGTCAAACGTTCATGAAATAATTCTTAAGGGATGTCTGAAGGGATGTCCAGTCCTTCATAGCTCATGGTGGAGGAACTGACTGTTTAGTGCACAAAACCCAAGCTGTTCTCAATTAAGGCATAAAGACAAGGGCATTGTGTGTGCATGTGTGTGTGCGCACACACGCACACATGTGCCATGAGGTAGATATCAGATCTCCACCCCTCACTTTTTTCCAATGGTAAGAGGTCTAAGTTTTAATGACCACAGAGACCTGCAGTAATGTGTGAAAGAAGGAGATACTACTCATCTAATGTGAGTTCAGGAATCTGCAGACTGACTAACGTACCCCTGTTGCCTTGCTCTTATTTCATAAACATTAGAGTTGTCTCCTTAGCTCCCCAAAGCTTAGTCCAGTGCTTTGTACAACTGTATTATTTCTTGAAATTGCACAAATGAGTGTCTTATCCAAGAGGAGCATGCATTTACGTGTCTGTTCTAATTATTCTATACTTCTCACCACTCTTGTGGTATGGAAGAACTTATTCTGTGGTATAGAAGTGAAGTTGCTCAGTCATGTGACTCTTTGCAATCCCATGGACTGTAGCTTACCAGGCTCTTTTGTCCATGGAATTTTCCAGGCAAGAGTACTGGAGTGGGTTGCCATTTCCTTCTCCAGAGGAACTTCTCGACCTGGGGATTGAACCCGGGTCTCCAACATGGCAGGCAGACGCTTTACCCACTGAGCCACCATGGAAGTGCCTATTTTGTGGTAGGTACTGAAGAAAAAGTAAAAAGCAACATCTGTTCCACTTAAAGCTCTAAATTGAAAGCAAAAGAGATTTTTTAAATGACTAATTTAATCAGAAGCATAATTATTAAAGTTATGAGCTCAGAATCAATGAGAGGCCAAGGGTCAGGCTTCAGAGTGTCAGAGGGCTAGAAAAGTAATTAAAATAAAAAGTAGGGTCCAGAGGCACAGTACTCAGCCTACCACAGTAACTTACCAGGTATGGTGTCTTTTGCAATTATTGTTCAGATGTGAACTTTCCAACCATTTCTGTCTATCCTGTGTATCTTACAACTGAGAGAAAGCACTGAATTGGTCAAAATAAATCCATGTGCTATTCTCTGCCTCTACTGGACTGAGGCATTAAGGATCCAATGTCTTCTGCTTCTTTAAGATAAGGTGTAAGCCTAGATTTTTTCCTACCATTAAAACTTCACAGAGATAACTTCTGAATAGGAAATGAAGCATTATGAGGGAGAGTAAATGGATTCCAGGAGTAGGAGATGGCAACCCACTTCCAGTATTCTTGCCTGGAAAATTCCATGCACAGAGGAGACTGGTGGGCTACAGTCCATGGGGTCGCAAAGAGCTGGACACGGCTGAGTGACTGAACACACACACAGGAAGTATAAAATATATGTATATATATAAAATAACATATATATAATAACTGATCACGATGATTAACTTGAATTTGTAACCCATGCTTTTCTTATTCCTAAATAAACAAATAGTGGGAAATGGAGTATATGCAATACACCCGATATTTCCAGAGAATATTCTATTCCGATACTCTTATTCTAGTAACGTTATTGCTGCATTATGCATTTAATTTATATTCATGACAAGCTTCTTTTTCCTTGCTGTTGGTGAAAATAAATATTTATGAAATCACCTTTGTTCTGCTTTCCCCACAGTCTTTGAAATAGCAAGGAAGTTTGTTCCTGCTAATAGTTTTGATCATTACCCTGTAGTAGTAAATTCCTGAACAGCAAAAAATTTGCTTTGCTTACTACTGTATACTCAATGTCTAGAACAGAGCCTGGCAGAAATGCTCAATAAATACTTGCTGAATGTTGATTTCTTAAACGTGTTCATACCAGAATGCTAATTGAGCCACTGCTTATAACAACACAACAAAAATGGGAACAGTCTATGTATCCAGCAAAAGGGGAATAATAAATATTGTTTGATGGATAAATATCTATGAGATGTGCATGATATGTCAAATTTTTTTAAAAAAATGAGTTACCAAATGAATAACAATATATCGTAGTTTTTAAATATTAAGAATATACATAAAAGTAGTTATAGAAAAAAGTACTAAAATGATAAGACAGCTTAGTATTAAGAGTAGATTTGGAAGGGAAGAATAAGAAAGCTACTTTCACTTCTTATTTTACATAATTTCTTTAAAAAATACTTTAATTATTACAACAGAATGACACATGCTTTGTAAAAAGTAAGTGCTGATAAGGAGGACTAAAAAAATTAAAACATCTTTAACTTTTAAAAATTAAAACACAGAATCACTGGGCATCTATCTACATAAAGATATTTTTTAACCAAAATGAAATCATTCTGCACATAAGGCTTTTCTAGTAAATAACACCTATATTTTCATTTCAGTAAATTTTCATCTAATACAGAAGAAATATTTGTAATTGTCTTCATCAAAATTTAACTTTTGTTCTTAGAAAGACATAGCTAAGTAAAACAAAAAGGCAAGCTCTGTACTGAGAGAAAATATTCATGATACCTACATTTATCTGACAAAAGACTTCTATCCATAATATATAAGGAATTCTCACTACACGTTAATAAGAAGATATAAAGCCCCTTAAAATAAACTAGCAAAATATGTGAACAGTAAACCAAAGAAAATATATAAAAGGCAAAAAAGTATATAAAGAGATACTAATGTCATTAGTCATGAGAAAATAAAATTAAAACCACAGTGAAATTCCACTAAGTTCTACCTACTAGAATAACCAAAATTTAAAAAAGAAAAAATGACTGACATTACCAAACAGTAGCCAAGCTGTGAAGCAACTGAAACTCTCATATATACTAATGAGAATATAAAATGGTACAAATCATTTGGAAAAGAGTTGGTCAATTTCTTATACAGTTAAAAATGCACTTTGCAAATTACTCAACCATTCTTCTCCCAGGTTTCCCTCAAGAGAAATCTAAACTCATGTCCAAAAAAGAATTGTATATGATGTTCATAGAGGCTTTATTTATAAGAGCCCCAAACTTGACCAATGGTATTAAAAATTGATTTTATATGGAAAATAGCACATCACTTATAGAGGACAACTCCAAAGCCAGTCTGAGGGAATGAGGAACTGCTCAGTATCCTGCTTTTCTACATAGAATGGAAACATCATGGGAGTCTCAGTCTTCATGTAGGCTATCAGAGTCTGTCTAATTAATCCTAGACTTGGTGATCCTGTTTGAGCACTCTCACTCAAATGTAGGATTAGAATGTCTAGGCTTAATTTCACAGAGCCTTTTCTCTGTGTAACCCAGTCGTGTTTTGTTCCATTTCAGATGTAGATTTCTGTGGTGTAGAGAAGAAAGAGTAGATTTCGAGTCTGAAAAACGTAGTTTCTCTTTGGCTTAGTGTTCTTATACAAAGACATACACGCAAATAATGTTTGGCTATAACAGACTAGTAATCTAATACAAACAAACTCACAGGGCTAGTGTGAATACTACATGAGATAAACCACAGAAAATTGTTTTTCAAAATGGAAAGAGCCCCACCAGTATCCGATCTTAGCTGCAATCCTCAGGAGTGATGGTGGTAGGCTTCATACAAAGTAGATTGCACCAGGCTACCTGACATTACTGTTACAAGAACAAAACAAAGTTAACATGAAGCTAAGACTTTCAAACGGAGAAGGCAATGGCACCCCACTCCAGTACTCTTGCCTCGAAAATCTCATGGACAGAGGAGCTTGGTAGGCTGCAGTCCATGGGGTCGCTAAGAGTTGGACACGACTGAGAGACTTCACTTTACTTTTCACTTTCCTGCATTGGAGAAGGAAATGGCAACCCACTCCAGTGTTCTTGCCTGGAGAATCCCAGGGACGGGGGAGCCTGGTGGGGTGCCGTCTATGGGGTCACACAGCATCGGACACAACTAAAGTGACTTAGCAGCAGCAGCAGGACTTTGAAAAGTACAAGGTCTAGTAAATAGCCCCTTGTTCTTAAGGCAACCCCAGGACTTTAAAGGTACCAAGTGTTGTTGTTTTTCTTTTGGAAATGCTGCCCGTTAGGTGTTGGAACTAATGACACGCATGGCTAAGGATCTATTTCCTATATTGTGAAGTCATCCCTGAAAATACCATTTCAAGTGGCGAAACTCCAGGGACCAAGGGCATATGAGATTTCTGAGCTCACTCACTAGCTCAGCATAACCCCTGGTTTCACTTTAGACCTAGTGGGAGAAACATGGTCACTGAACTGTGAGGCTTTGGGGCTTTCTAGGCTAAAGGAAAAGAGAGAAGTAAAAAGAGCAATTAAGAGATGGATTCATGGAAACTTGGAACTTTCCACAAGACACCTTAAAGATTAAGAGATAATGTTTTAGAACACCTTCAATTTATAAGTAAAGTGGGAAAGTTGGGAAAAGGGAAGAAATAACTTCCCCAAGACAAAGCTGACCAACACATTAGTCTTAGTACTTTTCTTCCTTGTCATTGTTGATGTTGAATTTTCACCAGCTAACAACACACCAGCACCATTATCTAAAAATGCATTGAGTCTAACTAGTGAAATCAATTTGCTAGTTTTTCAATTCTGTAAATTCAAAATGCCATTTGTTAAGTGTGTTGAAAATGAGGACCTATAATGGTCCTTGCCTCTGTGATTTCAGTTCATGTGGACAAGATTTCTGTGGCAGTCATCATTTCACAGACTATCTTTCCATATGTAAATATACCGTTTGGATATTTTATATCTCATATTAACAAATTGAAAAATGGGAGACATTTCATTGGTCAGCTCACTTGTTTCTGATTTGAGGTACAGAAATGGACATAGTAGATTTATCCCATGCAGAGACAGTGTGGTGAACTGGGAGAAAAATATAGAACACAGAGGCTACCAGCTCTGCCATTTACCATGTAATCAGGTATAACATGAGCTTCCCAGGTGACTGAGTGGTAAAGAGTCTGCCTGCCAATGCAGGAGCTGTGGGTTTGATCCCTGAGTCAGGAAGATCCCCTGGAGAAGGAAATAGCAACTCACTCCAGTATTCTTGCCTGGGAAATCCCAAGGACAGAGAAGACTGGCAAACTACAGTCCAAGAGTTGGGCATGACTTAGCAACTAAACAACAACAAATTGGGTATAACATACCTAGATTCACTTATTGTGAGATGTCTTCATTTGAAAAACAAGTCTAAGTCTTCTGCAGCATTGAGATACTTGAAACCACTAAACCTGCAACCTGAGCGACTGATGATTGGGTCCTTGGCAGTGCTGACCCACCAGATATCACCACATTCTGAACCCTACTGTTGTGAAGAAACAGATCATCATTTAGCCAATGAGGACGTTATGTGCGTCTGAATCTGATCTCATCTGCTCCCTAGGCAGGTCTCCTTGCAGTTCCTCCAACAAGCCAGGTACATTCCCACATCTGAACCTATCCATCTGTGGTTTCCTCTGTTTGGACAGCTTGTTACACAGCAACCTCCCTTAGGCTTTGGCTCACAATTCACTACTTAGAGGTATGTCTTGAAAATCCTACATAAGATAGTGCCCTGCTTCACTCACTCTTTGGTCTCTTTTCTCTTATTACTCTGCTCTATCTTTCTCATAGCCTTTACTGCCTGGAAAGCTTTACATTTATTTTACTAAGCATTATCCATACATAATGCAATATTATTATATATCTTCTGGTATCTAAAATGTAAGATTATCAAGGACAAAGAGACTGTCAGTTTGACTCATTGCTATATTCTCAGTATTCAGAATAATACTTATCACATAATTAACATTAACAAGTATTTGTTGAATGAATGAAAAAATAAATCAGGCAAATTTTCTGGGGATTCAAAATGATCAGGTGATATTTTAATTTTTCTTATTGTAAGTTTATTGCAGACCAAATCAAGAATTGATAGATATTGAAGTATTATAATGTTATAAAAATGTACTGGAATAATTTTTTGTATGTATTCCAGAAAGTTTTAGCAGAAATGTGATGTTTAGAAATTCCCAACAGAGTTCATAAATGGATGTGCCCTCAAAATTCCCCCTTTTATTTCTAGAGCCAGCTGGCATCTAAGATCTTTTGAAAGAATGTATGAATTTGGATTTATTTTGGCTAAATTATATTCTAGCCTTTGCAAGAACTGAGCTATGAAATGGTGGCAAAACTATTGTAAATCTCACTATGACATCTTACCCTGAAATATGCATAATCAAATAGTTCTAAAGGTGGTCCTCTGACTGAAGGGTAACTTTCTACATAACTATATTTTAGATATCAAACTTTGTGAACTTGTTTCTTTATTGCTTTTCTTAATTAAAAGGCCAGAAATCAATTTTTCTGAGACCCTTGGCATGGTGATGAAAACAGTCTTGGAATCCAGACAAATTATTTTTTATCAAGGTAACAGGGCAGAGTGAAAGTTGGTTAATAACCACATTGTGAAGTGTGAGAATTACCCCATTACTATTAAGTGAGAATTAATTGATTGTTTTATAGCTATTCCAATAGGAAATGTAAAAGTCTTGACTTTAAAAAAGCACTTGCCTAATCCTAATGATGGATAGTAGATGATATATGATTTATGTTTACATACTCATTCTACCGAAGAAGCAAAATTAAGATATTAAAGTAGTATCTCAATAAAAAGCATCGTTGATCAAAAATCCTGACTTGATTGTGAAATGCTGAGTTCTTCAATCTCTTACGTTGCTGGGAGCAGAGCAGAGAGGGAAGACAAGCTGCTGCAAGAGGACAGCTTTGTTTGTTTTGCCTTCTACCAATGCATAACATTCCATAGAAAAGCAGTAATAATCAGAAATATTAAAAAAAGATCTTCTTTTTACTTTAAAAAGAATAATCACCAATAAATCTTCTTAGTAGCTAAATAAACTTTTCTAACGACTTTGAAATCTTTGGTATTAAGAAAAAGTGAGTCCTAGTCTAACCTTCTCAATACCCACTAATGGAAACTATTTTTAACTTGATTTTCCTTAATCCTATTAACATAACTGGAAGCTCCCAATTCATAATTCAGCATTTATTATTGCTGATGAGAAATACAGCAATGTCTTGTATGTTTTAAGTAAAACATATTGAAAGGAGAGGGAACAAATAGAAATGGGAAAAAATCCTAAGGAAGCAAATGCAAAAACTCAATTAAATTCCAAAATATGTACACAGATATACAGTAATGCATTACATGACTGCATACATTAATGTTTCTGTAGTTTGAGAGGGAGACACACAAGTAAGGATGGGATTTTTCCACTTACTACCCATGTGACTTTAGCAAGGTGTCTAATCTCTATTGGTCATAGTTTTTTTAAATCTTAACATGCTAAATTCAATATACATGTAATCTAATAAAATAGAATGTTTCGTTCTATCTTTAAAATTCATTATCTGTCTACACATCCCTTGTTCCACCCTGCTCAGACACAACTTGCACGACACTTGTATACACACATTTGCACACTCATGTGCCCATGTGTACACTCACACATCTATGTCCATTGTAGGAATGCAAAACAATGTGGAACAATAATTATCCTGCAAACAACTGAATTTTACTCTAATTACAGTTGCATATTTTTTCAATCTAATAACACTGTAATATCTTCCATGTCATGTTCAGTATTGTACTATTAATTCTACAGAACAAAGCATGTTAAAAATTTTTCCTGAGTACTAACAAAAATCACATGAAAAATGACTCATGAGAAAGGTTTAGCTTTGAATGAACAAACTTTCCATAAACTGTCTCTCCATGAATATATACAAATTTATATTTGTCAGAAATTATGTTAAATTATAATATTGGATATAGAGAATCATTATTTCTTATTTTTTTATTATGCACCAATCTCTAAATTCAGATTTATCCTATCAGTTGGAATGAATGTTTAAGCAATATTGGTATGCTGCTGCTGCTAAGTCACTTCAGTCGTGTCCGACTCTGTGCGACCCCATAGACGGCAGCCCAACAGGCTCCCCCGTCCCTGGGATTCTCCAGGCAAGAACACTGGAGTGGGTTGCCATTTCCTTCTCTAATGCATGAAAGTGAAAAGTGAAAGTGAAGTCGCTCAGTCATCTCTGACTCTTAGCGACCCCATGGACTGCAGCCTACCAGGCTCCTCCATCCATGGGATTTCCAGGCAAGAGTACTGGAGTGGGGTGCCATTGCCTTCTCCAATATTGGTATACTTTGGTTTAAATATGATTATCTTATTAGCTTAGCTAAGAAACTGTACATTATTCATAGAAACCACCATCTGCCTTCTAATCTACAATGGATGAGTTAAAAGACTTCAAGTCTAAATTTACGAATCTACTATCAAATGTTTCTTATCACAAATCTCCTTCGGATCTTCTGTTATTTGCATCTTGAATATGGATATTAGCTTTGCCACTTACTAGCTGTTTAACTTTTCCTTACCTGTAAATCTCAGAAAATAATATAACATAGAACTAGAATGCAGGTTTCCTGACAAATGGTGCAGTTTTGATTCTGTTAATCTATTTTATGTTATGAGACAGAGAAAATAAAAGAGCTATCTAGCTAATCTAGCATTTTAATGGCAGTATTAACCTAATATAAAATCTTACTGTACCATCAATCTAATATTTTAAAAACTTAAAGGCAATCATAAAAATTCTAATGGTAACTTGTATATTTGACTCAATAATAATGACAAATTTATTACTCTGCCCATGAGCTCATTTCTTATGGATAATTACAAGAAAAAAGTATAGTATACTTCATACCCTATGCATTTTAGTTTTTTTCATACATTTAAAACTTCTTAATTTGATACATAATTTTCATCCCTTCCACATTTTTCCATTTTTACCTTAGTAATAAGGAAGAAATATGAAAAATTACAAAGAGAGAGAAAAAATTGAACTGAAATATGCAAGAAGCTTTTGAGTAAATTTTGGATGGGAAAAAAACTGGAGGCCATAAATATTTGTTGATTATACATTTTTCAAATATCTTAATGTGAATGGGGTATTTCCTCATGTGAAGTTTTTTATTTTTACTGCTAAGTCCAACTGGTCAACGATGAATCTACTTGGCATTATCAAGAATAGTCAATGGTCATAGAAAACAAACATAATTACCAAAGGAGAAAGAGAAAGGAGTGATAAATTAGGCAATTAGGATTAGCAGATACAAACTGTTACTTCTAAAATAGATAAGCAACAAGGTCCTACTATTTAGCTTACTGTTGGGAACTATATTCAACAACTGTGAAAACCATAATGAAAAAGAACATGAAAAATAATATATATGTATGCACTTTGCTATATACCAGAAACTAATCCAACACTGTAAGTTGACTATGCTTCAACTAAAAAAAAAAAAAAAGCAGTCAATGGCATGGCCTGACTGACTTTGAAGTCAGAATACCATTTGCCCCTGGTGGGTTTTTGGCTGGCTTATTTGACCTCCCTAAGTCTATCTTCCATGTGTACATCAGGGGTATTGATACCACCCTACCAATGAGCTGGGAGAACCAAACGAGACAAGTTACACAATACACTTGGCACAGAGAGTCGCTCAAACAACATGAGCTCCCTTCCTCTTCCCCTAATGCCAGCTGGCTGGCAGGCCACATTAAACAAAAAAGGAAGCTGTGTTCTCCTTTTTCCAGACAGCTGGTAACCCAGACATCACAGGCCTTTACAAACAATGTTGACTTATTTTTGCCACAGCTGATGTGTATAAAACGTGCGTTGCCAGTTCTCCTCATGGTTTGAGTTCATGACCATGGAATAATTGACTTGTTTTTTTTTATTGTTTCTCATTTTATGGGACCCAATTGAGGTAAAGTGGCCGTTTCATTATGTTTTGTACATTTCACAGACCTGGAGGACTTCGTTTATTGTCTTGTAATAACACCAACAAAAATGTTTAATACTGTTTTGTCCCCATCCCAGCCCTCTAATGTATCTCCTGTTAAGCCTTCCAATCTGTGGATGCAGGTACTGGGAAACACAGGTTCAATAACTTGCCCAGCATCACCCGGGTAAAAGGGACAGAGTTGGGATTTGAATTGATACATCCTGATCACAGAGTCTATGCTCTAAATTCATGGAAATGAAAATGAGAGAGCTTGATACTCCCATGGAGTGAACACAGGCTTTAAACTCCCATCTGCTTTCCACTGCACAGAGGTCAGGGTATAGAACATATCACCAAATATCAGAATGATGACAATTATGCATTTATTTAAAAAGAAAAACTCTGGAATTTCCTCTTGAGCGATATATATGCATCTCCTCTTTTTTCTTTTAATATTTATTTGGCTGTGCCAGGTCTTAGTTGTAGCATGCAGGATTTTTGATCTTTATTGTGGCATGTGGGATTTTTTTTTTAACTTGTGGCATGTGAACTTTTAGTTGTAGTATGTACGATTTAGTTCCCTGATCAGGGTTTGAACTCAGACTCCCTATATTGGGAGCATGGAGTCTTAGCCACTGGACCACCACAGAATTCCTTGCATCTCCTTTTATACCACTCAAGTAGAGTGCATGTTTAACAGGCAACATAGTTTAGAAGTGGTCAACAGAGGATGAAATGGTTGGATGGTATCACTGACTCAATGGACATGAGTTTGAGCAACCTCTGGGAGATAGAGAAGGATAGGGAAGCCTGGCATGGTCCAGTCCGTGGGGTCTCAAAGAGTCGGACACGACTGAGTGACTGAACAGCAACAACAAAAATATTCAGTAGTTTCAGAGGCACATTCCTCCTCTTTTGGGTCTCTGTTACCTATGGGGAAAGGGTAACATAAGCTGGCTTGTGTGTAAGTGCTTAGACTAGCGCCTGGTACACAATGAGAACTATACTAATTATTTACAATTTTGTTAATATTTTAATGTTATTATTATTATTTACAACCCAGAGGCTGCATAACATAGTGTTTAAGAGCCCAGATTTGTGAACCACGCTGGCTGGGTTCTGACTTCAAATGCACTCTTAACTAGCCAGATCAGATCAGATCAGTCGCTCTGTCGTGTCCGGCTCTTTGCGACCCCATGAATCGCAGCACGCCAGGCCTCCCTGTCCATCACCAACTCCCGGACTAAGTTGTTATTTAACCTCTTCAATTTCCTTACCTGTGAAATGAGAATGATAGAGCTTATTGCATAACAATAAGAATTACTGGGAATAGTTTCTGGTTTACCACTATGCTGCTACTGCTAAGTTGCTTCAGCAGTGTTTGACTCTGTGTGACCCCATAGACGGCAGGCCAACAGGCTCCCCTGTCCCTGGGATTCTCCAGGCAAGAACACTGGAGTGGGTTGCCATTTCCTTCTCCAATGCATGGGAGTGAAAAGTGAAAGTGAAGTCGCTCAGTTGTGCCCAACTCTTAGCGACCCCATGGACTGAAGCCTGCCAGGCTCCTCCATCCATGGGGTTTTCCAGGCAAGAGTACTGGAGTGGGGTGCCATTGCCTTCTCCAACATAAGTCCCATACATATATTATATTTTAGTACTGTTATCATCATCAATTTTATCTATCTTACTATAGGAATAGTTTTGTTTGTTCTTTTGTTTTCCTTTGTTTGTTGTTTTTTTGGGTTTTTTGGGCCCTGATGCCTAGTTTGTGGATCTTAGTTCCCTGACTAGGGATCAAACTTGTGCCCACTCCAGTGAAAGCACAGAGTCCTATCTCTGTACCACCAGGGAAGTCTCAATTTTTGTTTTTATTAGAATTATTTCTTCAAATGAAACTGGACACAAAAGTCCAATATACATAAAGCAGATTTTATATTGTATGGCAATGTGCATAAAGCCACCACTGTCTGGATAAATGGGGGTGAGAATCTCTTCCTCTGACCTCACCCTAGCACACCTGCACATAAGGCACATCTGGGAGCACACTTCATTCAGCAGTGTTAAACAGCCCTGGGCACCAGCAGGGTGCTCCTTGGCAGCCTATAAAGTCGAATTGAGGAGGGTTGATTAAGCAACAACTTAAGGGCTCCTGGCCTCTTTTGACTTGAGGCTAATTGAGTTTGGACCCGACTCGGCTATTTGATAGTTGGGAAGTAATTCCATCCCTTTAACACTTGGTTGTTTCCTCCTTTGCTGTGAGATGGAAATGACCCTATGACCACTTCATAGGGCTGTATTTGGGTAAATAAAAATCTAGTGTAAGTATTTATATCATCTCAATGACACACAAGCCCCAAATTATTGGCGTTCAAATAATCTAAAAAGAGAATTCTTCCATCACTACTCCCTCTTTGAACACTTGTCCTGAAAAAAAAATATGAAATTATATGAAAGGATTGTACTTTTATAATAATATCTTCTCCTTTTACCCATCTGGTAGAAATAGGAAACGTTGTAATGTACTGCATTTGTTTAAAATAGGAGTTATCAGTAGTCGATTTTGGAGTTTAAAAATCTGCCCATATTTCCTATTTTAAGTAAACAACATAATTTGGATACATCAAAATTTGTACTGAAAAGCAAGCAAGCACACATTTTGAAAACTACATATTTTAACCAAACTTATACCAATGTTGAAAACCATGTGTGTGTGTGTTTTAACAGAGCTTAAAATTATACCTTTTGAATATTTAAAATTATCTCTCATTCATATTAACTAAATCTCAGTTGCCTTAAACCTGGCCTGAAATTAATTACAATAGAAAGCTTCATTACGCATTCTCCCTCAAGAATAGGAAGCAACATGAAATAAAAAGATATATGTTAGAATGACTGAATTCACTAGGAAAAAGAAGAGATACACAAGATCCCTACCCCCTTTCACATCTGAAAAGCATTTTAGAAGTTGAAAAGAAAGTTCCTCTTCACAGAATTTATACAATTTTCAATCACTAGCCCTGAAATATAAACTTGAATTAGAATAAATGAATGCAAGATTTCTAGTCTGACAATATCATCTGAAAGCCTTCCCAATAAGAAGATAAAATATAACAAGAAACTGAGGGAAACTATCAGTGTGGCCAAAGCAAACAAAGAACTGTGCCATGTTATGTGGCTCCATCCTATTTGATGTTCAGTGAATCCTTTCACACTATTTTTTAAAAAAACAAGAAAACAGCAAAGGATCCTCCCTCTCTCCTAGAAGCTGTTTTAATAGAGCCTCAACCTAACCCATTTCGAGAGTAAGGATTTACAAGCTGCAGGGGACTACAGTATGGGCTTCCCTGGTGACTCAGAGGGTAAAGAATCTTCATGCCAATATAGGAGACATGGGTTCGATCCCCAGGTTGGGAAGATCCCCTGGACTAGGAAATGGCAACCTACTACAGTATTCTCACCTGGAAAAATGCCACAGACAGAGGAGCCTGGCAGGCTAGGGGGTTGCAAAGGGTTGGACATGGCTTAGTGACTAAACAACAACAAAACAAAGAGACTACCGTGTACTTCGTCTCTCTTTGTTCAGTTACTTGAAAAATCAATTGTGGTAGAAGTTTCCTCTTTTATTTGGTCTTTGATCACAGATTATCTGCTAAAAAAGGTGAAAATATGTAGACATTCAAATGACTTGATCACCTACTTATACTTCTATGGTCACAGTTTCATGAGAGTGTTTTTCATCATGAGTCACTAAACCAATACAATATTGTAAAGTTAAAAATAAAATAATAATTAAAAAAAAAAGAATTTCCAGAAAAAAATGCATACTGTACTGATCATACAGAAATAGGCCCTATTGAATGAAAATATTCTATTGAACTGTCATTCTAGATTCAATTTAAAACGATTCCCCATGTCCCTTGAGTACTTTTGAACTTAACATTAGTTTTCCTAAGTAATTTTTTTAATCAAAGTTTACTTCTATTTATTCTGTCATATGTTTTTCATTTTTGCTTTTTCTTATTCTTTTCCCCCCATCCAGATACAGGTTTCTTAAGAAAGGTACTTTATACCTTCTAAATTAATTTCAGTTAAATTAGTATTTATTTTACATCTGCTTTGGTCAACAGATTGGAATTATTTTATTCTCAAAATTATTTTATTCTCAAAAAGTGTTAGAATTACAGTCAGAGATATGTATATTTAGTGCTTTATATGTAGTGATAAAGAAATTCTGTGTGAACTGTTACCAGGGATTCAAATTTGAGAAAATATTGATAAAAGGTAAAAAATATCTATCCTCTGATATTCAAATTTTAATCGATATGGACACTTTCCTCTGTGAGAAAGGTACTTGGAAGCAAGAACTATGTTAAGTAATACCAAATTGCTGTAATACCAAATTACAAATTGCTGTTTTTCATGTTTAAAGATAATTTATGTGATTATTTCTGTTGAGTTCATTCTGTTTCATTACAATTTCCCAAAGCTGTAGGTGTAGCTAATATTTCATTGCCCTTGTGTGTTTCCCCTTCCCTCTAGAATTAAGTATATGTCAAACATGTATTGCTTCCCAGGTGGCAAAGCGGTAAAGAATCCACCTGTCAATGCAGGAGACACAGGAGATGGAGACACAGATTTGATCCCTGGGTCGGGAAGATTCCCCTGGAGTAGGAAATGACAACCCACTCCAGTGTTCTTTCTTGGAGAATCGCATCAACAGAAGAGTCTGGCAGGCTACAGGCCATGGAATCACAAAGAATTGGACACGACTGAGCATGCACGAGCATTTATTAGCTGTCATGTAAGGCAATTAGTTGTTCAGGAGAATGCCATCGACAATACTCAGGTTGTGGCAACTGACCTATGTTTTTTCATTAGAACTGTGTTTAGACCTGAACATCAGCAAAAAAATAAAAACAAGGAACTCAGTTTAGCCAGAGGCAGGTGCAAGGAGAGGAAGAGCAGACACATCCAAGGTGCATCCTCGGGTGAAAGATGAAGGCAACAGGTGCACAGAGACGGCAGGTAAATGGAGGGGGTGTGGAAAGAGTGACGAAGAGGTGAGGTACGGAAAGCATTTTTTTGGTGTATGGATGAAAGGAAATGTGCCTGAAAGATCACAGACCCAAATACCTTTTCCCCAATACTAGCAGCTTTTTTTTTTTTCCCCCTCAATGAACCTTATTTTAGCATTAAGTTGTATGACTCAGCTAGCTGAGTCAACTTAAACTATAGACCAGGTTGGCAGAAAAAAAGCAACATATACAAGCAAAGGAAATGTGGGAGAAAACATATGAGCACTCTCTGTATATAGTGATCTTCTGAGTTTTCTCCTAAGGGATAAACTACAATGAAGTAAATTAATGATAATTGAAGTTTAACTCCTAAAGATATCCCCAGAGATCAACATTCCCTTAAAAATTAATTGCCATAGCTGTGCTGGAATAATGGCCTATACTTGCTGAGTACACATATTAATGGGGCTTCTGCATATAAACATTATTCTTTTTTCTTCTCCTTCTTGGCATTTGCAGGTTGTGCTTCTATTCTATGAGCTAGAATAGCTCCTCTCAAACTTTATTGTATAAATAAAACATGAGGTTTTAGGTAAAGATGCAGAGTTTGATTCAGTGGACCCTTAGATGAGGCTGAAGGTTCTGTATTCCTAACCAGCTCTGAGGTGATGCTGATGCTGCCAATCCATTGACCACACTTTGGACAGCACTGACGTAATAAAACAGCCAGTCCTATTCTCTGAATTCTCCCTGGCTTTCTTTTTTAATTATTTATTTATTTATTTGGCTGCACCAGGTCTGAGTTGTGGCATGTGGAACCTTTTAGTCATGGCATGTGAACTCAGTTGCAGCATATGGGTTCATTTCCCTGAACAGGGATCGAACCCGGGGCCCCTTCTCTGGGAGCACAGAGTTTCAGCCACTGAACCAGCGGGGAAGTCCCTTGTCATCACCTCACTAGAGCCAACGTTATGAGTTGAATTGTGTCTACCCCCCAAAGAAAGATATGATGAAGCTCTAACCCCTGGTATCTCACAATGTAAACTTATTTGGAAATAGAAAGGGTCTCTACAAAGATAATTAAGTCAGTAGAGTAGGCGCTTATCTAATATGACTGGTGTCCTTATAAAGAGGGGAACTTTGGACCCAGAGACAGAGACTCACAGGAGGAAGATGATGTAAAGACAGAAGGATAAGATGGCTATCTACAAGCTAAGGAGAGAGGCCTGGAACAGATCCATTCCCAGTAGCCTTCAGAAATGGCATTGACCTGCCAGCACCTTGATTTTAGACTTCCGGCCACCTAAAGTGTAAGACAGTATATTTCTGTTGTATAAGCCACCCAGTTTGTGGAATCTTGTTATGGCAGCCTTAGGAAAGTAGTACAGATTCGTATTAGCAGCTTTTCCATGACACCTTTCTCCTCTCTGACCTGTATGAACCATTTCAGCACACCACTAAACTTAGTACAATGTCAAGAATGTGAGGGCAACATTCCATACACAGATAAGGTAACACAGAGGGCTAGGTCATGTTTCTCAGGTCTGCCTAAGACAAAAGCTTGGATTGGCCCTAGACTTGTTGCAGGCGTTAATCATGGAACAGGTTAAATCTACCGTCTGGGTTAGTTCCCCTTGTGTGTGTGTGCATGCTAAATTACTACA
Organism: Bubalus bubalis; assembly: GCF_019923935.1. NCBI lineage: Eukaryota > Metazoa > Chordata > Mammalia > Artiodactyla > Bovidae > Bubalus > Bubalus bubalis. Next base: position 16,847,276 of record NC_059163.1, read on the forward strand.
GTCATCTCCGACTCTGAGACCCCATGGACTGTGACCTGCCAGGCTTCCCAGGCTTCCATGTGATTCTCCAGGCAAAAAAACTAGAGTGGATTGCCATGCACTTCTCCAGGGGATCTTCCCAACTGAGGGATCAAACCCACATCTCTGTTGTCTCCTGCACTGGCAAGCAGGTTCTTTACCACTGCTGCTGCTAAGTCACTTCAGTCGTGTCCCACTCTGTGCGACCCCATCGATGGCAGCCCACCAGGCTCTCCCGTCTCTGGGATTCCCCAGGCAAGAACACTGGAGTGGATTGCCATTTCCTTCTCCAATGCAAGAAAGTGAAAAGTGAAAGTGAAGTCGCTCAGTCGTGTCTGACTCTTAGCGACCCCACGGACTGCAGCCTACCAGGCTCCTCCGCACATGGGATTTTCCAGGCAAGAGTACTGGAGTGGGGTGCCATTGCCTTCTCCGTCTTTACCACTAACACCACCTAACACTCAAAGGACATAGTCTCAGACTTTTGTGAATCTTGAAATTCTCAAATGCTTCTATAGAGAATAATTTCCTTCAGAAAATGAAACTTGGAGTGTTCCTTTAATAATCCTATACGCATAGACCTAAAATAAATTATAAAGGCACTGAAATGGTTTTCCACATCATTTTTTTTGTCGTTGTTGTTGCTGCTGCTATTTAGCACATCTGGTGGACTCCTTTTTACGTAGATCATCGGTACTGCCAAATTTGAACTCCATCGTTTATTCAAAATTGCCCTTGTCTATGAATTCCCACTTGTTTCCACCTCTTCACATTGTGCTTCATACCCTACAAAGTGCTTTTCTTTTTGAAGCCACTTTTCTGCAATGAAACAAGGCTGTTCTATTTTTGTTTTTATTTTTATTTTTTTATCTATTTTTGTTTTTAAATCACACTATGAAAGTTACTAAGTTTGCAGTGAATACACATGGAAAGAACAATCCATATAGATTTTAATGTGAAAAGTGTAGGAAAGAATGGGGTAAACTGATCTTACTCAGTAGCTAAATGATGGGTCTGGACAAATCAGTCTCACTCCAAACATGATTCAGATACATTCCTCAGCAAAGTGACAAATTACTCAAGATCTTTGCATTCATTTCAAAAGAGTAAAACACAAGCTTCCAAGGTCTGTGAAAGTCAAGGGTGGGGAGTTCTTGATTTTGGTACTTAGCCATTTCTGAATATAGTTCATCTCATTTTTTAAGCTCTCTGTGGTTCCCAACTGGGGGGTGGTACCACTCCCTGAAGGGGTGTATGGAAAAGTGTAGGAGTGTTTGAGTTTTCAGAAGAAATGGAGGGAGTTATTGGCATTTAATGGGCAAGGCCTGGGGAAACTAAATAAAGCAAAGCAAGAGATAATAAATCTTTGCCCCTCGCCAGACGCCTACAGCTTCTCTATGTTGAGGCCCTCCGCCCATTTGGACATGTCTTTAAGATGAATGGTCTTTCCAGTTTGGGCTCTGGGCTCACCTCTTGACTTCTACCCGAAACCATGCTGACTTCACAGGTTTCCTTGTCTCTGATTTAACAGGTGTGCCATTCCTTTGCATGTTCAGAGAATGCTGGTTTCTCCCCCCCTTCACTTATGGGCTGTAATGAAGAACATACTGTGTAACTAACATATCTATTCTGGATTGCTGCTGTTGTTTTAGCATTATAGACAAATCCAACATGTATTTCAGACAGGATATCGTGAAGATGTTTTTAAGCATTCTTTTTGCAACCATCCAGCTCTCTCCACTATTATGGTTATGGTCTCATTTCTTCCTTTTTTACTTCCTTCTTCAAACACAAATAAGCACTTGCTCTAAGACATGGTGTTCAGACTCATGGAAGAAGGTTACATATAATGATAATCAGATCTTCCTTCCAGTATAGCCAGATTTACCATCTTTTATTTCTCATTATTTATTTTCCTTATTCCCCCTGATAACTTTCCCCAACTTTGAGCTTTTGCCTGATCTGAAAAAAAAAACTCACTCCACAAAACTGTGACAATTATATTTGCTAAAATATCTCCTTTCACATCTATATTGATTAGCTTTTTAATGATTTTTCCCACCAAAAAACAAGTCTACATACATAATTTATCATTTTAACTTTAAAATTTGTAATGTATGCTAACGTCAGAGATGTTACAAACTGAAGCTTAAAAGGTTAAACAACTTTCCCACAGTAAAACAACTTGTTCATGGATTTAAAAACAGGTCTAACAGCCCCTAATGCCTGTGTTCTTAATGAATATAAAATATTCCTGATAATTAAAATCACCTTCTTGTGACTGCTAGTGAACTTTATATGCCCTACTTTTAAATCTCAGCATAGACGCGGTTGACCTTCATTCTCAGCGCCTTGGCTAAATTCATCACGACTGTTTTAGAAAAGCGGTTATACCTTCCAAGTTTCTATTACAAATAAATCAAAAAAAAAAGTTTAAAAGCTTCCCTGGGTTTCTTAGCTAATACAAAACCCACAGAGCAGAAGTTCCAAATATAACTAGGTAGTCCTCTGTGATTTTTCAATGTCTGCAGGCTTTTGAAGTGCTGTGAATGTGCCTTAATCTGTTGCTAGGAACACTGCGCACTGCTCCAAACAGGCTGCCAGTCTGAGAAACCTAGCGTGAATGACATAAGTGTTTCTTTCATCCAGGTCAGAGGATGGTGTGCGGTGTTATGGGAGGTCAGAGGAGGGGAGGAATTCAGGATCGAGAGAGGAACTAGAGGAAAAGGAAGTGACAAAGAAGAAAGAGGCCACAGACCCTAAAGGAAAAGCTTTCCAACTGAAGCTCTTCTGCTCTTACCAAGCACACTCCCCTTGAGAGCTTTTCGAGTTGGTTCAATCTAGTCTGACAACAGCTCAGAAGGGCCCGGGCACAGCTGACAATATTTCGTTCCCTTGTCACTCCATGGAAATCACAGATGAGAAACCTGCTGATACCAGAGTCAGTGAAGCCACTTTGAGGCCTCAGTCATGCGTCAGATTTGGGAATCAGGAGAGTTCAGAGCAAGAAATCAGTCTGTAATTTTTTCCCGGTACTGGTCTGGTCCCAGGATAAAACCCAGAGCATCTGCTTTGGAATGAAAACAAGAAATTGGTGATTTACACGTATCCCTTTCTTTGCTTCCTTTCATCTCAGGATCTTTGGTGTCTGAAAGACACAGAGAATGATGGGGAAGGTGTGTGGAGAATGAACACTTAGAACACTTCCCTTCTGCTATAACCATCGCAATTACCACCAAGCCCAGGCACCTCTCGAGCAGCAGGCTGCCACTTCTACTCCTGTTCATGGCTGCTTAGTGATTCGGTCACTGTAGCATCTTCTCTGTGCAAATCAGTACACCAACGCCTTCTTCTAGTGTGCGTGTAGTTTCATATTTTACGTCTAAATCTTCGACTCCTCTAGAATTTATTTTGGGGTAAAAGATAAGCCCTTGTCCCCCTCAGATGGCTATCTTGTTGTACCCAATTGTGCTCAGTTGCTCTTTGTGACCCCCTGGACTGTAGCTTGCGAAGCTCCTCTGTCTGTGAGATTTCCCAGGCAACAGTACTGGAGTGGATTGCCATTTCCTACTGCAGGGGATCTTCCCAACCCAGGGATCGAACCCAAGTTTCTTGCATCTCCTGCATTTGGCAGGTGGGTTCTTTACCACTGCACCACCTGGGAAGCCAGTAGTACCAATACCTGTTGTTAACTCAGTCATTCTTCCCCCACCGTTTGGAAGTTCCATATTTATTACACAATAAATTCCCATGGGAAATTCCAGTAACTGGAATGGAGAAACTAAATAGGGAGAGGGAGAAAATTCTCTTTCCACTGCAACACCGTATGCATGCTTTCTCCTTTCCTTTATGTTTAAAAACGACGAAACAGAAATATTACGAGGGAAAATGCCACACTTCTAAGGCGTCGTCTGATTACAGGTTATTTTTAGCACACGTTGGTCTATCCTAATTTGATAAATTAGCTATCCTATTCATCTGCTAAATGTTCTTGATCCCTCTGTGCATTACTGCTGACTGAAGGAGTAGGGCATTATGAATGACGGTTTTGCTGGTTCAGCTGAAACAGAATTGTTACTCAATTTATATATGTCCCTTGCCACATTTTATATTTGTTTATACTAGCAGCTCGTCGTGAATATTTTTAAGTGACAAGAGACTCAGCTTTTGTTTGAGCAGAATAATCAACATAATTTGCTCTTCTTTCCTTAATTTCCTTATTATGAAAATCATACTGGAAACAATGCAAAGGCTCTTAGGGAATCTGAATAAAATTCTGCCAATGAGCTCAGGTGACTGAATGAATCATTTATTTATCCATTGAGCAATTATTTATTAACTTGTGTGTGCCAGGAGTTGGTTCCAACCAAAGGTGAATGGTGAGTGCATAAAGTTAAACTTTCTTTAATAATTACAGCCTATTTAAGGATTTTAACACAACTCTAATGTGGAAGCATTTATTGTTAGACTCTAACTCGAATAATATACAGCTGTGTACGCCAAGTAAAATGTGCCTAGTTTTTAAATAAAGAGGATTTAGCTATTTTTTGACCTTTTTGTTGTTTTAAAGTATTGAATTTAAAAAACAAAACCAACTGAACCAAAACCTTTCTGGAGTTTACTGGCAGAGGTCGTGGAATTGATGAAGAGGTACATTTCATGTCAAGAGATTGTTGTCCATAGTGGACCAACCAGGTGAATACCAAATTTGGCAAAATGATACTAAGTAATCAATATATTTCTGTTTGGCTGTGCTAGTGTGTATTAGCAATGCCTTTTAATTTTCTGTATTTCTTAAAAAAATTTTTTTTTTACTGGAGTATAGTTGCTTTACAATGTTGGGCTAGTTTCTGTTGTACAGCAAAGTGAATCAGCTGTATGTATACATGTATACACTCTTTTTTGGATATCCTATCTGTAATCTAGAAAAATGGTACAGATGAACCTATTTGCAGAGTAGAAATAGAGACACAGACATAGAGCACAAATGTATGAACACCAAGTGGGGAAATGGGAGATGGAATGAAACGGGAGATTGGGATTGATACATATACTCTACTATGCATAAAATAGATAACTAATGAGAACCTGCTGTATAGCACAGGGCACCTACTCAGTGCCCTGTGGGGACCTAAATTTTCTGTATTTCAAATGTTTGGCATCTGGGCTTTGTTGACCATAAGCAAGCTGCCCTTTCTAGGGCAAGCCAATTCCTAAAGATAGGAAAGACTAACCCAGAGCATGCCTTTTAATGCAAATAAATCAGTTCTGAGCCCTAACCCCAATCAGGTCCTTTATCTGAGTCTCACAAGGCACTCATACTCTGGGCTAATATCCATTTGCCCTAGGCATCTCAGGACCAGGTACGTAGACAACTAGAGACTCTATGCCCCAGAGACTGCTGAAATTATTCCAACGATACAAGCCTAAGCTTTCTTACCCTACTTTGTTCTTCCCCAGTTCAGTTCAGTCACTCAGTCATGTCCAACTCTTTGTGACCCCATGAACCGCAGCATGCCAGGCCTCCCTGTCCATCACCAGCTCCCGGAGTTTACCCAAACTCATGTCCATTGAGTCAGTGATGCCATCTAACCATCTCATCCTCTGTCGTCCCCTTCTCCTCCTGCCCTCAATCTTTCCCAGCATCAGGGTCTTTTCAAATGAGTCAGGTCTTCGCATCAGGTGGCCAAAATATGTGTTCTTCCCCAAGGAAAGCACAATAAAGGCTCTTGGCCATGCTTTCCTCTTTCTCTCTCTCTGCCTTCTGACCAACCCTGGGGCTTCCCTGTGTGGCCCTTCAAGACACGCTGTGTCCAGCCTTCTGAAACTGAGTAGCTCACTGTCTTTGCAATAGCAATCATCTCCTGATCTGTTGTTCTCACTCTATATCTAAATAATAATAAACCCAACATTTTAATTATTTCTTTAATTTTTAAAATCTTTACTTAGTTTTGTTTTTAAATTTTTGACCATGCCACATGGCATGTGGGATCTTAGTTTCCCAACCAGGGATTGAAAACTTGCCCCATACATTGGAAACAGAATCTTAACCACTGGGCTCCCAGGAAGTCTCCAAAGCTTACATTTTAAAGTTGAGTTCTTATATTAACTTATAAAGGAAAGGAGATACTTCCTTATGGCTACAAAATAATTCCTCTTAACATATTGATGTGTTCTGATAAGAGTTATTCAGTATGCAAATCCCACACTACAGGAGAACAGGAGTGAGAGAAGGGACAGGCTCTAGTGTGTTTTATACTTTATCATAAAATATATTTCTAAGCAGGCTGATCTTGAAAATACTCCATCACAAAAGAACATCTAAGAGTCACTTTGTATTGACTTTGGAGAGTTGGAATAAAATTCTTGAACATTCCCTTACGATCCAAAATGTTTGTAACAGGAAACTCTGCAATAATTTTTTGGTGATGGTTTCTTGGCCTTTAGAGATATCTGGAAATTGTAATTTTATTCTCTTGAAGTGATTATTCAAATTATATATGGATGAAAACTGTTTGGCTATTAAAATGTAAAGAGCTTAATTGGCTGTTAGTATTTCTTAAAAATTATTTGTTTTGTGTGGTAGAGGGTAGCTATTGGAGGGCACTGGTTAAACATTAGGGTCAGGTTTGAAGCCTGCCCAATGGGGCTTCCCAGTTGGCCCTAGTGGTAAAGAACCCCCCCTGCCAATGCAGGAGGCATCAGAGACTTGGGTTTGATCCCTGAATTGGGAAGATCCCCTGAAGGAGGACATGGCAACCCACTCCAGTATTCTTCCCTGGAGAATCCCATGGGCAGAGAAGCCTGGTGGGCTACAGTCCATGGGGTTGCAAAGAGTCAGACATGACTGAAGCAATTTAAGCATGTGCTAGAAGAAATAATTTAAGGGTTGTAAAAACAGGATTTATACTGGTTGTAAAAATGTGTAAAAAATATGGTGATGCATTTTGTGTGGAGGTCTGTCACAATCTGGGCCCACCTGCTAGCAACCAGACTCTGCCCATTCTGTTTACTTAGAAGACACACTGGATTTAAGACAGATGAGGCAGATCTCTTGAGAAGACTTGTAGAAATGTTTTTCATCACGGTCTCCAGTGGAGAACTGCCTGCAGCCACCTGCTCCTCCAGCAGCTGCCAGGTTCTTGCAGCCCAGGGGTCCACCAAGCAGTCCAGAGATGATCTGGGCACTCTATAGCCTCAGGGGGACATCTACCAGAAAAACAGATCATACACCCTGCCTCCCATGTTTCTTGTCCAGAAACAATCTGGGCCTACTTTAGGGAATCTTGAAATAATAATTAAAAGTTGTGTGAATGCTCATGGCTTCACCTGAATGTACAGTACTTCATGAGGAATTAATAGGCAAAATAGAACTTAATTACCTTAATGCTAAGCTGGTGGCTCAGATGGTAAAGTGTCTGCCTGCAATGCGGGAGACCCGGGTTCGATTCCTGGGTCAGGGAGAACCCACCCCAGTACTCTTGCCTGGAAAATCCCATGGATAGAGGAGCCTGGTAGGTTACAGTCCATGTGGTCACAAAGGTTTGGACACAACTGAGCGACTTTACTTTAGGGTAAAAAAGACAACCAATACTACTTTAAACCAATCCCATACACTACAAATCATATTTAATCTCAATTTACCAAGAGTCTTCATGACAGGGTAACTATGCTGCTATGTGCAAACATTTCTTGATAAAGGTTTCAAAGCCCAGTAGCAGACTAGATGGCTAAGAGCATGAATAGCAGAAACACTAAGTGAGAGAGGCATGGCCATTGCCTGCCTGGGAGCCATTTCTCAGTCCATTGTTTCCCAGTGATCATCACATTTCCTGCTCAGAGAGGGAACATTTGTCTCTTGGTCTCAGGGAGGTGGATCTTCCTCCAGGAGGTAAATCATCAATTGCTTTCTTACCCAAGAAGAAGAGATTGAGTGTAGATCAAAAGAAAGAAGGTTCAGTAAATTCGGTGGCACCCCACTCCAGTACGCTGGCCTGGAAAATCCCATGGACAGAGGAGCCTGGTAGGCTGCAGTCCATGGGGTAGCGAAGAGTCGGACACGACTGAGCGACTTCACTTTCACTTTTCATTTTTATGCATTGGAGAAGGAAATGGCAACCCACTCCAGTGTTCTTGCCTGGAGAATCCCAGGGATGGGGGAGCCTGGTGGGCCGCCGTCTATGGGGTCGCACAGAGTCGGACACGACTGAAGCGACTTAGCAGCAGCAAATTAAGGATTTACCAAGTTTAAAGTCTAGAATCAGGTATAAAGCTAAAAGAAGAGAGGAAGAGAGAATACAGTGTGTTAAGAAAATTAAGCTTTAAAAGAAAAAAAATAGAGATAATCATCAAATACATAAATATAGCCTAATCTTTTCCTTTAACTAGGAGTACTTAATTGCATAGACATAAATGTGTTTGCACAGACTAGCATGTGCTTTGAGGTCAGTACCTATAATCTCTAAATCTTTTTAAACCTCTTTGTATGCTATGGTAAGCTAGTTATCTAAAGAATAAATGTGGACACTATTTAAGGCATTTCTCGGCTGCTTACACTGATTGTGGTTTATCAAAGAGATGACAAATTTTCGAAGGTGGAAGTGACCATGGGTACAGATGGACACACCACATTCAAACATATCAGACTGCACTCATCAGAGAGACAGGACTTCTCTGGTGGCTCAACGGTAAAGAATCTGCCTCCAATGCAGGAGACACAGGAGACACAGGTTCAATCCCTGTATTGGGAAGATCCCCTGAAAAAGGAAATGGCAACCCACTCCAGTTGCCTGGGAAATCCCACGGACAGAGGAGCCTAGCAGGCCACAGTCTATGGGGTCGCATGAGTCAGACAAGACTTAGCAACAAAACCACAACCACCACCATCATAGAGACATGGATACTCTCGTGTTTATAAAACCATGATAAGAGGTCTTCCACTACCTCTTTTCAGTCCTGGTGATAATGTTATGTTACACCCTTTTAAAGAAGCAGTCAAATTTGAGATGGAGGCAGCTGAAAAGTCAAGGTATTAATAGTATAGATTCTAATATGGAAAGGCCAACTAATCATGAATTCTTTGTACACCTCAGGTTTCATATCTATCATATGAAAATATTTCTGTCCTAAACTCATAGAAAGCACGACAATGGAGAACAGTGTGGAGATTCCTTAAAAAACTGGAAATAGAATTGCCTTATGATCCAGCAATCCCACTGCTGGGCATACACACTGAGGAAACCAGAAGGGAAAGAGACTCGTGTACCCCAATGTTCATCACAGCACTATTTATAATAGCCAGGACATGGAAGCAACCTAGATGTCCATCAGCAGATGAATGGATAAGAAAGCTGTGGTACATATACACAATGGAGTATTACTCAGCCATTAAAAAGAATACATTTGAATCAGTTCTAATGAGGTGGATGAAACTGGAGCCTATTATACAGAGTGAAGTAAGCCAGAAAGAAAAACACCAATACAGTATACTAACGCATATAGATGGAATTTAGAAAGATGGTAACAATAACCCTGTGTACGAGACAGCAAAAGAGACACTGATGTATAGAACAGTCTTATGGACTCTGTGGGAGAGGGGGAGGGTGGGAAGATTTGGGAGAATGGCATTGAAACATGTAAAATATCATGTATGAAACAAGTTGCCAGTCCGAGTTCAATGCACGATACTGGATTCTTGGGGCTAGTGCACTGGGACGACCCAGAGGGATGGTATGGGGAGGGAGGAGGGAGGAGGGTTCAGGATGGGGAACACATGTATACCTGTGGCGGACTCATTTTGATATTTGGCAAAACTAATACAATTTTGCAAAATTTAAAAATAAAATAAAATTAAAAAAAAAAAAAAAAGAAAGCACGACAATGTTAGATTCAAGTGTTTTCTGCTCACCATTCCACAGTGTTGTGACGAAGCCTAAAAGCAAGAAACTATGAAGAGTGGATCCACGGAGCTCAGCAGTTCAAGTGTATGTAGCAACAGCTGACATTCTAGTTTAGAAGATCAGTGTCTTTCTAAACGGACGTAATTCAAAAGTGGGACAAAAAATTTTCTTATTGTATATTGTTTGTTAAGTGTTTTGAACAACTTCAATGTTTACTGCATTTTAATACATCTTATGTTACTTTATTAGCTTTCCAAATCTACCTAAATGAAAATAAATTTTAAATAAAATTTTAAAATCTATATTTTTAAACAAATTCTATCAATCTAGGCAACAGAACTCAAGTTGATTAAGTATATTCCACAGGTAGGTTGAAACCATGTCTTATTAAGAAATTTTGCTCTGGGCTTCATTTCTGCACACTCTGAATTTCCTTAAATATGCTATTGTTCTTTCATTAGACTTATAAATTTAGCAGTTGAAGTACTTTTCATATCCCAGTGCACTTTCTCCTCATTTTAATGTATTGTTTTCCTCTCCCTGTAAAATTTGATAGCTTTTCAAACTTTTGCTCGTCCTATTTTCACTACCCAATTCCCAAGAGCTTTCTCTTTTAGCGCATGTGTTTTATTAATACAAATCTCCTATGTATTTATTTAGATATAATAATACACTGTATCTCCTTTACATTTTGCGTAAGTCCATTAAGTAGCTAACACACAAAACTGGTGCAGCCTTAAGGCCTGTCAGCTTAGCCAAGGGTACATTCTGGATTCCTATTTTATTCCTAGTAAGCACATATTCCATGTCCCCACATGCCTTCACAAACACACACTGCAGCTGTATTGTCCTTGTGCATACAAAATGCAAAGTTCCAAAATTTAAAATACGCTGATAACAAAAGCTTTAGGAGCTGATTAAATTAATAAGTACATCAAAATATAGCTAAGCAAAATTTGTTTTTCTTTTGAGTCTCAGTTTCTTTTTTAAAAATTATACCCTCCCCCCACCACACACACACCATTGGCCAAGCATAAGTTTTCATTTCCACAAGCAAAAACGCAGAAAACTCCCATGTTACTTTTATCACCAGATCAGACCCTAAGACACTCTGCTCTCTCCAAAGTTTCACCTACTAAAATATGAGCAAAGAATACACCCCAGCAATTACTCCAAAAAACAGCAATCCAGATTTCTATCGGAAGCAGTTTTCACACGCTTTCAAATCAGTGCTGGAATCCCGTCTATGAACAGCTCTATCATTTGGCAGCAGTGATCAATGAAAGAATCCAAGCAAAAGGCACCAAACTGTTCACATCGCAGGGTAAGAACAGCAGTTCGTCCAATCTGTTGCCATAATTTGGACACCGTGCAGCACTGAATGGGTCACCATAGAAAACAATAAATCAAACCACACACAGTCTGGGTCCTGAATTTGCAGCGACAGAAACCTCCCCAAATGAGCAAACACAATCAACAGCAATACCTGGCAAGTTGTCTCCAAAGTAATGAGAAAGCACCCAGCTCTCACCTTGCACAAACACACACTTCAGCAGTCAGTGACAAAGGCAGGCTGCACTTGCAGGCTGGGAGAGGGAGCCAGCTGCTCTGTCCTGAGCCGCTTAAACACAGTTCAGCCCTGCTGCCGCTCGGGTCCTACTCTCCGTTGGTTCCCGACAATTTCTCCCATGACTCCATCACGCAGGAATGGAAACCAACCGCTGCCCTTGCCCCAGCACCAGCAGGTTCCCCGGCTACTGAGCTCAGGTAAAAATGCTGAGTCGTGCAAGGTCATTGCAAGGTGAACGGGGGGCAAAAGGAATGAACAGGGGAAAGGGAGGGACCATCAAGGAAATACTGTAAACTTAAGACACCTTGCTTTTCAAGAGATTTTGAACTCCATAAATCAGAGCTGCAACAATAGTCAGAGAAGCAGTAAATCTGAGAAGCCCCAAATGGCTCAGTGCCAATCTGCTAAGCCAGAGGCACTCTTGAGTAATCTCTCTCTCTCTCCCCGCTTCCCTCTCTTTATCTGTGTGTGTCACACACACACACACACACATATACATACACACGCACACACACACACACACACACACACACACATGGACTTCAGTGTAGCTATTCTAATAGATCAGACGTCCTTTTCAAGCCAAAAAGTTTTTTGTACGCCCTTTTAATGTGGTTGCTGCTCAGTCACTAAGTCATGTTTGACTCTTTGCGGTAACACAGCTTAAAGAAAGATCTTAGAAAATTAAAGTACTTGCCAAAATCAAAATAAAATAATTCTTTTCAGAATAAAATCATTTCTGCTCCATAAACTAATTCACATTAATGAAGTCTTGCTCTGGGGACTCATATTTGAATTATGTAAATCCCCCATATTAAAAAGACAGTAAAGATACATCTATTTCAGAGATGACTGGCAAAATCAACTAAAACTTCTCATAAAAATTCTTGCCATCTTTTTCAAGATTAGTCTTGACTGATGCACATTTTAATTTGGAGAGATTTCAGAAAGGCGTTTCTGGCCTAAAATATAATCATTCTGCATGTAGATGTTCTAGGCAGATACAAACATGTTTATAAATGTTTCCCTGTAAAGTCTGTCTAGGTTTTTTTTTTTTTTAATTGGGGTACAGTTGCCTTATAGTGTTGTATACTCAAATGAAGCAGGTATATGTGTGTGTGTATATATATATGTATATATATCTCCTCACTTGTGGCCCCCCTCGCATTCCACCCCATCCCACCCATCTAGATCATCATAGAACACCGACTGAGCTGAGCTCCCTGCCCTAAACAGCAGGTTTCTATTTATCTTATTTTGGTTTTCCTATCTGAAGTGGAGAAGAAACAGTTTTTAAGCTTGCCAAAACATTATAAAACATTATTTCTCATTGTTTTCTTTTTTATTCTTACAGGTAAACCATTATTCACTGAGGATTAGATTGATCGCATTAACAGGAAATCATTCTTACTCTTTAACCACTTTCCTCTCCCCTCCTTCTCCAACCATGTAACATGAGCAACTCATCTAACCTACTAAACATTGGGTTTATAATCTATAAAATGGGAATTTACTGCCAATGTCTGCTTTGGCTCCCTGCTGGGTCAATATGAGGATGAAATGAGACAGCACGTAGGAGCAAACGCTTTATAAACTGTAGAGGGCTAGAAAAAAATGTACTTACTGCATTTTCCACCCTTCTGTTGCCCTAGTTTGGTACTGGGACTAGTGAATTACTTTCTGTGTACTCAAGGAGGACTCCTCAGGCTTCATGGGAGAGTGTTTGTTTCAAGTAGGCTATAAATAGAATTCAAGATTTTATTGAACTGCTGTCCTCCTGGTGGCAGATCTTGACGGCAGTGACCACATGGCCAGAGTCAGCCCACTGTGAACAACATAAGATCTGTCTGGTCTTTAAGGACAAATGAGACCAGCTGAAAGCCTGGTAGAAAACGCTCTTGTGCATGACTGGTTTCACAGTTTCTGGTGTCTAGGAGTAAGACTGTGTTTAAGGATGTTGCCCAGGAGGATTAATGAAGGGGAAAGTTTGGGGAGAGAATGCCAAGTTCACTGCTGAGTTAATTCAGTAACAAATGCATCAGGCCATTCATGTTGATGTTCCTACAATTATGTATGCACTATTTGGAAATTAGGTTGAGGGAGGGTAAAGGAAAGAGACTAATGGGAAACAGGAAAGGAGTTAACCTATGAACATGTGTCTCCTGAGACACACAGGGCTGGGGGCTTCACGAATGTTATCTCAGTTAATCCTTGTAGATGCTATGAGGTAATTGGTGTTATTCCCAATGTATTGCTGTTGTTCAGTCGATCAGTTGTGTCCGACTCTTCGTGACCCCATGGACTGCAGCACACCAGGCTTCCCTGTCCTTCACTATCTCCCAGAGTTTGCTTAAACTCAAGTCCATTGAATGGATGATGCCATTCTATCCCATTTTATCAGTGAGAATAATTTGCCTGCACACTGTTACTGGTGAGTGGTGGAGCTTGAACTACAATCATGGTCTGCCTGGCCTTGAACTTGGAGGAAATTTGTTGATTTATAACTTTCTCAAAAGAGGAACAGAAATAAAATGTGCTTTATAAATACAGAGTAGAGAAGACAAGAATGCAATTATCACAAAACCTTGAGAGTATCTGCCAGGCAAGTTAGCTTTTATAAAGAGCACAGAAATGTTTAGAAAAAGTTTTGTTTTTGTTTTTGTTTTTTTTTAAAAGGAAGTTGATGTAGGATACAGACAAAAAATGATAGTTTTTGTTAATATGTGCCTATAATTCTTTTTTTTTAATGGATCTGGCCTGTCTTCAAGCTGAAGATGAATGTCTATTTATTTTTTACAGAAAGGAACAGAATATGTATTTATTTTAAATTAATTTTTATTGGTGCACAGTAGCTTTACAAGGTTGTATTAGTTTCTACTGTACAGCAAAATGAATCAGCCATACATATATACACATCCTCTCCCATTTGGACTTCCTTCCCGTTTAGGTCACCACAGTGCATTAAGTAGAGTTCCCAGTTGCAGTGGTAAAGAATCTGCCTGCCAATGCAGGTATGGGTTTGATCCCTGGGTTGGGAAGATCCTCTGGAGAAGGAAATGGCAACCCATTCCAGTATTCTTACCTGGAGAATTCCATGGACAGAGGAGCCTGGCGGGCTACAGTCTATGGGGTTGCAGAGTCAGACATGACTGAGCAACTGAGCACACATTCATATGCCATACAGAATATTCTGAAGATGTGAGTTTAGAGGTGTTTCTATATAGTAGACTACCACTCCGTTTTTCACAAGTATTATTTTATTTTAATTTGCTTAAATTACAAGATCCTTAGAAACACCCACAAGGGAACAGCAATCTCTTACCCTTAAATGTAGCAGACAAGGCATTTTTTTCAACTACAGTTTGGAGTACTGTATCAGAGTCACAATTTTCAGTTCCCTGAGTCTGAGGATGTTAATAAAACACCAGGTTCTTTCTACTAGTTTTATTGGAATGCTAGAAGCAGAGCCTGAAATGCAGCCCTGCATGGTATGTGTTTCTGCTCTCCTCATTTTAAGTGGCACTGCCAGCTAAAAGAGAAACCTTGAAATTATATCTGCAAGCCAGCAGGGCAATTCACACCAAATCCTTCAGATAGGGTAACTGTTCGTGCCTTCAATCTCCTTTCCCATATTTTTACAATCTTCTCTGAGAATGCCACTGGCTGATGATACTTTGCCTCTGCTTTTAATACTCTCATGTGCAAACTGCACCATCCTCCATCACTTCATAAAACCAGCCTCTTCATCCTTGCCAAATCTAGCCTTAAAAAGAAAACTAAATTCAAAATCTTGGAGCTAGAATCAGTGTGTTGCAGATATTTTCTTTAAAGAGATAAATATAACTGGACCACTGATTAAACTAGTGATAAGTCAAAATAAATAGCAGAGAAAAAGAATAAAAACAGGGACTTTAATATTTTTTCAGGTTAAATTCTGAATAAAAAAACAAAAGCACTAACATCATCCTGAATAGCCAATCAGCCCACATAAAACACGGTAAAAGGCCTTCAGCTATTTGGCATTCATTCCATTGCTATTTTTGCTCAGAATACACATTGTGACACTCAACCCTCTTGTTCTATGGCACCATATTTAACTAAAGAGCAAGTAAACAACGTTAGTCCATAGAGAAGTCTATGATGACTTATATGGGGGTGGTGGTTTAGTTGCTAAAGTCATGTCAGATTCTTGCGACCCATGGACTGTAGCCTGCCAGGCTCCTTTGTCCATAGGATTTCCCTGGCAAGAATCCTGGAGTGAGTTGCCATTTTCTTCTCCAGGGTAGTTTCCTGCCCCAGGGACTGAACCCAGGTCTCCTGCCTTGCAGGCAGATTCTTGACCAACAAAACCACCATGCAGCAAAGTGAAACAGCTGCTTTCTCTTATTCCCAAACTCGTTTTATTTCTGAAGAAAGGCTAAAAACACAACCATGTCAGAATTATTATTTGTTTTAAATTTAGAAACTACTGCAGTGATCTTTTAACAAAAGAAAAATCTACTGGCAAAGTTTTCAACTATCTCTCAAATCAAAAATAATGAAAAAGGAAACATCATTTCTGGCATTTTCTACCAATTGTTATACTGTCCCATTAAAGCACTTGGTTTTTCAAACACTTCAGCTAGTGTTTTCCTGAGTGTAATTTCACAGAAGAAAATACAGAAGAGCACATTGCATCCTCTCTTTCTTTGTCTCAGAAACTTCATTTCAAGATCCTGATTTCAAATCATGTAATACCATAAAACAGGCTGAGCTCCAAAGAACTGATGCTTTCGAAATGTGGTACTGGGGAAGACTCTTGAGAGTCCCTTGGTCTGAAAGATCAAACCAGTGAGTCCTAAAGGAAATCAACCTTGAACATTCTTTGGAAGGACTGATGCTGATGCTGAAGCTTCAATACTTTGGCCACCTGAGGCAAAGAGCCAACTCATTGGAAAAGACTCTGCTGCTGGGAAAGATTGAAGGCAGGAGGAGAAGAGGATAAAACAGGATGAGATGTTTGGATGGCATCACTGACTCAATAGCCATGAGTCTGAGCAAACTCCAGGAGATAGTGAAGGACAGGGAAGACTGGAATGCTGCAGTCCATGGGGTCAAAAGAATCGAACATAACTGAGCAACTGAATAACAACAACAACAGATGAAAAGAAACTTGTATTAAAGTTTAAGTGTATAAAGAAAGCATTTGGAAGCATGGGCCAGTATTTGCAATGGGTAAAAGAGCAAATAAGATGGTTTGGTTTTCTGCTTGGTTCTTGCTTCCTTTCCCAATGATGATACCTTCCTGAAGTGTCCTACTGGCAGTATTTAACTTCACACAGATATTAAAGGAGGTCTGGCCTGCAATCCTTAGAATCTTTCCAGTTAGGGTCGAACTGGGTTCCTGTATGAGTACAATTCGGTTGTTTCTAGTTTGTAATCTAATGAGAAAAATGGTTTTGCTAGCATATTTTCCCCTGCCCTCCCCTTCAATTTAATTCCTTTTCTTGGGCCTTAGAAACAACACCACATGATAATAACTATTATTAGCGATGGAGGGCAAATATTGTTAAAACACTGAAGGTCATTTAGGGAAAAATGTAAAGTAATCTGAAATGTGTAAGCTTTTAGATTGTCAATCATTTTATGTGGATGCTTAAAGATACATATATTGGGTCTCCTAATGTATATACAGTCAAAATCATGAAACTGAACACTTCCTGAACAGTAAAAATTTTTTATCTTGAAACATAATTTTATTTTGTATTGAAGACATTTTTCCCCTGAAGCCTAAAAGATGTTTCTGTTCATATCTCTCTACTCTATGCTGTAAATAATCACTGTCCTGATTTTACTGAATGTTTTCCTAAATATGTTCGAGTGGTTTTAGAAAAAAATACTTAGGAGTATAAATTAGGAGAGAAAAATTCTGAAGATTATCATTTTGTGAACCCAGGGAAAGGGATTTCTGGGTATTTAAGTTGTTTTAAAATGTACAATCAGGAGCATTGGACATATTTGAAATTTTCATAAAAATATAGTCTTGCAATATAATTGTCACCCACGTACAGTGTGACAGGCCATTATAGTCAGGTGGTCTGAGGGAAAGCTTTCAGTCACCTGGCAACCTGGGCTAGGTGACTATAGCCTCAGATGCTGTTCCACCAACATCCTTCAGTAAGCGCTCCTTTTGGAAGCCTGGGACCCTCTGGGACCTGGGTACTTCTGTTTTCTACAAAGTAGGTCCTTGAGGGTAAAACCTTCAAAACATCAGTGTCAATGTCCCTTGAAAGTGAAAGTGTTAGTCACTCAGTCATGTCCAACTCTTTGGGACCCATGGACTCTAGCTCACCAGGTTCCTCTATACATGGAGGGGCTTCCAAGGTGGCTCAGCGGTAAAGAATCCATCTGCCAATTCAGGAGACTTGGGTTCGATCCCTGGGTCAGGAAGATCCCTTGGATAAGGAAATGGCAACTAACTCCAGTATTCTTGCCTAGAGAATGCCATGGACAGAGGAACCCAGTGGGCTACAGTCCATGGAGTCACAAAGAGTTGGACATGACCTATCCACTAAACAGCAACATTAACAGCAGTGAGACAATAGCAACAATTTTTTATCTTTTTTCTATTTTCTAAATATTCTGCAACAATTGTTACTACCATGTAGTAAAAAGAAAGAAAAGAAAGGAAGATGGAAAAAAGAAGAAAAAAAACCCCAATAACTCTAGATCATAATATTTTGGAATCATTTTTGAAAAAAAATTTCGAACTAACTCACCCATGTTTATAATCTCTGCAAGTGGAAACATTCAGTCTTTATATCTGTTATTATCATTTCTCTTACCAACTGTATTAAGTGTGTCTGTGATCAGAGTTTTGGAATCACTGTGCTATGCTTAGTCACTGAGTCATGTCCGACTCTTTGCAACCCCATGGATTGTACCTGCCAGGCTCCTCTGTCCATGGGGTTTCTCCAGGAAAGAATACTGGAGTGGGTTGCCATGCCCTCCAGGGGATCTTCCCAACCAAGGATCAAATCCACGTCTCCTGCAATGCAGGCGGATTCTTTACCATCTGAACCACCAGGGAACCGCTTGGTTGTTCAGTTGCTCAGTCATGTCCGACTCTTTGTAACCCCATGGACTGCAGAATTACAGGCTTCCCTGTCCTTCACCATCTCCCAAAGCTTGCTCAAACTCATGTCCATTGAGTCGGTGATGCCATCCAACCATCTTACCCTCTGTCCCCTTCTCCTCCCAACTTCAGTCTTCCCTAGCATCAGGGGCTTTTCCAATGAGTCAGTTCTTCACAAATTAGTGGAATTTCAGCTTCAGCATCAGTCCTTCCAACGAGAATATTCAGGATTGATTTCCTTTAGGATTGACTGATGTGATCTCCCTGTAGTCCAAGGGACCCTCAAGAGTCTTTCAATACCACAGTTCAAAAGCATCCTTCAGCACTCAGCATTCTTTATGGTCTAACTCTCACACCCATACATGACCATTGGAAAAACCATAGCTTTGACTATACAGACCTTTGTTTGAAAAGTAATGTCTTAGGAATAAGTAGAGAACCCCTACTTATTCCTAAAAGGGGAATGATGAACTAACAGTATATACAATCAAGAAAATCTATTGTCTTCTAAAAAAAGAGCTTGCTTTAGTGCATATTTTATAGAGCTCTGTTCTGTAAAGTCAATATAAATTTATTTGGGGGTAACCAGGGTGCCTCAACTCACTCCCGTTTTCTGGCCTGGAAAAAATTCCATGGACAGAGGAGCCTGGTGGACCACAGTCCATGGAGTTGCAAAGAGTCGGACACGACTGAGCACTTGTCAGCAGCAGCAAGCAGGGTGCCTAAGGGAGAGACTGCATCGCTGAAGTCACTTGGGCCTTACTTGCACTTTTGTTTGTGTTCTATATATCTTCTGACCTAACTAGGAACCAGCTGGTAGAGAACACGGGAGTTACAAGAAAATAAACAAACACCAGCCTGTTAATTAAGTGGCAGACTCAGGTCCTCAATTTAAGTGTTTCTTGTTCCCAGCTGTGTTGAGCATAAAGGTCTTGAGGCCAGTCAGGAGTATTTGGACTCAGGTTAAAATTCATTCACCTACTACTGTTTTATTTGTGTGCTTGTCTGCTTAAATAATATTTGAGGAACTGGAGAAATAGAAAGACTGAATTCATGCATATTGAGCATTTAAATTTTCAATAGTTAAGTCATAGACATATGTTTTCCTTTTTAAATTGAATAAAAATTTTCTAACATGCTCATAAGGAGAAACAGGTTCATTAGATAAGCAGGAAGGGGATGGGTTTTGCTCTTTAAACAAAAAGCCAGCACAATAAAACTGAGAGAACAGTATGCTTTTCAGATAATACTGAGCTAGAGGATCAAAAATATAAAGGTGTGATATTCTCAAAACAACAATCTCCAACAGACTTTAAGAAAAACAGTAAATTCTTCTACTTATTTATATCTTTGTTTGGACTGTGACTAAACAAATGTGTGTGTTTACATTATTCCTACTCTTTAGTTGGGATACTATTAGAACTCCAGGGTTATTTTTGGAAGCTAAATAAAGTTTGAATACACTTAAATTATATATTTATGGAATGAATTCATCTTGGTTGGCTAAAAATTTGAGAAACATGATTTATTTATTCATATAGAAATTATAGTAAAAGATGTTTTATGGATTCTATTCAATTCCATTCTATCATGAAAAAAGACAATATTTTTTAGTTTAATCTATTCAAAAGGAATAATCACATTTCATCTTCTGTTTAAAATTTAGAATGAGTTTTTGTTTAAATATCTTAATATTAAAGAAAATTTTATATATATATATATAGCTCCCTCAACTATATACTGTGTGTATCTATCTACTATCTATCTACATAATGCATACACACATTCCAGCCTTTATCCATATGTAGCATTTTATGTGGTTATTGTCATAGTTTATTTATAAATTTTTAAATACTATTTCACTTTGAATATTTTATAAGCATTTTCCTTTTATCAAGAATCATCAAATGAGATACTGCAAAAAAAAAGCAAAACACTTTCAAATTGTAAAATATATAAATAAAATTATTATTTTATTTGCTGTTTTCAATGTCTGAATAATATTCTTTTGCATGGTATAACACAGGCTATTTGTCTGTTACTCTATTTGGAGGCATAAACTTAGCTTTCAGGGTTTTCTTTTTAGTAAATTGTATTACCCACTACTAGGAATATTTTTGTTTTTCTGTAGATTTCTTTTTTCAAAGCCTTAGAATGAATTTCTAGGAAAAAGGATTGCTATGTTAAAAAGGCTAATCTAATTGGGAGCTTTATTCTGATGGCAAAAAATTAGCATATATTAATTTTAAAGTACCTCTTTTGGGGACAGAATGTGAGTGAATGAGCACGTTTATAAGTATTTGTTATAAATTATTTTGGATACTTTAATCCATATATCATTTTTTTGTGTTCTGATGGTTCAAGTTGTTTGTACAAATTTTGTAACCAGGCTTATTTTTATCTATAGAACAAGGACAGACATTATCCCAATAAAACATTAGATACAAGCTGGTGCTGATCCTCTCTTTCATTTATACATGAGGATAAGTTCTAAGTGACTTCTTATACATTCTGGTTACCATACATCTATGTCACCCAAAGAAACCACTGCAATTTTTATTTGATAAATTCCATGTGTGGATCCTTTGAAGGTCTCAAAGCACATCTTGCAAATTGAAAAATATCATTAAAATTAATGATGGAGGAGAACAGCCATTGTTTCCATGTTGCAATTCATCAATCACTTATTCACAGTAAGAGGCATATTTAAATTTATTCACATTTTACATTTTAATAGTTGCTTTAAAACTGTATCTTGATACTCATTCAATATGTCCACATAATTTCCATATTATTTAATCTAGAAACAATAGAGTACATTATAACAGTGAAAACAAATTTGTTAGTCATACATAAATTTGCTTTATTAAATTGAACTTATCCAACTATATCAATAGAGCATTTTTAAGGAATTATACTTAAATATGAGGCAGGAGTTTCATCCTTTTAGCCTACAATAAAACACATTAGAAGTATATAAAATAGAAGGATTAACACTGGTATAATTTTGCACTGACATCTTTTTCTTATTCACTTTTCTTGTCTCCACCATTGCACTTTTTGACAAGGGAAACTAGAGAAATAAGAAGAATCTTAGCACCACTAAGAATTAGCAGCAAATGGAGAGGTGTCCTTGTCTGGTAGAAAGAGAACAGGAATGGGAGGCAGGGGAAGTCTGCTATTTGTTGACTGAAAACCTGGGCACATCACTTTCCCTCTCCAGGCCTCAATTTCCTTACCTGTCTAATGACACTCCAATAAGACAATGGATGCTGAGATGTCATGTAAACTGAGAATCTAAGGAGTTCCTATCAGATGTTAATCTGTACTTAATTTTATGAATTTGGTGTTGGATTTTTGTTGATTTTAAAATGAGCTCCATGGCTTTTACTGCTAGGCAACTATAAATAATAACACAATATAAAGGTCCATTACAAATCTTTCAGTTCATACCAACAGTCATTCATAAAGCAAAAGATAAACAAGTGATGCAGACAAACTGAAGTCATAAGCATTTCCATGAAGCTTTTCAAACTGGCTAAATGGCGGTTGTCAAAATTTTTCTTCTGATACCTACTACCCTTCACATGTCCCATGACATCTCCCATTAAAACAACAGCAAAAAAAGAATCTTTATAGCAACAAACAATCTGTTGCGACGAGGCTATTGTGACATTTTGAAAAGGAGGGGAAGACGAGGATAAACAAGTAGGCACAGGCAATAGTGGAGGTAATAAACACCTCTCCCTCAACAGGGGATCAATAAATGTCAACCAGCTGGAGAGAAGAAAACAACCCAAAGAAAGATTTCACGGAGGAGGAAGAGGACTCAGCACAGGGAAGAAACCTAAAACAGGAGACCTATTTCTCTCTAATGAAAAGTTATAAATTACCTGAAACTAGTTTTCACTTTCTCACAAAGTTGTCAACGCTAAGGTCATAATATTAGAAAGAAAAAGGGATTTGCTGACATCTCATTGAGGCTCTTGATGATAAAACCAATCACCTCTGTGGTGGTGTTGAATGTCTCTTTTTCTGATTTACATAGCAATCCAATTAGGCTAACTCCTAGAGAAGGAAATGGCAACCCATTCCAGTATTCTTGCCTGGAAAAAACTCCCACGGACAGAGGAGCCTGGTGGTTGCGAAGAGTCAGACACTATGACTGAGCAACTAAGCACAAGCATGAAATTAGGCTAAAATGAACAAGAAAAGGAAAAGAGCCCACAAGACACCAGAGGTTTGTGCTTTGCCTTCTTCATCATGTTTCTGAGAAAAAAGAAATTAATTAGAGAGTAAAGACTTAATGCATATAATCATTTCCATTTTACAGATAAGGAAAATGTAGCTTAGGAAATCAATACCACTCTGTCATAATATCGATATCACCCAACAAGTGGTCAATAATTCTACACTTTCTTAGGTCTAAATCAAGGAGGGATATAGGCACTTGGATTTTAATAGCCAAGATAATGGGAATATCAGACACAAATCATGCTAAGAATTTAAACAAAGAAACTAGCCAACTGGGACAGATCTCAACCTAGAACCAGAATCTGGGGTACAGGGCCATGATTTTGTATTAAATATCTCAGAAAAGTCTCTACATTAAAAGGATTATTTTCACTGTACTATTTATACTTGGCTTTAATCACATGATAACATGTGAAACTCTTAATTCCAATAAAATGAATTATATGCAAATTATAAAATTATTATTAATTTTAACTTAAGTAATAAATTAAGTAATAAATTACCTATTATTTATCAAATAAATGATTCAATAAATTTTTACACCTGCATTCTATGATGACTTCTAACTTCCATCCACCTACTTCTCTCTTAAGGATATAATGGACACCTATCAAGTAAAATCTGCTTTACTATTTAGGTAACTTTCACTTTAAGGAATTGACCATGAATCATAGATATGAAAAAGACTGTAGGAATTTTACAACTGAGGACACTGACACCTTCAAATAAAAAGTCTCTTGCTCAAAGTCCCATAAATAC
This sequence comes from Bubalus bubalis, assembly GCF_019923935.1. Lineage (NCBI taxonomy): Eukaryota > Metazoa > Chordata > Mammalia > Artiodactyla > Bovidae > Bubalus > Bubalus bubalis. The sequence continues at coordinate 16,870,890 of NC_059163.1, forward strand.
TGAGCATTTGACTCTGGCATACGAAACAGCATGGGATTCTTCATTTGGTTGTTATTCCTACTTTACTACGAAGTTTTGTTTCATGATTTTTACTCAAGTAGTTGGTCTTTTTTCCCTATTGTTACAGATCCACTGCCCCAGATGGTCAAAAAGAGGTGGTTTACAGAGAAATCTAAACTGACTCATTCCCTGTTGCTCCTGTCCTCTCCTCCTATGTGAATGTTGGGCTCATTGAGGTCTACCAAAGTGAAGGTGTCAGTTGCTCAGTCATGTCTGACTCTTTGCAACCCCGCAAGGCTCCTCTGTCCATGGAATTCTCCAGGCAAGATTAGTGCAGTGTGTATCCATTTCCTTCTCCAGAGGATCTCCCTGACCCAGGGATTGAACCCAGGTCTCCTGCATTGCAGGCAGATTCTTTACCATCTGAGCCACCAGGGAATTCCAAGGTATACCGAGGTGATTACTATTCTGTCATGGACTTTGCAGTGAAGACCGACCATGGGTATTAACTCATCCTGATATGAGGTAGTTGTACTAAAAAGAAAATAAAGCAAGAAGAAGGCTCTCAAAGAGTAGAAGCAGCAGATTTTTCTGGCATTCTGACTAAGGTCTAAGTTGAGAGGAACATGGAAAGTGCCTAGCAAGTCAATTGATTGAGAGGTCATAAGATAGAGCCTCCTACTTTGAGACAGAAAAGGGCCCATGCTGGAACTGAAGCCAGTCTCCCTGGAGAACAGGAGAGTCGTGGCACAAAACCACATGTGTGTGTGCTTAGTTCTCAGTCGTGCTCGACTCTTTGTGACCTGATGGACTGTAGCACACCAGGCTCTTCTGCCATAGGGATTCTCCTGACAAGAATACTTGAATGGGTTGCCATGCCCTCCTCCAGGGATCTTCCCTACCCAGGAATCAAACCCAGGTCTCCTGCATTGCAGCAGGATTCTTTACTGTCTGAGCCACCAGGGAAATAATTGCTTGTTATTTTCCTTTATTTTCTCTGGGATCCTTGTGAGAATCCAGCCTTGCATCAGGTGTTTTATTGGCTGTAATTGGACTGGCTGTACTGATAAATTATGAAAGCAAAAGGCTCTATGAAGTCATCACAAGATGACTGCAAATAGCTCATAGAAATAAATCTCCTGAAGGGAAAAAACGCTACAGGAAGTCAGGCGAAGGGAATGGGAGTTACACGTCTCCATGTGAGACTCTCTGACATCTTAAAAATCATGGGTTTTATTGTTAGGGCTGGGGATAGTTTTCTTAAGGTAAATGAAGATATTTTTGGCTGGGGGAAAAATCAGTTTCAAGTTCCAAATTTTCTGTTAGTTTTATCTAGATTCTGAATAAAGTATGAATTAGTTTTTTGGAACTTAATAGATGTCATATAAAATAATCTTAAGTTCAAGATACTGCTTTCAAACTTAAAACTCCCATGAACTGACATCTGATAGAACAGCCAGGTTTACTTTATATAGCTATTACTATTCCAATAATCATGTTATGAAGAAATATGAAAATGATTTTTTGAAAAGGTGAGAAATTCTCACTTGGAGGTCTGATCCTTATTATTAAAAATACAATTATTATAAAAGAAAATACTAACTATGTCACCAGCTTTTATTTCTCTAGACAGAAAGTGATATGAAAATATCACAGAAGTTATATGAAAATATTTGAAAAAAATGCTAAAATCAATTTTGCATTAATGCATGTATTGATTTTTCTCTAGCTCCTCCTAAAGATTTTGAACTTATTCATGTTATAATAAAAGATGTGAAGATTTTCTGTTTAATCAGTAAATACTTGCTCTTAATTCTGGCTAAATCTTCATCATTAAAATTTTCTACTTTTACTATAATTATCAGTGGGATAAAATGATAAATATTTAAGTAGTGTAATAAGAAAAATAAATTTTAGGCTAAAGGCATCCTAGAAATTTTGTTCTATAGATTAAGTAGCATGAATATAAGAAGGAGTGGAGATGGTCGATAATAGGGTAACATCCTTGTCTGTCAAGCCAGTGTGGATTGGGAATTTCAGGTTTCTGACTAGGACTCTCTATGCTTCAAGCATGGACATCACCAGATGGTCAATAGGGAAATCAGATTGACTGTGTCTCTGCAGTCAAAGACGTGACTCTGTATGGTCAGTACAAACAAGACCTGGAGCTGACTGTGGCTAAGATCATAAGCTTCTTATTGCAAAAGTGCACGTACGTTTGCTCAGTCGTACCTTACTCATTGAGATCCCCTGGACTGTGGCTCGACATGATCCTCTGCCCATGAGATTTTCCAGGTAAGAATACTGAAGTGGGCTGCCATTTCTTCCTCCAGAGGATCTTGCCAACCCAGAGATCAAACATGTGTCTCCTGCATCTCCTTGGAGATATCAAGAGAATATTTCATGTAATGAAGGGCGCAATAAAGGACAGAAGCAGTAAGGACCTAATAGAAGCAGAAGATATTAAGAAGAAGAGGTGGCAAGAATACACAGAAGAACTAAACAGAAAAGGTCTTAATGACACAGATAATCGTGATGATGTGGTCATTCACCTAGAACCAGACATTAGTCATCAGTGCAAATAAATAGAGGAAAACAATACAATGGGAAAAACTAGCAATCTCTTCAAGAAAATTAGAGACACCAAGGGAATATTTCATGCACAGATGGGCTCAATAAAGGACAGAAATGGTCTGGACCTAACAGAAGCAGAAGATATTAAGAAGAGGTGGCAATAATACACAGAAGAACTGTACAAAAAAGATCTTCACCATTCAGATAATCACAATGGTATGATCACTCACCTAGAGCCAGACAGCCTGGAATGCGAAGTCAAATGGGCCTTAGGAAGCATCACTACAGACAAATTTAGTGGAAGTGATGAAATTCCAGTTGAGCTATTTCAAAAGCTAAAAGATGATGCTGTGAAAGTGCTGCACTCAATATGCCAGCAAATTTGGAAAACTCAGCAGTGGCCACAGGACTGGAAAAGGTCAGTTTTCATTCCAGTCCCAAAGAAAGGCAAGGCCAAAGAATGCTCAAACTACTGCACAATTGCACTCATCTCACACGCTAGTAAAGTAATGCTCAAAATTCTCCAAGCCATGTTTCAGCAGTACCTGACCCGTGAACTTCCAGATGTTCAAGCTGGTTTTAGAAAAGGCAGAGGAACCAGAGATCAAATTGCCAAAATCCATTGGATTATCAAAAAAGCAAGAGAGCTCCAGAAAAATATCTATTTCTGCTTTATTGTTATGCCAAAGCCTTTGACTGTGTGGATCACAACAAACTACAGAAAATTCTTCAAAAGATGGGACTACCAGACCACTTTACCTGCCTCTTGAGAAATCTGTATGCAGGTCAGGAAGCAACAGTTAGAACTGGACATGGAACAAAAGACTGGTTCCAAATCGGGAAAGGAGTACATCAAGGCTCTATATTGTCACCCTGATTATTTAACTTATATGCAGAGTACATCATGAGAAATGCTGGGCTAGATGAAGCACAAACTGGAATCAAGATTGCCAGGAGAAATATCACTAACCTCAGATATCAATAACCTCACACCACCCTCATGGCAGAAAGTGAAGAAGAACTAAAGAGCCTCTTGATGAAAGTGAAAGAGGAGAGTGAAAAAGCTGGCTTAAAGCTCAATATTCAGAAAACTAAGATCATGGCATCTGCATCACTTCATGGCAAATAGCTGGGGAAATGGTGGAAACAGCGACAGACTTTATTTTTGGGGGCTCCAAAATCTCGGCAGATGGTGACTGCAGCCATAAAATTAAAAGACACTTACTCCTTGGAAGAAAAGTTATGACCAACCTAGACAGCATATTACAAAGCAGAGACATTACTTTGCTGACTAAGGTCCATCTAGTCAAGGCTATGGTTTTTCCTGTGGTCATGTATGGATGTGAGAGTTGGACTATAATGAAAGCTGAGCACTGACGAATTGATACTTTTGAACTGTGTTGGAGAAGACTCTTGAGAGTCCCTTGGACTGCAAGGAGATCCAACCAGTCCATCCTAAAGGAAATCAATCCTGAATATTCATTGGAAGGACTGATGCTGAAGCTGAAACTCCAATACTTTGGCCACCCCATGCAAAGAACAGACTCATTTGAAAAGACCCTGATGCTGGAAAAGACTGAAGGCGGGAGGAGAAGGGGATGATAGAGGATTAGATGGTTGGATGGCATTGCCGACCCAATGGACCTGAGTTTGGGTGAACTCCGGGAGTTGGTGATGGACAGGGAGGCCTGGCGTGCTGCAGTCCATGGGGTCGCAAAGGGTCAGACACAACTGAGGGACTGAACTGAACTGAACTGAACAAGGTAATGCACAAAATCCTTCAAGTTATGCTTTAACAGTATATGAACGGAGAATTCTAGATGTACAAACTGTGTTTAGAAAAGGTAGAGGAACCAGAAATCAAATTGCCAACATTCATTGGATCATAGAGAAAGCAAAGGAACTCCAGAAAACAATCTACTTTTGTTTCACTGACGACCCTAAAGCTTTTGACTCTGTGGATCACAACAAACTGTGGAAATTTCTTAAAGAGATAGAATACCAGACCACCTTACCTGCCTCCTAAGAAACCTCTATGCAGGTTAAGAAGCATCAGTTAGAATCAGACATGGAACAACTGACTGGTTCCTAAATGGAAAAGGAGTACATCAAGGCTACATATTGTCACACTGTTTATTTAACTTCTATGCACAATACCTCATGTGAAATGCTGGACTGGATGAATCACAAGTTGGAGTCAAGATTACTGGGGAAATGTAACAACCTCAGACATACAGATGATACTATTCTAGTGGCAGAAATTGAAGAGGAACTAAACAGCCTCTTGATGAGGGTGAAAGAGGAGGGTGAAAAAACTGGCCTAAAACTCAGCATTCAAAAAACTAAGACCATGGCATCTGCTCCTATTCCTTCATGGCAAATATAAGGGGAAAAGTGGAAATAATGACAGATTTTATTTTCTTGGCCTCCAAAATCAGTGAGATGGTGACTGTAGCCATGAAATTAAAAGACTCTTGCTTCTTGGAAAGAAAGCTATAACAAACCTAGACAGCATATTAAAAAGCAGAGATATCACTTTGCTGACAAAGTTCCTTATAGTCAAAGCTATTTCCAGTAGTCATGTATGGATGTGAAAGTTGGACCATAAAGAAAGCTGAGTGCTAAAGAATTGATGCTTTTGAACTGTGGTGTTGGAGAAGACTCTTGAGAGTCTCTTGGACTGAAAGGAGATGAAGTCAGTCCTAAAGGAAATCAACCCTGAATATTCATTGGAAGAACTGATGCTGAAGTTGAAACTCCAATACTTTGGCCACCTGATGTGAAGAGCCCAGTTCAGTTCAATCACTTAGTCATGTCTGACTCTTCGGGACCCCATGGACTGCAGCACACCAGGTTTCCCTGTCCATCACCAATTATCGGATTTTGCTCAAACTCATGTCCATTGAGTCAGTGATGCCATCCAACCATCTTATCCTTTGTTGTCCCCTTCTCCTCCTGCCAGCAATCTTTCCAGCATCAGGGTCTTTTCCAATGAGTCAGTTCTTCACACAAGCCCAACTCATTGGACACAACACTGGTGCTGGGAAAGATTGAATGCAAAAGGAGAAGGGGCCAACAGAGGATGAGATAGTTAGATAGCATCACTGATTCAATGGACATGAGTTTGAGCAATATCTGGGAGATAATAGAAGACAGAGGAGCCTGGCGTGCTGCAGTTCATGGGGTCATAAAGAGCTGGAGATGACTTAGCGACTGAACAACAAGAAGTATATGCATCAACCATATAAACCAGCAGCCAGATCTCACATCTGGGTAAACTCTCCTCTAGGATGAGGAATAATGCAGTAACATATGCTAAAGGAAAGGGAAGCTTTCAAATTTACATAGTTTAAAATTTTTTATTAAAATTATTTTATAGCATTTGCAATTTAGTATCTTAATACAAAGCCTTTTTGATCCACACTAGTTATAACTCTAGACATCATTTCAAGTGCTACCATTTTTAATTACCAATCACTTTCCAAGAAATACATACATATCAAAGGATCTCATAATTAGAGAAAATGCCAGTGGCCCTGTAGTTCAAATTTGTAAAGTGAAAGTGTTAGTCGCTCAGCAGTATCTGACTCTTTGCAGTCCCATGGACTGTAGCCTGCCAGGCTTCTCTGTCCATGGAATTCTCTAGGCAAGGATACTGGAGTGGGTTGCCATTCTCTTCCCCAAGGGTTCTTCCCAACCCAGGGATTGAGCCTGAGTCTCCTGTAAGCAGATTCTTTCACCACATGGAGCACCAAATTCCTCCTTACTCTTAATTTTAAAGTATGGCTTGAACAATATTTTTTTCTTGCTCATTATAACAGACCCTTAATATTAGAAAGGTTCCAAACTTTTTATGAATATGGAAATGTTTACACTGATACTATATATCATGAAAATTCACTCATGAATAGGAAAACCCACCAAGTAAATACTGAGAAGGTATTGATTAATAAATACATTACCTTCATACTTTCTCCTCTGTGTTAATAATTATAATAATACACATTTCTGTATGACAGTTTCTCAAATTACTAGTAAATTATTTGTTACATAGCTCTATAACTAAAAGAGAAATGACATTCTAGAACATTTTTGTCTGACTGGGGTGAGAGAATGAAGTGCTGGTGTTTAGCCAGCTTGTGGTAAAACAATGTAATACTTTCATTAAACTATTTATTACATTTGGAAAGCAGAGCGCCAGTAGGATAGATGAGGTAATAGAGATTTGAGGACAAATGATTTTCTCTATATCATTAGAAAATTAAGTTGTGCAAAGAAAATCTATAAAATGGAAAAAAAAAATGAGGCATAAAACAGCTTCCTGACCTGCCCAGAACATTCAGCTACATTAAGCAGGGGAACCATGAGAAGTAACTCAGGTCATGTTACCCTACAGTCCATGCTGCTGACGCCAGGCTGTGTTGGATTATGTATTTTGCAGCATATTGATGCATATGCCTCTTGCTTTAATTATGATCAAGAATAAAATGGATAGCAGGCTATTAGCACCATGACCTTGGAGGACTTGAGCATTCCTCAAGATATTACCCCTGTTATTTCACGTGTGAAGAAACTGAATCATACAAAGGTTAAGGGCATTGCTCAAAGTCAAAAAGCTATTTTGTGCTGAAAAATAAAGACAAAGGAGATATTATCTAACAAAATTGGTAATTTAGTTATATAAAAGGCAAGGCTGACATTTTTAGAATAAGTTCAGTCATAACGTCTGCTATTTATGGAGTGTTGATTATTTTTCAAGGACCTTATGTACATTTTTATTATTCTCCCAACAGCCCTGAAAGGTAGATGATCATTTTATGATATAATCCTCATGTTACAGATGAAGAAATTGAGTCTCAAAAATGTAAATAGCTTGCTTGCCCCAGATTACACACACACGTAGCAGATGATGAATCCGGATTTGACTCTGAAGACCACACTATTTTCAAATATAATGTTGGGGGACTCCAGTTGATATTTCAATGCTGGAGGTTGACTACGGAAATAAATCCCATAGCTGGGCACATCAGTTCCTTACCATCTGTCTCGCCTCACCTCATTTTGCTGATCCTGTTCTACTTCTTATCAATCCTCAGGTCTGGAAAACCCCATCCATGCCATTTCACTAAAATCTTCATTTATCATCTAAGCTTGCCTCATCAGACTGTTTTGTGGGCCAGAAGATTTACACAACAAAGAATGTTAGAACTATTTACTAAAAGTCCTGAAGTAGATCCTATGCCTGAAAACAGGGGAGGGGAGTGCTAAAGAATGTTAAATAAACGTTTACATGTAGAAGTATATTCAGTTCCATTGAATATATGGAACTATATATTCATGTGTTAAATCACCTCAGTTGTGTCCGACTCTTTTTGACCCCATGGACTTCAGCCCATGGGTTCTTCTGTCCATGGAATTCTCCAGGCAAGAATAATAGAGTGGGTTGCCATTTCTTTTTCCAGGGGATCTTCCTGACCCAGGGATCGAAACTGAGTCTCCTTCAGCTCCTGCACTGCAGGCAGATTCTTTATTGCTGAGCCATCAAGGGAAGGTTTTGGAAGTGACTAACCCTTGAATGGAATAAAGTAACTCTGTTTCTTATCTGGGATACTTATTTGATGAATCACATGAATAACTCATTTACTGGCTTTGTCATTAATACTTCGATATGAATCTCTATATAACTAGCCATATATGATTATTTCTTCTCTTAATTTTATATACTTACTATCAACTCTATTAAAATGGAAGTACTTTTTTTGAGGTTAAAACTTTTTTTATTATTATTATAAGCAGAAAGTAAGGTATAAAGCCAAAACTTGAACTGGAGAAGACTCTTGAGAGTCTCTTGGAGTGCAAGGAGATGAAACCAGTCAATCCTAAAGGAAATCAACCTGAATATTCAATGGAAGGACTGATGCTAAAGCTGAAGCTCTAATACTTTCAGCACCTGATATGAAGAGCTGACTCACTGGAAAAGACTCTGAGGCTGGGAAAGACTGAAGGCGAAAAGAGAAGAGGGTGGCAGAGGATGAGATGGCTAGATAGTATCATCAACTCAATGGACATGAATCCGAGCAAACTCAGGGGGATGGTGAAGGACAAGGAATCCTAGCATGCTGCAGTCCATGGGGTTGGAAAGAGTGGGACATGACTTAGAGACTGAATAACAACAATAACAAGCAGAAAATAAGGGGTAAAGCCAAGACTTGACCACATGACCGCCTGTCCCCAAGGCTACTTCCTTCCATTCTGCTATGATGCTTCCATGACACGCACTGAGTAAGTGTCTCCTGTGTAGGCTCTATCATGTCAAATTACGTCTCTCCAATTTCAGCTATTATCTGAGCAAGCAAACAAAATTCCTTGGCTCTTATTTTCTCTGAACATGATGTAAGGGGATAGGTTACAGAGATGAAAAAATATTTAAAAAATTACCTCACTCTGTACTTTTATTTGCTGTACATACACTGCAGAATGATATTTTATATAATTATCTCTTTTATAATTGTCTTTTGGGCATTAATATTCTTTTAAAATATAGCCTTTTGTTCATTATCTTTGAATTAAGAATACATTTTCCATAACTTTTTTCTATTATCTATCCTTTAGTAAACAAAAAATCTCAACTGTTAATATATTCCTCTTATAAAAAAATGATAAATCTTTAAGTGGTTCATTAAACAGATATAAAATGCTCCTTTTAGCTGTTTCTTCTCATTTTGGAATATGTTGCCTATAAAATGCTTTTGAATGATCAGTTTTGTTGACTGTACAATATTTATCCTTGAGGTATGTGATGGTTTGGTTATGTGGACTGGCTTGTTGTTTTTCATTTAAACTTCTTTCAATACCTAATTGAGATATACCAAATTATTAATGATGTTGTCAATGGTGGCTAAATATAAGTCAAGAAATGTTTACAGTGATGACTGAAGAAACGGTTTTCTATCTTGCTTGTAAAGATATTAATGGAATGCCCTTCTGTCCTAAATCAGTTAACCCTGGAGCTGGTATATCCCAAAACTTCAACAAGGTATCAGTAATGACTTTCTATCCAAGGCTTATGAAAGATACTCACCTTTGCTGTAGGTGGGAGGAGTTGAACGAATGATTCTGCAATGATCTCCTCTATGACTTCCAGGAAAGCCCAGCCTTCACTTCATGTGTAACAAGAGCTTGTTCTATGTCCACAGATTAATTTTCCAAATCACCTATCTTCCCTCATCATACAAAACATTTTTTTTTTTTGCTTTACTCAACTGCTTTTACTTTTGGATCTTTTTCTCTCATAATTAACACAGATGATTACTACCATATGGACATCTGAATGAAGTAACAGGGATGGAAAGTATCATTCAAAAATCTCAAACAAGACTAAAGAAGAGCTGCTGTATGAGGGCCAACTTTCTTTCATTCTAGACTTAAAAGTTCACATTCTCTAGAGGATTTCTCTTGAGCTTCCTTCTCTCTGATAATTTTCAGAAAATAAAATATGAACAGAGGCAGTGGGAAGATGCAGTGGAGTTAATACCTTCGAAATCTGGACATCTAGTTTCAGACCACCCCTCTCTGGGGAAGGCTAAGGAAAGCTGGCTACTAACAACATACTTCCTTTTTTACCTGAAAAAAAACTCAAAATACTTTCATCTGAGGCAACTGAAGTAGCATCAGAGACAATAAAGTGTAACTGACAGGTTCACATTTATGGGGAAGAAGGGTTTAAACAGCTGAACAGAAGCTGACCTAGAGAAGAGCACTACCGCTCAGAGGTGAATCTCATCACCTGCCTGGATACAGTCTTGGAATGGCAGGGTGTGGAAACGCCCAGTCACCCCTAGGACCGAACAGTGGGAATTCTGCCTTATATTGATGCCTGCTACACAATTTTACCGAAAAGATCATATTGAGGGGCTTCCCTGGTGGTTCGGTGGTAAAGAATCTACCTGTCAATGGAGGAGACATGAGTTCAATCCCTGGTCTGGGACGATCCCACACACCGCGGAGCAACTAAGCCAGTGCACCACAATTTTTGAGCCCATGCTCTAGAGTCCACACACCACAACTACTAAAGCCCACGTGCCTTACGGCCTGTGCTTCACAACAAGAGAAGGCACCACAATGAGAAGCCTGTGCAGGGCAACTAGAGTAGCCCCTGCTCACCGCAACTAGGGAAAAGCCAGCGCAGCAAGGAAGACCCAGTGGTGCCAAAAGTAAATAAATAGATAAAATTACAAAAAGATCACGTTGAAATAAACAGCATAGTTTGGGGATTGGAGGAAAAATACAAAAATGCTGGCATGTCCAGTCTTTCATTATAAGAAGAAACAAACAACTATATAAAACTATCAACAACTAAATAAAAATATGTATTAGTTAGGAAAAAGTCCTCTGCTCCCAGGAAAGACAGATCAGCATTGTGTTTATAAATGTCTACAGAGGGGAAAATTGAAAATCGTCTAGGGGTGCTGGGATGGGGTTGGGAGGGAAGGAAGGGGTGATGTGGAGACAGAGATTAAGAGAAGGACTTAGGGGCTTCCCAGGTGGTGCTAGTGGTAAAGAAACCCCCTGCCAAAGAAGGAGATGTAAGAGACATGGGTTCAGTCCCTGAGTTAGGAAGATCCCCTGGAGAAGGAAATGGCAAAGCATTCCAGTATTCTTGCCTGGAGAATCCCATGGACAGAGGAGTCTGGTGGGCTACAGTCCAAAGGGTTGTAAAGAGTTAGACACAACTGAAGCAACTTAGATTAGAGGGATAGGGACCCATGTGGTGACCTCAGAGTAAGAAAAAGCCATTGGAATAGTGGGGTTTGAAATACCCCATGGAGATAACAGGACTAGAGGAGAATGGTGACTTAGCAAAGTTCTGGCTCCAAGGTTGGACAAAGCCGCCAGTGACCTTGGCACAGAAGCAACAGAATTATCCATCATCAGAGCATTGTGTGGCTTGGGCATTGATCATTTCAGCCTGGTGTAGGTTAAAGACCTGAAAATCCTTTCTCTGAAATTTTAATACAGCCCCTGTTTGGAGGTGGGAAAGATGAGATGAAGAGGAAAAATAATGGCTAAGGCTGAATTTATATTTCTTCACTATCCTGGTGACTTGAATTTCAAAGTTTAGTTTAAGTTGGTGAGAGAAACAATGAAGTGTTAGGCACTGAGTCAGTTGTGGGGTAAAAATTATACTGTGACAAATACTTGTACAATCTTACAAAATACAAAAGGCTTTCTGGCTCGAAGATACTGATTATTACTTGGAAATATCTTTCTGACACCAGGCCTCTCTGATTTGGGTAAGAGGGTAAATATAGCTGTTCTGCTGCTGCTGCTGCTGCTGCTGCTGCTAAGTCGCTTCAGTCGTGTCCAACTCTGTGCGACCCCATAGACGGCAGCCCACCAGGCTTCCCTGTCCCTGGGATTCTCCAGGCAAGAACACTGGAATGGGTTGCCATTTCCTTCTCCAATGCATGAAAGTGAAAAGTGAAAGGGAAGTTGCTCAGTCGTGTCCAACTCTAGCTACCCCATGGACTGCAGCCTACCAGGCTCCTCTGCCCATGGGATTTTCTAGGCAAAAGTACTGGAGTGGGGTGCCATTGCCTTTTCTATAATAGGCTAATACAGACCTTCTGTCAAGTTAAACAGTGTATCACAAATGTTTTTCTCTGCCACCTGAAAAATGCTTTATTCAGATTGACCCAAAGATAATTAGAATTGGCAAAAAGCTATATGTAGCAAAACCTACCTATTTTGAGACTGTCATGAGCTTTCTCTTAATTATCTAATTCTTGAGTTTCATTGTATCCCCATTTTACAAATGGAAAATTAGAACTAGAGATTGTGTGTGTGTGTGTGTTAGTCACTCAGTTGTGTCCAACTCTTTGCGACTCCATGGACTATAGACAGCCAGGCTCCTCTGTGCACAGAATCCTCTAGGCCAGAATACTGGAGTAAGTTGCCATCTTCTTCTTGAGGGGGTCTTCCCAACCCAGGGATTGACCCTGGATCTCCTGCATTGCAGGCAGATTCTTTACCACCTGAGCCACTAATAAAGACTCAACTAGAGATTATCAAAGTAAATTTATGAACATAATTATCATTTAAAGAGATAACTGGTGAAAAATCTTTATTTCTTAATTCCCGTTTTTGTGTCTGTCTTAAGAGATAGCAAGGGGTTATGTAGCAACCTTCTCTTGAATTCCTAATCCATCCCCCAGAAAAAAACAAAAGTTACATCCATAGGGAACAACTGTTACACAATAGATAATGTCATCTGTCTCAGGCATGTTAGGATTGTTTCCTAAAGCCTTCTCTCGAATGAAATGAGAAATAGAATACATAATTTTAGACCATGCATTTCATGATTTTCTAACACTACTGCCAAATGCAAAGTGTTTTCAATAATGACCCTGCCACACACTCTAAGCTGCAATGAATTTTAGCTTTATTGGCAGAAAGCATTACTTCCTTGCTAAGAAGTATGTGACAGAGTCCCCTAGATGCAACTTATCCCTGAATCTACTTCAGGCTTCTCCTGGACTCCTCACCTTAGATCTGAGGTAACCAAGACTGATAAAGTGCAACTGGTTTAATCTATCATGCTTTCCAGTCTGTAGGGAAACTTACTTAATTGGGAGCCATTAAACTGAATCATATTGGAACAAGTTTAGTTTCTAAATCCAGAGTTCCTGTTTGCTAAGTGTTAGTGTGTTAAATCACTCAGTCATGTCCGACTCTTTGAAATCCCATGAATTGTAGCCCGCCAGACTCATCTGCCCATGGAATTTTCCAGGCAAGAATACTGGAATGGGTTGCCATTCCCTTTTCCACGGGGTATTCCCAACCCAGGGATCAAACCCAGGTCTCCTGCATTGCAGGCAGGTTCTTTACCAACTGAGCCACCAGGGAAGCTGAAGAACCAAGTCAAACAGGTTCTTAAAAATCTAGTCAAATAAAGCAGTTGAATGGGGGTAAGGCTGCTGGTATGAAACAGAGGAAATGTTACATGTACAAAAAAGGGTAACAGTGTGTCTGATGAACACATATTTAATCTGGGATTTGTGGATTTAGCATGAATTTCCCAGGTGGCTCAGTGAGTAAAGAATCTGCCTGTGATGCAGGAGCCTCAGGAGACAGAGGTTCAATTCCTGGCTCAAGAAGATCCCCTGGAGGAGGGCATGGCAACCCACTCCAGTATTCTTGCCTGGAGAATCCCATGGACAGAAGAGCCTGGTGGGCTATGGTTCATAGGGTCACAAAGAGTCGGACACGACTGAAGTGACTGGGCAAGTACACATGGACTTCAAAGAGTCTATGATGCCTTGCCTGAAATTGGATCCAAGAGTGTGTGATTATCTGCACAAGTGAATTTTTCTAGGGAGATTATCCTGACTAAATTTCCAGATAGGTTTGTTGAGGACAGCTGTCAAGGGTTTGACACTGCTAGGTTGTGGCTGACCTCTTCTTGAAGCTCAAAGCTGATCAGTGCGACTCTACGTGGAGCATGCAAAGTTAATGAGCACTAATGGGGCATTAACAAAAGGCCAAAGGAAAAATCTCAAACTCAGGAAATTTACATTTTAATGCAGTGGCACACCTGAGCAAAGTATCTCAAATCATAAAGCCTTCGCTATTAACCCTACACAGCAGGGGAATCATCTGTGATCAAGACAAATTTTAATATAATCCCTAATCAACACAGCAGAGGAGAGAATTTCACATCTCTCTCTTCCAGATGGTGCCATTTTATCAGAGCTTCACTTCTTGGTATGCTCAGTTAATTAAAGTCCTTACTGTTTGTTAATGGCAGATTTGTGCAGCAAAAATGACTCTGGAACAGATGTCGGCAAATTTGTCAAAGTGGCTGGATAATCATCCTGACTGCTCTGAAGGACCATTCCATTTCACCCACACTCAGACTTGCAGGAGTCAAATTTCACCTTTGTCTTTACTGCTTTGAAAACGGAGCAAGGGGAAGGGGTAATGGTGGAAAGGGGAAGAACAGCCAGATCCTTGGTCAAAGTCATTCACTTTGCAAGGAATGATTAGTAATGAAGGCATTTCGGCAGACAGTTTCAAATGCAGAAGTATCAAGATGATATATTTTTATGAGACTCTGCCTACACGTGTCACTGCAGGCTCCCTAATCAACTTGCATGCACACTTGCTATAAACTTGCAGCTCAAATAAACTTTTATCTCATATCTTTGTTCCTGTTTTGTCAGCCTATGTCTGCAACTATAATGGCACCCTATTATAACCAGAGATTAAAGGAAAAGGGAATAAGGAGAAGCCAGTGATTAACACAAAAATCAACCAAAGCTACGGCAGGTAACTTGTCTCTCCTCTAAAGCTCTATGGATCTTTGAACTCAAAATTGCAGAAGGGGAGTTTGGAATATTGTTTGTCCTTTGGCAATTTTCAGAGCACTGAATATAGTGAATGCTTCCAATAGGAAAACACAAGAAAGGGTTAGAAAACACAGCGTCATTACAATAAGATAAAATAAAACAGTTAGAAAAATATAAAGCCCTGTACAGATGCCACATCTTTTTAAAAAATTACTTAATTCTGGTCTCTCAGAAATGTATCACTTATGATGTAATATATAATGATGAAAAAATCTTTATCTGGCCTAGTAATTTGATTTGCATTTCTGAGCTGCCTAATCCAACTACATAGGCAAGTGTGTGTAAGTGTGTGTGTTTTAAATAAACCAAAATCACTTATATACTGTTTGGTAGTATTACCTAGTTCTTTTAAAGAAAAAAAAAGTTATCTCGTTTATGTTAAAATATAATGTGTTTTTTTGTGATTCATTAAATTTTTGCTTTATATAGAATTTTATATCTAAATTTTGCATATGATATATTTCAGTATATAGTTAGTAAAATTATTGATGGATGTACAGGAAAAATGTTATATAAGACCTATTGTAAAGATGAGAAAGAGCTGCCTTGAAGAAACATGGAATCATTTGTCAAAGTTATTGGGGCTGAACAAAAACCAGGACTCAAGTGGCTTCCATATCAAGCTTTTCTTTTTTTTTAATTATATAGCACATCATAATAAACTTCACAAAACTTTAAAAAAATTTCTTAACTCTAACAGTACCTATAGTCCCATTCCATAACATCCTATTTAAATAATTTACTTATTTATAAAAATATTGGGTTGGCCAAAAAGTTTGTTTGGGTTTTCTGTAAGATATTTCTTCCTGCGATTGGGAATAGAGCATTTACATTTATAATAAATGAAAATGTGTGAAATTAGTAGGAGCCTCTTTAATAAAATTATGCAAAGAGTCATGGCATACTGTTTTCAAAGTCACTTTACATGGCTCCACAGTAGAGGGCACAGTGAAACTCCCAGAAAAGAGGTGAGAACTGCCTTTCAAATAACCAGCCTGGGCAAATGGCAGAGGGATATTGTGGCTATACATTTTAGAAACATAAAAATCTCCTAACTTTTAAAAAGTTTTGGGGACAAATTAAACTTCAAGTCCATGAAACAAAAGGAAATATATGCGAACACAAAGATTAAAAATGTAAAGGGAAAAAGGCAAAATGAGCATCATAAAAAAAGATACACAAATTGTTCCAAAGTGCAGGTGTGAAAGTATTAGCCTAGTTCTCTGATCTAGTGAAGATTTCCCACCTTTCCTCCCCTTCACCCCAACAATGGGGAGGAGACCTTGAAAGGGATCCATCATCCATCTGTCGTAGACAACAGATAAGCTCTATTTTAGTTAGGAAAATGTTATTAGTCATTAAGCACACTTGCCCATAGTTCTAGCATTTTCTAGTATTTAGAAAACTGCTCATGGGAAGCTCGGCCAGTAGAGAAGGCGACCACTGGCAACCATGGACTCCCATATAAGCTTCACTCAAGCACAGAGCCAGACCTTGACGTTTCATCTTAGTATTCTGAAGTTTACAAAGTACAGGGCTAAGCACTGCAGGTTCCCACGATGCATCAGACAATTCATTCATCTTCACATATAACTTGTTTTTATCTTAACCTAGTATTTTTCCTAATTATTGTTTTGCAAATGCAGAAACAGAAATGAATAAGTGCTAAGATAACTTCCACGAACTTTGCTAAAGATCTGGGAATTCCAAAGCAAGTTAATCCAATTCAGACCCCTGCTCTTTTCATTTCAATGTGTTGCCTATTAAAACTATCTTGACTTTCCATAAAAAATATTTTTCAAACTGAACATTAGCTACTTTAAATCTAATTGTCTTGATTTTTTCTATTTAAAATTAAGTATTATTATTCTTTATTTACCATTGATAAGTCAATAATCATAACGTTTGACTATTTCTCTGGGCATTTCCACATTCAAGTCTTAAGTTGAACTCTTTTAAGTTTTCTGTTGCTTGGAGTTGAGCACATGAAAAGCCAATCCTAGCTCAAAACTCTTTCTAGCTTTAAAACATAGAGGCAGTGGACTAAGAGGAAATTATTTTATTTGAAAATCTTTCAGTTCAATTCAGTTCAGTCGCTCAGTCGTGTCCGACTCTTTGTGACCCCATGAATCGCAGCACGCCAGGCCTCCCTGTCCATCACCAACTCCCGGAGTTCACTCAAACTTAAATCCATCAAGTCAGTGATGCCATCCGGCCATCTCATCCTTTGTCGTCCCCTTCTCCTCCTGCCCCGAATCCCTCCCAGCATCAGGGTCTTTTCCAATGAGTCAACCCTTTGCATGAAATGGCTAAAGTATTGGAGTTTCAGCTTCAGCATCAGTACTTCCAATGAACACCCAGTACTGATCTCCTTCAGAATGGACTGGTTGGCTCTCCTTGCAGTCCAAGGGACTCTCAAGAGTCTTCTCCAACACCACAGTTCAAAAGCATCAATTCTTCAATGCTCAGCTTTCTTCACAGTCCAACTCTCACATCCATACATGACCACAGGGAAAACCATAGCCTTGACTAGACGGACCTTTTTGTCAAAGGAATGTCTCTGCTTTTGAATATGCTATCTAGGTTGGTCATAACTTTCCTTCCAAGGAATAAGCGTCTTTTAATTTCATGGCTGCAGTCACCATCTGTAGTGATTTTGGAGCCCCCAAAAATAAAATCTGACACTGTTTACACTGTTTCCCCATCTATTTCCCATGAAGTGATAGGACCAGATGCCATGATCTTCGTTTTCTGAATGTTGAGCTTTAAGCCAACTTTTTCACTCTCCTCTTTCAAAACATAGGCTTCCCTGGTGGTTCAGTAGTAAAGAATCCACCTACCAATGCAGGAGACTCAGGTTCAATCCCTGGGTCAGGAAGATCTCCTGGAGAAGGAGATGGTAATCCACTCTAGTATCTTTGCCTGGGAAATCCCATGGACGGAGAAGCCTGGCTGGCTGCAGTCCATGGGATCACAAAAGAGTCGGGCACGAATTAGCAACTAAACAACAACATTCAATACATATAAATGTTATCTTAACTGGTCTTTACAACAACCTTTAATAAAAAGTATTAGGAGGTCCTGAGAAGTTATTTGTTTAGATATGTATAGCTAGCTACTGGTGGAAATCCTTGGAAGACACGAAGCCAATACTATCAGTTCTCATCCAAACATTGTCTACAAAAGGGTCCTAGTTAATGGATTTCAGTTATTTCAATCTGCCACCAAGTTTATCCCTATTGTGAATGGCTCAGTCTGATTATTAGACTTGTTACATAGAATGTCCATGCTTCAGATTCCAGGCTTACCTAGTTCCCTTTCATTGTCATCTAGATATCTTATATATCTTAACTGCATGGAGCATAGACGATAATTTTACTGACAAGAGGGATCCAGCTCAAGCAAAATTGGGGCTGGGGTTCTGGTCTTCTCTATCATTATCTTGAGCTTGGATAATGTCAATAATCTATGATACATGAATACACTAATAATGAGCTCACAGAATCCGACTAATGTATTGCTATGGTAAGGAATGCCTCCTTGAGATAGCTGGCTCATTTCTAGTTTCTGCCTATGCAAGCACAAGGTTTATTCCACAGGGAACACTTTAAACAATATTCAAAGGATTTATACAGTATAGAGAAATGTAACAGTCCCAAAGATACTCTGGTTACTCCTATTTTATTTAGAATATATCACGAGACACCATCATTTCATATGCTTCATATGAAGGAATAAACTGTAAATATATTTCAATTTTTACCTGGAAACAAAATTCCTATAGCATAAAAACTCATCTTTCATGAGAGAGAGAAGTCAAATTTTAAAATTAACCACGTAGAAAATTTGGTATAATGTTTAGTTAATTAAAGCTAGACTCGGTAACTTTTCCCAGGCTTTTTACTTAAAGTAAAATTAGACCAAACTCAAAATATAAATGACCAAAACAAAACTATTTCCTGGGCACAGACTCTCATTAATCAGGAAGTCATTATAATAGGAATATATGAGAAGACAGTAAAATACAAGTTTAGAAATTTATCACCCAATTAATTGTTATTTGTATGCATTTTAAAATTGCTCCTTGAAGAACAAAAAAGAAAGAAAAACATGGAAACCTATAAAACTGTACATAGTTGAAAATGACTGACCATGACTGACGAGACATAACCATCCATACATCATCTGTTCTTTGCTGTATTCATCTTAAAGCTGTATGTCCTTCAGAAGTTAGGAGTCATTTATAAATTTAACAAAGGAAAAAAGATACTGTGTTTAAATAATTTCTTAATGTAAACTCCCTTTTTCTGTTACTGAAAAATTTCAACTGGAAATATTAAGTCAACTGGATATATTCCCCTTGTGAATATCTAGGTTATAATCTACCTGTGCTATAGTTTTCTTGCATAATATAAGGCAAACTTTAAAATTCTTCCTGATTTCTAACATTGAAGGAAAATAAGAAGACTATAAGATTATAAGCATTTTTTCCATATAGCCTGGTTCAGTTGCTCTGCGTCAGTTAAGTTCTAGCCTTTTGATATTGCTTCATAAAATAAATTTATATTCTAATAGCTAATTCTAAAAGCAAGAACAGCTTATGCTTGAGCATTTTTATATATATATATATTTTTTTTTTTCTCCTCTTCCTCTTTCTCCTCCTCTTTTCCTTCTCCTTCTTCTGATTCCTACCTTTGTACTACGGTGGTTTGGGATGTTATTATTTTAACATTTGCAGCCTACTTCAGCCTGGGATCTATCTGCTGCTAGGCTCTTCCTGAGCAAATCGACGCCCCTACAAGAGCCAAGAGCTGGGAGGAACTCAGCCATCAGTCACTAGCACAGACCTGATCTGGTACCTTAGTGTTCATTCTAACTTTTCTTTTTCCTCATTTATATGTTTTGATATTGTTTTTGTTGCTTTTTCCCCGATATTATTAAAATATCTGATTTTGGGAATAAATAGCATGAGTACCTATTTTCTTTTTATTTCTTATATATATCCCGACAGGATATATATACTTAATGTATATTAATGTTAATATTTAATTTTGCTTACCATGAAGAAATCAAAAATTGAAAGGGAACTGATTTTTGATACCCTGGTTCATTATCAGAAATCCAGCCTCACTTTACTACCAATATTACTTTTAATCATAATTTTAAATAATTTTACTCTTGTATATAAAGTTGCCCCCCCCCAAAAAAAAATCACACAGGTTTCTTATGTACCCTCTACCCAGATTCCTCTAAAGATAAACATATTTGAAAATGGTGGTCAAAACCAGGAAAGTAACATTTGTACAATACCATTAATAAAAAACCAGATCTTATTGGTGCTTTGCTAATTTGTACATGCAGTCAATGGGGGTTGGGGGTTATAGTATAGTTTGTTGCCCTTTAGTCGCTCAGTCATGTCCAACTCTTTGTGACCTCATGGACTGGAGCCCACCAGACTCCTCTAGCCATGGGATTCTCCAGGCAAGAATACTGGAGTAAGCTGCCATTTCCTTCTCCAGGGGATCTTCCTGACCCCAGGATCGAACTCAAGTCTCCTACATCTCCTGCATTGGCAAGGTGGCTTCTTTACCATTGAGCCACCAAGGAAGCCCATAGTATAGTTAGTTCTATGAAATGCATCACATGTATTGATTTGTGGAACTATCATGGTAATCAGGATGCAGAGCTCTCCCATCACCCCAAATAAACTCTCATGGTACACTTTTAAAGTCACAGCCTCCCAAATTTCAACTCCTGCAATCGCAGCTTAGTTCTCCATCAGTATAATTTTGTGATACATTTCAAGAATGATTTAGAAAATTGAATCACACTGTAGGCAGTCTTTTGAGATATGTTTTTTTTTTTTTCCAGCACAATGCCTTTAAAATCCACCCACATTTTTGTTTATATTAATAGTCTGTTTCCCTTTTTGCTGAATTATATTAGATGGTGCATATACACTGCTATTGTGGAGAAAAATGTTTGATAAATACATCCATCCTCT
The DNA here is from genome assembly GCF_019923935.1 of Bubalus bubalis. Taxonomy (NCBI): domain Eukaryota; kingdom Metazoa; phylum Chordata; class Mammalia; order Artiodactyla; family Bovidae; genus Bubalus; species Bubalus bubalis. The sequence continues at coordinate 16,891,875 of NC_059163.1, forward strand.
CATCTTTGAAAAAAAGTTATATTTTGTAAGTTTTTTCATTCTGTTTTAACAAAAATCCCGAGTTCAAAACTTAATTCAGACACTAGCATTTTGCTTTGTAGTTTTTCCTGTTAGTATAAACTCAATGGATTTGATTAAGCTAGATGGTCTAAATTGTATTCAAGATCTAAAATCTTGTAAAAACTGATGTAAGACAGTGAATAAGCTCAAAGGGGCATAAGGAATGTCTTTAAGGCATGCACGAAATTCTGATGTTTCCCTCCTTAGCCCGTGCTCCTATTCATCCAAAAGTGTTTTGGCCCATCCAGTGCAACCTCCTCATAGTCTGGTGATGTTGATCCAATGAGGGTAAGGGTAAGGGAAGCAGAAACATAATGCCATGGGATTTCCCTGGTGGTGCAGTGGTTAAAAATACACTTTTCAATGCAGGGGACATGGGTTTGATTCCTGGTTGGGGAACTAAGATTCCACATGCCTTGGGGCAACTAGGACCATGGGTCACAACTACTGAGTCTTCTCACTCTAGCGCCTGTGCTCTGTACCTAGAGACAGCTCACACACTGAAATGAGCAGTCTACACGATCAAAAAAAGGAAGAGGAAAACATAATGCCAGACGAGGGAACACATGCATGCGTGCACGCGCGCACACACACACACACACACACACCAGCCACACCGATTTGAAGATGGCTAAAGTCAGACAAATCTGAATTAACAGTACGGCAGTACTCCATAACAGGATTTTTATTACAACTGTCGAGCGGAAAAGCTCTTTGGCTGCTAAGTTCTTGAATTCATCCTGCCACAATATGGATGCAGTCAGCCTAGGAAGAAGCCACCCAAAGGAAAGAAATACAGAGAATCAGAAAATAAGCAACACTTTTGAGATGCTGACATCATTTGAGATTTCACTTGCGATCTCACTACATTTACTCTGAATCCATCCTTTTTCCCTGCTCTGTGAAAATGGTACACGCACGTGTGCTCAGTCCATCTTTGTGAGAGCCCAGGCAAGGATACTGGAGTGGGTTGTCATTTCCTCCTCCAGGGGATCTTCTCAACTCAGGGATCAAACCTGGACCCTTCCCGACCCCAGGGATCAAACTCGCATCTCCTGCAGCTCCTGAATTGTCAGGTAGATTCTTTACCCCTTGTGTCTCCTGGGAAGCCCTGTGAAGGTTGTTAGGTTCGATCTAAAAATATTTCCTTTGCCAGTTGGCACCGTGTTAAAACTTGGCCAGTAGAGGGCATATGAGAGACATTGCAGAAGAAAGTAGGTGTTGCTTCCTGGTTCCTGTCTGGTGGCTCTACAGGTTCTCCAGCTTCCAGCCCTTCCAGTCTACAGAGGCTTTCTCGGTGCCCAGCAACTGCAGCTCTGGCAGCTTCTTTTGCATCGAGCATCTGCAGTGCATCCCGGCCCTAATACTCAGTGGCCAGCAGTTTCCCCCATACCTCCTCAGGCCCTTTGGTAACAAGCATCTCCAGTGAGACAACTCTCTGTGAGTTTTCTGACACCCTGGACAGCACATTTCAGCCATGTTCCAAAGGAAAGACTTTGAAAAAGTTCTGCCAGTGCTGTACCACAGTGATACTTGGCCATTTAGTGAGCTAAGGCCATACCCTGTCCAAAGGTTTCTGGATTTCAGCAGGGTGGGAGGGGTGGGAATTTCATTGGGCAATCAATCACACCTCTAGGACTCATAGCTGCTATTTATATCTGAAATATGTATATTCTTTGGAATTCTTTTACTTCTTACTAGCCATTTTTCTAGATGTAAAGAGGTTGCCGACATATGATAAAATAGGGAAAAAAAAAAAAAAAAAACCAACAACAAAACACTATAGAAAAGAAGGCTTCCCTGGTGGCTCGGATGGTAAAGCGTCTGCCTCCAATGTGGGAGACGTGGGTTTGATCCCTGGGTCAGGAAGATCTTCCTGGAGAAGGAAATGGCAACCCACTCCAGTACTCTTGCCTGGAAAACTCCATGGATGGAGGAGCCTGGTAGGCTACCGTCGGACACATCTGAGCAACTTCTCTAGACATTCTTCTACTTCTTACGTGTGTGCGTGCTAAGTCACTTCAGTCATGTCCAACTCTTTGGAACCCTATGGACTGTAACCCGCCAGGCTCCTCTGTCCATGGGGGTTCTCCAGGCAAGAATACTGGAGTGAGTTGCCATGCCCTCTTCAATGTACTAGTCAATTACTTATATACTAATCCTCTATTACACTTAATAATTCTTTATACTAAACTTCCCCTGTTCAAATTACTATGTGGTTTCTCTCTACTGATTGGATTCAAATTGACATACCATGCCTGAAGGCTGAGCTACCCTTGGATTTCTCAATTTTGTGATCTCATAAATTCCATTTTTTGTGGATGTTGGCTATAGTTACAACTGAAACTGGAAAAGTTCTAATACAAATAAGGTCCATGAAATTAATAAAAAGAATACTACAGAGAAAATTGTCTTAGAAAGACATACACATAAAATTCCATACACATATTTTTAAAAAGCAGACTAGAATAGTCAGACTTAATTAACACAGATTCCAATTCTAGAAAACTTCTGATCTACACAGGAATGGTATTATAGTGATACTTTGGAATATGCTTTAAATTGTTTTTTTTTTTTTAAAAAAAACTTATGAGTAAACTTCACATCTTTGGTTCTGGACATTAGTATAAGGGACCAGATTTATGTTATATGCCTCCTTGCATGCAGAAGGGAAACCATTTCTCAAGGAATTGACACCAAACACTCTCTGGTGGTGAATTAATGTAACTAAGTAAACATTAAGTAGTTAATGCACTTACGCACATCCAACGACTAGCCAAGATGAACAAGTGTTCATCTGAATGAAAACTGAATGAAATAGATACAGTAAGCTGAGTGGCCTTAAGTGAAGAAGTATTATAAATTATTTTTACTTTTAGTTTTGTGCTTTTAAATTATTTTATGTGTATACAGAAGTTGATTCTTAACAAGTTTTTTCCACCATGCCTCATTCATTGAAAACATCTCTTCTTTTTTGGAATAGATATAAATTGTGTAGTCAAATTACAGTAAATGCTAAAATAACAAAACCTGCATGGTTCCTAAAAGATACTTTCTGAGTAAGAAAATAGCACACAAATAAATAGCCTGTTTCAGATTCTGACTGCCAAAAAGTAGGAAATGCTGCAATGATTTGGATAAGAATATTTAATGATTGTTGCCTATCTACAAATTTCCAATGAACTAAGATACAACAAACAGCAATATTCTAGATAGGATCTGCCACTAGTCAGATCAATAAATATTTCAAAACTTAAAGAAAAATTGACTAAAACACAAACAAGTAGAATGTCAAACTTTGGTTAACAAGCCTCCAGTGTCTACTGTCAATAATATGTGGGTAGGAGGAGTGGCCAGATTTTAAGGGTCTCAGCCCAAACTGTGTTCCTTTGATTGCTTTAAAAGAGATAAAGACCTTTATATGACCAAGAGTTAATGACACTTGACTACCCTTTCTCAGCCTGTCATCTCTTTCAAAGCTGTATGAAGGTCCAAGAGATTCTAAATTATTTGGATTAGAGGTCTTGTCACTAAAGTTTAGGGTTCAGTTCAGCTCAGTTCAGTCGCTCAGTCGTGTCCGACTCTTTGCAACCCCATGAATCGCAGCACGCCAGGCCTCCCTGTCTGTCACCAACTCCCGGAGTTCACTCAAACTCACGTCCATCGAGTCAGTGATGCCATCCAGCCATCTCATCCTCTGTCATCCCCTTCTCCTCCTGCCCCCAATCACTCCCAGCATCAGAGTCTTTTCCAATGAGTCAACTCTTCGCATGAGGTGGCCAAAGTACTGGAGCTTCAGCTCTAGCATCATTCCCTCTAAAGAACACCCAGGGCTGATCTCCTTCACAATGGACTGGTTGGATCTCTTTGCAGTCCAAGGGACTCTCAGGAGTCTTCTCCAACATCACAGTTTAAAAGCATCAATTCTTTGTTGCTCAGCTTTATTCACAGTCCAACTCTCACATCCATACATGACCACTGGAAAACCGTAGCCTTGACTAGAGGGACATTTGTTGGCAAAGTAATGTCTCTGCTTTTCACCCCACTCCAGTACTCTTGCCTGGGAAATCCCATAGACAGAGGAGCCTGGTGGGCTGCAGTCCATGGGGTCGCAAAGAGTTGGACATGACTGAGAGACTTCACTTTCACTTTTCACTTTCCTGCATTGGAGAAGGAAATGGCAACCCACTCCAGTGTTCTTGCCTGGAGAATCCCAGGGACGAGGGAGACTGGTGGGCTGCCGTCTATGGGGTCGCACAGGGTTGGACACGAGTGAAGCGACTTAGCAGCAGCAGCAGCAGGGGTTGAAATATTACAGAGATTTCATGTTTTCTTGACTAGTGTGCTATTTTTAAGAAGTGACTTGATTGAGTTCCAACATTAATATGTTTGAAATGTATTGATATTTAGAAAGAAGTCATGCATTCCTAGCTTACAAATTCTTTTTGATGTTTTCAAGAAAAGGCTAAATTGATATTTAAAGTGAAGTTTTGGATACTAAAACTTGGCTTTTATTACTTAGAAATGAATTCAAAGTAGTTTTCTTTTTCATTGAGTTGAGAATATATTAACTTGGTCTCATAGCAGTATACATAGAAGAATAATCTTTTTGTTTCTGTTAGTGTATTGTCTGTTTTTCCTTTGAAGCCCACATACTCTAACAGTAACAAAATTAAGGTTATATGAGGGAAGATGGGAAAATAAAATAAGGAGTTCCAGCAGAATTGGAGCCTGGTGGGCACCCCAAACACTGGAAGAGGGACCCAATTATTATTTACTACACATATATTTTTTTTACTACAAACTTTACATGAGCTGTTTCATTAGACTTCACAATAGTCTTGTGAAAATAGCATCATTATTCTCCTGTGGAGAATAAAACAAAACAAAACAAAACTGAAAGCCAAAATAGTCCACTCTAGCAGACTCTAGTTCAAACCCTAAGTTGTTGGAATCCACAGCCCAAGGTCTCTCGAATAAACCATACTGCCTTTCAGTGGGAGAAAGAGGAAGAGAATAGAAAATAGAGCCAAGACAGAGAATGAGGAAGAACAAGTCATGAGGTTATTACCATATATATATATTTTTAAACATCTGGGTAAGGTTGACTCCTTTGTGTGAACTTGGTGTGAATTTCTATATCAAAGTATGTGTCAATTCTCAGACAAATGCCAATTTTAAAATATTAAAATGTTTTGATATTTGGCAAAACTAATACAATTATGTAAAGTTTAAAAAATAAAATAAAATTAAAAAAAATAAAATAAAATATTAAAATGTGAAAAAGTGGAATGTGGAATGAAGGAAATATGATAGTGAGAGGTGACATTTTTCTCTATACTTGATAGAGCCTCCCTGACCCTGGCTGACAACTACTTATGAAAATGCCCTTGAGCTGATTAAGGAATGTTTCTCCCTTTCATTCCTAATACCTCTCAGGCTGTCCTTTGAGGAGAAAAACCCAGTAGGTACATGAGGGTAGATTTTATCAGTTGCAGAACATATCAGATGAAGCCACTGGTGAGATGAAACAGAGGGATGAACATGGTTACAGGCTCAGTATTACTCATTTGAAAGATCACATAACTGAAATTTCCTGAGATGCTTAAGATAATGTTTAAGTAAAAGAATCTGCAATAATACCTTGAAGATAGCATATTTTAAAAGCATCATATACTATGGTTATATTTAGGTATTATTTTTTCTCCGCTTGTATTTTATTAATTATCCCACTGACTTCATAACTAATGTTACAAAAAGGGTACTGAAAACGTCTGCAGAATAATCTTCAGTGGCATATGGTATCTCTTTTTCATTCCACCACTTCCTTATGTCAATGGAATTCAGATACCCTCTTGACAGATGTAAATTGCATTATGAAAGTCTCACACTTCAGTAGACTCAAATGACCTAAAAGCGACAGAAATGGTCATAGAAAATTGACATCCCATTAAAGGTAAAAGTGTATTTTTCCTCAAAATTCAAGAATATATGACTTTATCCCCTCTCTATGATATTCATTTAGATTGTCTCATTAAACTATTAAGCATGCCTTTCCCCGTCAACATAAGGAATATAGTTTCCTAAAGAAAGTGGCGAGAGTTATACACTAACTCTTCCTAATCATTACCTCATAATGCTAAATAAACCAAAACATTTTCTGCTCAGGTGAAACCTCAATAAATTTCCTTCAAAAATCTTCTTATTTATACCCCCATCACTTTGCTTTCTTTTTCTTGTAGGATACATGCTGACAATGAATCATAAGTTTGCAAAAAAAAAAAAAAAAAGGTACTGCTTCTGTGTGTGTGTGTGTGTGTGTGTGTGTGTGTGTGTGTGTGTGTTGGGCAACACCCACTGTGCTGTGGACAGTGGATTAATAATGAAGAGAATTTTCTTAGGGGCTATTAATCTCTTCTTTTCAAAGAATACACAAGAGCATTCTACTTTATCGGGATAGGAAATAGCCTAATCTCATTCCCATCACATATTTTATCTAAGATAAAAAAAAGAGTATATACAAACTGAGGGTCATAATTTTAAAGCTGTGAAGACTTGTTTAAAAACAGAATGTGATGGAAAAGAGTTTACCAGGTACCATAAACAGAACTAAAAGAGGAAGGACTAGCCTATCTTTGGATTATTCTGTGGGAAATAGGTTTAAAATTTCTACTCACCTCATCCTCATTTATCTGGGCTATCGTTTGCAAGCTATGTATCCACCCAGTTCCTGTATTTTAAAAAACCATGTCCCCAAATCAAAGCAGATATCTCTAAGTAGTCACCCACTTAAGGAGACATACAACTTGCTTAACTTGGTTTCCTTAAGGACTCCTCACCACAGAAATTTATTGTAAATAAGAACTTAAGATTTATTTAAACTTAAACCTTACAATTTATTGTAAATGAGAACTGCTGGCAGTTTCTTGAAGTATACATTTTAGAGATGTTTCATACTCAACAAAGTACATCAAACTTACTATCTAGACAAAGTTAAAGCTCGCATATTCTGTACTACCTAATGTTTACAGACGTAGGGGGTAGTGAAGTTGTATGCTGCAACACTTAATGACCTCCAGCTAGGACAAAATTTCATTCTTTAAAAATTTATTAGTGTTATGTAACTGGGAGCTAACTTTGCTTCTTTTATATCTGTCAACTCTCTATTTATCTTACTGTCTCAATTTATGGGGCCAGGAAAAATATTCTTCCATTTCAACTAGAATTTCCTAAGTACAGAAAAACAGTGAGTTCTCTGCCTACACCGACAGTTTTGAGCCTAATTAAACAATGACAGTGAGTTAAATCCAAATATTAGTTGATGGGAGCAATTTGTTCATGTACTTCAATGGTGCCTGACAATAAGGTCTGACAGAGCTTCAAACTGTACTATCATAAATCAACTTGATGATTCTGCACTTCTGAAAGAGGAAACACAGAAGCTCTTTGAGATCAGATATTTCCTAAGAAAATCAAGTCAAACAGGGATACTGTTGGGAAGAAAGACATACTGGCAATGTTTTTTGAGCAATTAGCATTTTGGAACATTATCCATAAATTGTCACACTGTGCTGTGTGTGCTAAGTTGCTCAGTCATGTCAAGCTGATTGTGACCCCCACAGACAGTAGCCCATTTTCCAGGCAAGAATACTGGAATAGGTTGCCATTTCCTTCTCCAGGGGATCCTCCCAACCCAGGGATCAAACCCAGGTCTCCCGCGTTGCATGTGGATTCTTTACTGATTGAACTACCAGGGAAGTCCGAAGCAGGAAGAGGGGATTTTAAAAAGATTAAAAAAAAAAAAAAATGAGGGCATGGACTAGTTTCAGGGTAAAAAAAAAAAAAATTGTGAGTGTTCAGATTAACTTTGGGGACAACTGCAAAAAATTGGAGAATTTTTGAGAGATAATGCAATGAGTCAACAAGTAGAACATAATCTAACATACTTAAAGTTTACTGGAATTAAAAATTACATTTACAGTTAATGGGCAAGTTTCTTCAAAGCAGTCTATGCTATTGAGTAGACCATGTGCACTTTGGCTTTTATATAGGTAAAATATAATACTCCATTTCCTTTCAATTCCTTGATTTGGGGTTCTTTTTCAGCACCAACATATTCTTAACTCTCTTAATGCTGATCACCATGTTTATCTAAAATACAGTTTTAAAAATTGCTAAAACTTTAGATTTTTAATGGGGAATGACAGCAAATTTTTCCATATTTGTATTTTTAAATATAAATTTGTTTCAAGCTCAAAGAAAAATTTAAATAGTTGAACAAAAAGTAGTATCTCTATCACGTTCACTTGTTTTTAATTTTCAAATGTTATCAGTGTTGAGAGTTTTTTGTACATTACTTCTCATTAATGTATATATAAATGAACACACATTTTTAATATTATTTTTAGTTCTTTGAAATTCAGCTCTGATTCCAAAATTAAATAAGCACGCTTCTTTCTTTCCATCATACTCCTTTAAGGGATATACAATGCACACCTGTACATTATTGACAATCTCTATCTTTACATCTTTACTTGTGAAACCCTCATTTTCTATCAAAATATTTGAAGCATTTTTTGTTGTTGTTGTCTTTGTCTCCATGTTTATAGCTTTACTAGTCAGGATAGGCTTGGAGAAGGCAATGGCACCCCACTCCAGTACTCTTGCCTGGAAAATCCCATGGATGGAGGAGCCTGGTAGGTGCAGTCCATGGGGTCGCTAAGAGTCGGACACGACTGAGCGACTTCACTTTCACTTTTCACTTTCATGCATTGGAGAAGGAAATGGCAACCCACTCCAGTGTTCTTGCCTGGAGAATCCCAGGGACGGGGAAGCCTGGTGGGCTGCTGTCTATGGAGTCGCACAGAGTTGGACACGACTGAAGCAACTTAGCAGCAGCAGCAGCAGTCAGGATAGGCTGAATGATGCTGCACTAACAACCAGTTCTATAGGAAAAATTATGTCTGATTTATACTATTGTCCATTGTGGGTCAGGAGGAGCTGCAGCTCATCATACTCATTCAAAGACCCTGATAAGCACCCCTACGCTCCTAGAGCAGCAGGAAGAGCACACAGCATTCTGGACAGTGGCACCTAAAACTTCCACCCAGAAATAAGACGCATCATTTCTGTCCATCTTTCATTGGCTAAGGAAAGTTACATGGCCCATGGCTCCCTTCAGAAATGGGAAATATAATTCTTTTATGTGATCCGAGAGCAGAGAGCTGAAAACATTTGGTGAACACAATTTGTGACTCTGATTTTCATACATGTAATTTCTTTTCTGAGGTCATCTCTCAAATCCTAACCATTTTTTGGAAGATGGCAATATTTTATAGTATTAGTATCTATCTTTACCCTCAAATATGCATTCAAAGTCTACCTGAACATGCTACAGAAGCAGAATTTATTTATTTTTTAAAGCTTTTTTTGTTTTTGATGTGGACCATTTTTAAAGACTTTATTGAATTTGTTACAGTATTGCTTCTGTTTCATATTTTGGTGTTTTGGCCTTGAGGCACGTGGGATTTTAAATCCCTGATTAGGGATCGAACCCTGCACTCCTTGCATTGGAAGGCAAAGTCTTAACCACTGGTCCAACAGGGAAGTTCCCAGCAGCAGCAGAATTTAAAGCACTGAGAAATTGGTAAGGCTACTATAAAAAAAAAAAAAGTAAGACTGCACACATTCTCCAAATGAAGACATTTATTTCCAGTTCTATCTGCTTTTTTAAATTTTGGGACAACTTGCTGTATACACTATTTCATGGAGTTCCTTCTTTTCTGTGATTCTTAACTTCTTTGTTGGGTTAGAAAAGGTAAACACAGAAGAGAGTCTTGACCAGCCTGGACTGGCAATACGTGGCATGCGCCTGCTGTATAGATCTTACAGACCCTAGTTATAACAAATGTTTACTGATTAGTGTTTAAATGCCTGATATATTTATTTTTAGACCAACTTTTCATTTTTTCCAATCCAACTCATGAAGAACGAAATCATATGTGAAACAGTCACACTAAACTTGGCCCCAAACAAAAGGCTATGAGTACTGTGCCTGGAAGAATGCTTATTCATTACTCCCTAGACTAGCATATTTCTCAGCCGAGAGAAGAGCATATACTGTAGCCATGGAAAATCTGGGGAACTGGAACTCTTGAAAATACCATTTATGCTACATCAAACTTGAGCCCACTCAGGCAATGTAAATCTTTCCATATGTGATGAGTGCTTGCTGCCCAGCTTCCAATTCTGAAAGAGACACTGAAAATATCCCAAATACTCCTTTTTAATTTATACCAAGAGTCTCCATCTGTCTTTATGCTTTGAGTTAAGGAATGGTTCTCTAATAAACTAGAAAGAGAGGAGAGCAAAGAGATACTATCTCATATTTCAGGTATAAATTGAAACCATCTTCATATCCCAGAATAGATCTACATTTCAATAAAAATTAATTGCCCCTTCAATTGTAGATAACAACAAAATTAAAGACAGCCAAAACACAATCTATCTTGAATTTTGAATTGCATCCTAAAACTCTCAATGTTTTGGCCCAGGATAATGTTATGGGGACCATTTTCTTAATCCAAAACCAAGACATATGGCGTGATAAGGAATGGTTTGTGCTGCTACATGGGGAGCAAGAGATAGTCTGAGAGCTGTAATAGAGCCAATAAATTGCCAAAATCCCTAAGGTATTTAGATGACTTAAAGCAGTGCTTTTCAAGTATGACCCATGGACCACTTGCATCATTATCACCTGGAGTTTTTGTTAAACTACCTATTTCAGGGCCTTGCGCTAGACTAACTGAATCAGACACTCTGGACAAAGGCTCAGAAATCTGCTTTTTAGGTTCTTCAGGTGATTTTTACACCTGCTAAAGGAAATATTATACTCAAGAGTTCCTGAGAGAAAACAAGAGAAAGGAGTATTAACATCAGGGCATTGGAGGACAGGCCAGGAACTCAGACAAGAAAACATCCTTATTTAGATCTTAAAGCAAGATGTAGTAATCTTGGAAGAGAAAGTGTCAGGCTGATGCCACTTTAATAGGACTTCCCAAAGGGATTTAGAAGAATCCTTGACATTTTACCTAAGGAAGGTGGGCCACCATAATCTCCAGGAACAGCCTCTATAGGGAATGGATTGAAATAGCTGCACTAACTTCCCCATCCCCTATAACTTTCTGGTAGTCAATCACAAACATCAGAAGCCCAGACTAGGCATTGTTGTTGTTGTTGAGTCGCTAAGTCCTGTCTGACTCTTTGTGACCCCATGGACTGGATTTCCCAGATAAGGATACTGGAGGGGGTTGCTGTTTCCCTCTCCAGGGGATCTTCCTGAACCAGGGGTCGAACTTGCATCTCCTGCATTGGCAGGCAGATTCTTTACCACTGAGCCACCAGGGGAGCCCTAGAATAGACAAAGCCCTACAGAATATCTGGTTTTCTCTGATCACTAACACTGGTCATATGCAGAACTCTACTACTGTGTGACTCACTGCTAGCCCTGCCCCAAAGATTTGAGATCTCCTATTGTAACCTGAGTTCTTGCTTTTTTTTTTTTTTTGGTGTCTCAGTTCCTATCTAATGTCTAGTCCCCAGGTGCTTAAGGAGCCTGCATCTTACTTTACATTTTACTCTTAAGAAGAGTCCTCTTCATGAACTCCAGTCAATCTGCGGACCGATTTCCCTGAAAACACAAGGCTGCTTGACCTGTTCGGCATCCCTCTTCTTTGACTGCCTGCCATCTTATTCTCTTTGACTGACCAGACCTCATTTGCCATATTCTGGTAGGCCTGATGCTGACTGCTTCTCCAGATTATACCTCAATGTTGCTTAACCTGGCGGATGCAGTGTCTGGCCTTTCAGAAAAGATTTTTGTTCAGAGCCTGCATTTGCCTGTGCATGGAGGGTTAATCTCTTATCCCACCCATGCACACAAGTCTACTTCTGCACACCACTCTCTTCTATCTGCACAATGAATAGTAAGAAACTGGGCCATACATAGGCAGTTATCGAGTTTTGGCCAAGAAATCCCATAGATGTCCCAGAAGACCAGTGAAGACCTAAACAGATATGAGTTAGAAAATTCTCCCATCAGTAAGTTGCATTATGAACTCCTCAGGGAGGCTCAAGCAGGAGGGTGTATATGTATACTTATAGCTGATTCATGTTGCTGTATGGGAGAAACCAACACAACAGTGTAAAGCAATTATCCTCCAATTAAAAGGAAAAAAGAACTCCTCAGGATCTTTACAAGGAACTTCTTGGCAAGTACAGATTCAGCCTTTACTCTTTGAGTAAACTGTAAACTACTCAGAAAGCCAGTCAGTGGCTTTTTTTTTCCTTTCTCTATGGCGCTTACAGACTTGGAGCAGATTTTTTTTTTTTTTTTTTTTTTTTGTAGCTTAGCTGTGTTTTAAGAACTTGGGTAAGGATCACTCATTACCAGTATGAACTCTGTTTATAAGGTACTTTTTGACAGGCAACAATCCTGAGCACTTCACTAAAATTTCAGCATTTGCTCTGTGTCCCTTAAGAGAACATCAATAAGGAACAGAAAGATAACAGATGTTTCCGGTCCTTAGAGATCAGAATTTGAATGAGATGGAAACTAAAATATGAGGCTCTATGAAGCTGTCTCATGTAGAGATTCTCCTATAAGATTTTTCTTTTCATTCCCTAATCCTCTCACCTCTACGTGGAGCTCAAGACCTACAAACGTCACATCCTATACTTTGTCTTTCCAACCTTGATCTTCCTCCCACTTCAAAGAAAAACAAGTACAGTTTAGACTTTTAAAATGAAAACAAACATTATTTCCACACTAGTATTTTTTATAGTAATGTAGACGAGAAAGAGCAATTGGTTTAAAAAACGATTTCTGTAGAAGAGAGGAATGGGAGTTCTATAAAATCCAGTGCACAACGTAAAACTTCTTCATTCTTTGTTACTGTCAAGTGGTTAATCCAGGATCCCCCCCTTTCCTAGAAGCCATATGACATTGTGGACATTTAGGGTTCCATGTCTGGGACGAGGGAGAGTGGAGACGTGGTCCATGGTCACTATACACTGCCCACATAGGCTTCTCTGAGATGCTGATTTCCTCCTTTCTTGTCAGTTGGTGGAGGTCAGTCCACATACCCTGGGAGTAAGTCCTCTTTGTCCTGACTCCTGACATCACGCTGCTCCTTCTCTTCCCCTCTTGGCTGCATTTACAGCATAAGGATCAGCTGGGAGAATGTTTTGGACATGTCTGCCTAAAAACTCATGTCTAATGACCTGGCATCAGGCAGAACAGCACTAAAACTGGTTCCAGTTTTATACTTCCATGCACTTCATATAGGAAGTAATTTATAGATTCCACTGCTCCTGTTTAGTCTAAATCTTTTGTGACCCCATGGACTACAGCGTGCCAGGCTCCTTCTGTCAGTGTGATTTCTCAGGCAAGAATACTGGAGTAGGTTGCCATGTCCTTCTCCAGGGGATCTCCCCAACCCAGGGATTGAACAGGTGTCTCCTATGTCTCCTGCATTGGAAGGTGCATTCTTTATCACTAGTGCAACCTGGAAGCCCTCTCTTACATTTCCCCAATATGATCCAGGTTTTCAGGTCTGTCTCCAAGGTACCTGGTTCAGGGAGTGAGAGAGAGGATGCCAGAGCATGGAGCCCCTACGTGGGTGAGCCCACATTTTCCAAGCATCTGAGGCCCCTCTGCTTTCCTTTAATTTTTTCCTTTGGTCCCACTACCATGAGAATCATTATCTGCTCTTGGGGATGGGATAAAAGGTCTGCTTTATTTTGTTTTTGTCATTATTTTGAACCTGAGGATTTAAGAAGTTACCTTTTGAAACTCAAAAGCTGTCACAAACAAAAATATCTAAAACACTTCTTTCCGAATTAGGCCTTTCCTGAGGCAATATTTGTCATAAAACAAAAGAGATTTGAGCAACTACAAAAGAACAGACCATGAATGAATATCTCAAAATATTTCTTGAATGTTAACACTGAGTCTAAGCTTCCATCATATATAGGGATTGCTGAAACTCTGACAAAAGGCAAAGAAGCTAAAATTTTAAAAGTTTAATGAAACTATCCTTGACCCTAACCTGAGTGGCAAAAATGGTCATCAACTTTATCATAAAATCTGAGTAAATGTGGAACAAAATATATTTAGAGGAAAAACCTGGAATAATATACCCAGAGGGAAAAAGAAGCAAGCTCATGGTCTTTTGCCTGTGTCTTTTTATTTTCCAATGGACTGACCAGATGTCTAGAGGGACAGGCTGGCCCAGCCTTTCCATACCATTGTATGGGAAAACCTTACACAAGATTTATGTTCCTTGGTAACAAGAAGACTAGAGCAATACCAAGCCCCTAAATTTGGCATCTGTGCATCAGGCAATGTGCTGCACACTGGCCAGACAATCTATAAGACAAAAGCCTCCAGGAGCTTACAATGCAGTGGAGCTAGGAAAGTAAGCTAGCAAATAAGAAGTTAAAATGCAAAACAATGGAAGTCAATGAAGAGGGCTGTGGAGTTGAAGTGCAGGGATGGGGCAAGGGAGAAAATCTCAGAAGAGGGAGGTACTGATTTCTGGAAAGACAGGACTGACCAACTGTCTTTCTAGGCTGAAAGACCCCACCTTGTGTAAAATATAATGCAGAGGGGAGACTGCAGAGATGCTAATGCCAGGTGCATATATAAGAAAGTGGCAGAGATGGAGACACACCTGAGGGGAGGGAGGGAAACAATCATTCTTATCAAGTTCATCATCTCGAGTCTTTTCCCCCAATCTCTGCGTGTGTTCATAAGAGATTAGTTTTTCATAATTTTTTTTTTGCTCCCGTATTACTTTAAAAAAAATTATTGGAGTATAGTTGTTTTACAATGTCGTGTCAGTTTCTTCTGTACAGCAAAGTGAATCAGTCAAACGTATACATATATCCCCACTTTTTGGATTTTCTTCCCTTTTAGGTCACCATAGAACACTGAGTGGAGTTCCTTGTGCTATATACAGAAGTTTCTCATTAGTTATCTATTTTACACATCGCATCAACAGTGTATATATGTCAACCCCAATCTCCCAATCCATTCTACCCCGTGGTTTGTCATATTTCAAAACTGTATAACATAAAGTTCATACTTTCTGAAATGTATGAGTTTATCTCTGGCATAGAGCCTGACTTCAGAGAGGACTGTGGAGCACTGGGAGTTGTACTTTGCAGATAACTCAAAAAATTTCATTATTTTATTTGCTATACATATATCACTCATTCTCATTTCAGAAGTTGAAGAAGTTGAATATCAAGCAGATGGAAGGCTTTCTTTACCAAAAAGCAGCTCCTATGAATGAAAAAGAGATGGATCTTAATATACAAACTGAATGCTAACAATTCCTGCTGACTCAGAAAGAGAGAAAAGGGGAGAGAAGAGTCAGGCTTATTCTTTGTGAGTTTGAGACCATTCGTTTCAATCAATATTCCAAGTTGCCAGTATAAACGCAAGGTAGATGTTCTTCCAGAAGAAACATGTTGTGGACTTGCTTTATGATCATGGAAAAGTCACTTAGCCTACTTTGAACTGTTTTGGTCATTTGAAATATGTGCAGGCTCAATGACAAGATCTTTAAGATCCCATCCAACTGCCTTATTGTATGATTTGTGCAACTTCCATTTAGAAGTAATTAATGAGCTGATTAAGGAAATGAAATAAACCACAGAACCCTTTGATGTTAAGAAAGAGCCTAAGTCGTCTGACAGAACTAATTTCACGGTCTCTAGGGGAAAGCCCTAAAGGAGACACTAGCATAGCTTTTAAAAAACTCATATTTGACACAAGGGCAAATGGTCAGTGTGTTTACCCAAAGAGACAGGCATGTATCAATTTGGAAAAACCATATTAATCCATTGCTCTAGGTTAAAATTATAGTGAAATAATATTCCTCGAAGACACCTGAAAACACTTAATTGTTACTGTGGAGTATTTCTGCTTAAATTTGACTATGTCCCTGCATGGATTCTTAAATTCAAAGAAAGATAAGCAGTAAGCTGGATTTAGAAAAGGCAAAGGAACCAGAGATAAAATTGCCAACATCTGCTGGGTCATCAAAAAAGCAAGAGAGCTCCAGAAAAACATCTACTTTTGCTTTATTGACTACACCAAAGCCTTTAACTGTGTGGATCACAACAAATGGTGGAAAATTCTGAAAGAGATGGGAATACCAGACCACCTGACCTGTCTCCTGAGAAATCTGTATGCAGGACAAAAAGCAACAGTTAGAACCGGACATGGAACAGCAGATTGGTTCCGAATCAGGAAAGGAGTACATTAAGGCTGTATATTGTCACTCTGCTTATTTAACTTTTATGCAGAGTACATCATGCGGAATGCCAGACTGGATGAAGCACAAGCTGAAATCAAGATTGCCAGGAGAAATAACAATAACCTCAGATACACAGATGACACCACCCTCATGGCAGAAAGCAAAGAAGAACTAAAGAGCCTCTAGATTAAAGTGAAAGAGGAGACTGAAAAAGGATGAGATGGTTGGATGGCATCACTGATGTGATGGACATGGGTTTGAGTAGGCTCTGGGAGCTGATGATGGACAGGGAGGCCGGTGCTGCAGTCCATGGGGTCGCAAAGAGTCAGACTGAGCGACTGAACTGAACTGAAGCAAATGAGGCAGGAAATTTATTATCAAAAATCCTGGGTAGACTTCTGGTTATTCCACCTGTTTGCTTTGTGACTATAAGGTTGAGTTGTAGAGAATAAAGAAAACCATAGCAATATAAAAGTATTTATTTGTACCATGTAGTTTATAGTTATCAAAAAGGGGAAAATAATGGTTTAACTTTTCTCGTTCTCCTTTCTTAAAAGAAAAAAGTGAGACCAGAATGCCTTTGTCTCAAAATGAAATGACACACTCATCACCACTTGCAATTAGACTAAGGTCATTGGTGTTATCGGAGAAGGCAATGGCACCCCACTCCAGTACTCTTGCCTGGAAAATCCCATGGACGGAGGAGCCTGGTGGGCTGCAGTCCATGTGGTTGCGAAGAGTCGGACACGACTGAACGACTTCACTTTCACTTTTCACTTCCATGCATTGGAGAAGGAAATGGCAACCCACTCCCGTGTTCTTGCCTGGAGAATCCCAGGGACGGGGGAGCCTGGTGGGCTGCCATCTATGGGGTCGCACAGAGTCAGACACGACTGAAGTGACGTAGCAGCAGCAGTAGCAGCAGCATTGGTGTTATTTGGGTTTGACTTCAGTGTTGGGTTGTTGTTCAGTCACTCAGTTGTGTTTGACTCTTTGCCACACCATGGCCTAGGCCTCCCTGTCCTTCACTATCTCCCGGAGTCTGCTTAAACTCATGCCCATTGAACTGGTGATGCCATTAGACCATCTCATCCTCTGTCGTCCCCTTCTCCTCTTGGCCTCAATCTTTCTTAGCATCAGGGTCTTTTTTTTCCAACTTTAGTGTAGGTTTCTTCATTAAGCCAAATGAACTCAAGAAGAGTAAATAAGCCAGTCACTTTAAAATTAATTAGGTTTCACCTTTTAAGAATGTTCAATATAAATCTAATAAAATTTGCTCTTTTGAATAGGAAATGAAGGAAGGAATGCATGGGAAGTGTATAGAGCACTAGCTAGAACACATACATGTTATTCATGATTGGAACTCTTATTTTATGTGAGAAAATGAAAGCTTACAAATATTAAGTAGCTTGCATAGGATAGTACATGTGAAGTGTACCAGAGCTGGGTCCTCAAATCCTGAAAGTCAACTCCATAGCCTTTGCTCTTGATCTTCTACTAAGAACTCACTGAAAAATTAGTTGGGGGGAAGACTATACATAGATATGTCCTTTAAATTGCCAGTGGTGTGGATTGGAATGGTAAAGGACTGAAGAAATAATTAAATTCTGAAGAAGATGGTGCCCATGAGAACAATGAGAAGAAAATGCTGAGAATACATATTTTTGAATCCTGTAATCACCATCACCTGGCTATATAGGAAGTGAGGAAGAAGATAAAGATGAAGGACTCATTTGAGTGGAGGAAAGACATTGAGTTCGAAACACTAGAATACCTGAGACAGGTATTGTATAGGGGGCTCTGACCAGCAGGGCAGCTACTTAAGAAATAATATATAAGTGAAATGGCATGGCTGTGTTTCAAGAAAACTTTATGAAAATAGGCAGAGGGCCAGATTTGGCCTGTGGACTATAGTTTGCCAACCCTCATCCTAGATAGCTCAAAGTAAAAGGGAATATTATGGCAATTTTGCTTATATTAGCCAATATGCCTATAGGCCCATCTGTCACTGGCCAGGAGTGAAGATGTCATATAGGCAGGTACTGGCACAGGAATGGGGGTAGTGGGTTACCATAGTAAACCTCAGAATCTAGTATGGGAAAGAAACAGAAATAGGAATTCCCAGCTTGGTCCCCAACTCATTAAAAATGACTGAGTCTACATACAAAATGTACCTTTCTGACATAAAAATACCTTTTCGATATTCTGTATAGTCAATTTGGGACTAAAATACAGCCCAGTTCCCTGCCAAGACAAAGCATTGTGAATCCATAGGAAGGGGGCCTTTAAAACAACTTGTACAAAGTATGAGTTGGAAGAGATCTTGCTGACCTGATCTCTAGATTGGGCTTTAAGTTGAAGCCATGAGACTGGATGCAGTCTTCTGAGGAAGAAAGTATAATAGGGGGAAATCAAACAATAAAACAAACACAGAACCAGGAAGTGGCAAGAAGACAGGAGACCTCTGAAGAGAGTGAAGAAAAAAGGGATGGAAGTGCAGGCCAGTATCAGATCCCTGATACCCCAGGACAGAAATATTTCAAGAAGAGAGCACAAAGGTAAATATTATAAACGGTAGCAAGGGGAGGTGGGCACGAAGATAAGAAGCTGTTGGATTTAACCATCAAATCAGCCATCATTAGCAACCTCTGAGAGATTTTCAGTATTGTGATAGAAATAAATGTCCAATTGCAAAGAGTTATAGACTCAGAAACTCCAATACCTTGGCCACCTGATGTGCAGAGCTGACTCATTTGAAAAGACCCTGATGCTGGGAAAGATTGAGGGCAGGAGGAGAAGGGGATGACAGAGGATGAGATGGTTGGATGGCATCACCAACTCAATGGACATGGGTTTGGGTGAACTTCGGGAGTTGGTGATGGACAGGGAGGCCTGGTGTGGTGCGGTTCATGGGGTCGCAAAGAGTCGGACATGACTGAGCGACTGAACTGAACTGACAGAGTCAGAGGGAGGCGAGGAAGCAAAGACAGAAAATTCAAATTTTTCTTGGCACCAAAAAGAGAAAACTTGGTTGAGAAAGCTGAGTGTGTGTTTTTTCAGTGTAACAGAGGCCTGAACATTGGTTGTGCTCTGAGGAAAAGCACAGGAACAGGTAAAAGGACATAATTTATGAAGCAAAGCCTGGTTTCATCTTCATAAATATTTTGTTTAAAAGTTCCATAAAGAGCAGTGGCCCAGGAAATGCTTAAGCAAATACTCATTAATGAAACGACAGCTATTTAAAAATGTTCCCATAGCTGTTATATGTTTATCACCCCTTGTGTAATAAAGACTTCTGGCATGGAATTTTGAGTTCCTTCTTTAGTATGAGAACGCTTCCGTTCCCTGAGGATTTTCAGAGAATAGGGTACATGGTTGACCTCTTACTCAACAGAAGGAAATTATGCTTTCACCTCTTGCCCCTGAATAATTTTATCATCCAGTCATTACTTCTTCTGGATGAAGACAGAAATTAGACTGAAAGCCGGAAGCCTAGATGCTAAATGAGTAATATTTCCGGACTTAGTTCCCCTACTCTGTAAAACGAAGGATTTAGACTTGCTCATTGCTAAGTCGTCATAGCTCTAAAAGAACCAAATGAGCAGAAAAGACATATGTAAATCAATGCTTGTTCTTATTTTATTTATCACAGAACACACTGAAACAATGCAGGTCCCCAACAGTGGGGGAGGGGTGTATTTTATTATGTGTGGGATAGTCATAGAACAGAGGATTATACCCTTGTCAATTATTTGTTTTCCAAGGTGTTCTGAAGATATAGAAAAAGTTGCCAATAAAATTTTACATGAAAAAGGTGGAATCCAAATTTGCAGTGTGAAGCCAATTTTGTAAAAATAAGGTGAAACGAAATATTGGTGCCATATTATGAACACAGATACAGAAGGAAATCTAACAATAGGAATTACTCTACTAGAGAGTGAAATTCGTGACAATTTATTTTCCTTTTATATTATCATTCTCTTTATAATCCTCGTAATAGTTAACTCCCTTGTGAGTTAGGAAAGGTGTTTTACATTTGAGGTTTTACAGGAAGGTCGCTTTCATTTCCATTGTACTCAACTCTACTTAAAATGTTTTCAAGTGGGGAGGAGGACCTCTGGGTGCTAACTTTCCTGATGGACTAGCCCTGTGCTCTGGAGAAGGACTACAGAAGATATGCTTGATATTAAACATATTCAAAAGCAAGTTGGTTGGAGATAGAAGATACAGACAAATGAAAACTGCCCCTCAGAATTATTATTTTCTTGTTAATTTGGAAGTGAAGTGAAGTCACTCAGTCGTGTCTGACTCTTTGCAACCCCATGGACAGTAGCCTACCAGGCTCCGCTGTCCATGGGATTTTCCAGGCAAGAATACTGGAGTGGGCTGCCATTTCCTTCTCCAGGGGATCTTCCCAACCCAGGGATCGAACCCAGGTCTCCTGCATTGCAGACAGACGCTTTACCGTCTGAGCCTCCAGGGAAGCCCTGTTAATTTGGAAAGATGTAAGTATTTTACCTAGATCTTTGTAACTTATCTAATCTTTGTTTAAAGCTTAACAAAATAATATTTGGCTTGTAAAATTGTCTTAGACTCAGCCATTGCCATTTTTATTTATTCTTCTGTTTCCACCCCCCCAACTATTAATACAGCAAATGCTAGCAGCATCTTCTTGTATCAAATGCATTATCAATTCCACAATGCTTTCAGTGAAATCAACAAACCAAAAAGGGGTATTGGAAAATGGCTGATACCTCCATGTCCTCCAACTCTACTTTTTAAATTATTATTGACAATGGGCACCTGATGCTGTTTCTTCGTAGCAATTTACAGCTCCAAATTACTTGTTGCTAACAGCAATTTCATAATTTGTTAAATGGCATTATATAATGAAATTTTCATGTTTTAGCAGTGAACTAAATAACAAACACTTTGGTAATAAAATATGAAGTAAAACATATATGGTTTTTGGATCATGTATTTGTTAACAACCTTTTAAGTTATATTCACTTAACAGACACTTAGATCTGCTGCTGCTCAGTGGTGTCTGACTCGTTTTGACCCCATGAAATGTAGCCTGCCAGGCTCCTCTATCCATGAGATTTCCCAGGCAAGAATACTGGAGTGGATTGCCATTTCCTTCTCCAGGGGATCTTCCTAATCCAGGGATTGAACCCATGTCAACGGTGTCTCCTGTGTTGCAGGAGGGTTCTTTACATGCTGAGCCACCTGGGAAGCCACTTATTGCACTAAAACGTACCAAAAGAATCTCGGTCTTTAACTACATCACCTCTTCAATTGTCCAGAAGTATTGATTTAGTTCATCAAAAAAGGCCAGTATATAAGGACATAGTTCTGCGGTTTGAGCATCTTTTCTTTCCTGAGAGGCTGCAATTGAAAATAAGCTAAATGCAGATGTTTATCAGAACAAATTAATTATCTCTCTGTTCACCAATTGAAGAAATATCAGTAGCTTCTCTCTCTAGTTCACATCCTACAGCATTAAGCTTGACAGCCCCTTGGAAAGCATACATCTTGCTCACTGAATTCTAGTTTAAGAGGGGCTAGCTTTGACTACTTCTGGAGAATTCTCACAAGGTTGTGCGAAAAAAAAGGATCCTTATAAGGCACTGAGGGCTTCCCAGGTGGCACAGTGGTAAGGAATCTGCCTGCCAGTGCAGGAGACTCAGGAGACGCAGGTTCGATTCCTGGGTCAGGAAGATCCCCTGGAGCAGGAAATGGCAACCCACTCCATTATTGCTGCCTGGAGAATCCCATGGACAGAGGATCCTGGTGGGCTACAGTATAGAATGTTGCAAAGATTCAGATACAACTGGGTATGCACGCAGACACATAAGGTATTATCAGTGAACACTGTCACACGTTAATTTATTTCAAATTTTCCTTTCTTTACTAATTTTAAGAGTCATTTTCTAAATAGAAATCTTCCCAAGTGTGCATTCCTAATGACACTGAGTTTTCAGTGATAATATATATCATGCGTCAAATTTTCTAATTAGGTATGAATGTGAAAATTAAATTTTAATTAACCTGAGATAGTCAAGTAGAGAAAACTTTCACTGAATTAACATAGTATTCTTTCCATTTGAAAATGACTCATGTCATTTCACTAAAAGTAGGGGGCAAAAATAAGCAAAATTTCTACTTTTTAGATAATGTTTCTACATTTATGCAGACCCTAAATTCACTGTTGCAAACAAAAGATAGTCCCTAGTTCATTGTTTCAAACAGAAAGAGCGTGTCATATATATCACAAAATGCTTTTACACCTAGGACCAATTTCCGCAGCGACTAGGTGAAACCTGTTTGTTTTTTTTTTAAAATAGTTTCAGTTTGAAAAGAGCCTTCAATACAAAAGACCTCACAGCGTAATTCTTTATAAAGCTCTATGATCAAGGAATTAGCAGTGGATTCTTATTAAAGCTGGAATGTAGAACTACCCTGGACTCAATCTATAGCTTCACATATTATCTAACATATCCAGTTTTAATTTATTTCTTGTGTCAAACAGAATTAATGATCAAGATCATTGAGAAACCAGTGATCCATTTTGCTCTGAAATTCACTACATAAAAAATGTGGGAAGATAAGAAAACATATATTCAGCTACTATATTCAATGTTTTATGGCATTTTCAGCTTAGAAAAAGCTGTAAATAAGAGAAAGATGCAGATTTTAAAAACCAAGATATAATGGAGACAGTTAGCCTTACTTTCCTCTTTTTTTCCCTAAAGTTTCATCAGCACACAGAAGAAGCATAGATTAGATGACAATGATCATTTTTCCTTTTCTCTCTTTTCTACCAAGCAGTATTATGCTATTTCTCAGACACACATGCATGTGAACAGCATATATGTGAATGAGGCTAAAATAATGTACTTAGTACTTGTCCACTCACGCACGCTCAGTTGTGTCCAACTCACTGTGACCCTATGGATGGACTGTAACCTGCCAGGCCCCTCTGTCCATGGAATTCTCCAGGTTAGAATGTTGGAGTGGGTTTCCATTTCCTTCTCCAGGGGACCTTCCCAATCTAGGGATCAAACTCTCATCTCCTTATCTCCTGCATGGCAGGCAGATTCTTTACCACTGTGCCACCTGGGAAGCCCATATTTGATTAATACTAATTAATATTATAGCCCCCTTGAAATTGGTTAGTCACTGATTCCTTGACACATGCCTCCGGTAATTGTGTAAAAAGGAAAACAAACAGCACTTTCTGTATCTGATGTAGGAATGAGGTAGTTATCCCAGAGCCACTTCCATGGCAACTTCTACTACAGAACACAACTAAGAGTTTGGACACAAACCAAAAGCCTCCTTAGCACCTAAAATAGATGTCACTATGTCTGTGCACTTTGGCTCTGCACTTTCCTCATAAAAGATTCTCTTGGGTCTTCGGATAAAGTTATAGCCTCTCATTCTTTCCATATTTTTTTTTATAAACTTGTTTGTTTTCTGGTTTTCTTATGCACAGCACAAATGAAATGATCATTACAAAGAGATGGTTGAAGCTGAAGAGAGTTAGTAGAGGAATACAAATTGTCCACACCAGCAGGTAAAGAGATCACAGTTCCATATGGATGATGAACACAAGAAAAAAAAGTCCCATAAAAATAATACAATTTTTTAAAGCACAGTAATTATGTGACCTTATGACGTAAAAAGGATGGCCTTACACACCACAGAACAGGCCCTGCAAGTATTGTTATGTTATAGAATAAGTCTATGATGTGTATTCATGATGACAATACTGAGAAACTCACAAAACTTTGAATTTAGTCCTCTCCAGAGAGACAGTAAAATATCTAAGGCTTCCCAGGTGGCTCAGTGGTAAAGAATCCGCTAGCCAATGCAGGAGACTTGGGTTCTACCCCTGAGTTGGGAAGATCCCTTGGAGGAGGAAATGGCAACCTAATCCAGTATTCTTGCCTGGGAAATCCCATGAACAGAGGAGCCTGGCAGGCTACAGTCCATGGGGCTGCAAAGAGTTGGATACAACTGAGCACATACATATTATTATAGATTTTAGAAAGATAACTCTCCAAAAAATGGCTAAATTCTCTCTAAACTTTTGGAGTTTTCAGTAGTAAACTTTTAAGCTTCCTTTTCTGGAAAGTCCATAGATAGAAAACTCCGTAGTTCTCTGTTACTTGTTTACTGACCAGCAGTGAATACTATATATAGTATTAGCTAACCAGGCCTCTGGGGCAAGAGGGACATCTCAGATGACAGTGGTAAATGGGGTCTTATCTGTCCACTCCACTGCCAGGTGGGCTACTCCTCTTCTGCTCTGAAAACCCCTTCAGAGCTCAGTGATTTGAACTCTTATAGCAGATATCACTCTTAGAAATGCTGTCCCTTTAAGGTGGATGAACTTAATAAGATAAACTTCATCCAAAAATTAAAAAAAAAGAAAAGTTTACCAGAATTTGTAGAACTAAATATGGATAAAGGGAAGGAAGGGTTAAAATGAACAAGTATAGAAACAAACTAAAGATAAAACTCCAGTTTAAAACCTCATGTTTTCCAGGTCAGATACACCAAGCTGTGATGAGGTCAGGGAGACTTCACCCAGACAGTTTAAGGGCCTGGGCTTGCCCTGTGCTGGTTTCCTTATCTGATTGACTCTATAGGTTCTGCACTTCAAGCTGACAATGGATTAACCAACCTCGGCCCCTCTTCCCCAAGTCAAGAGCCTTCTGTACATTCTGTAATATTAAAGCATATCCTGCTTTATTCAACCTGAACAATCAAACATAAAAGCCACCCATGACAAGAGTCAACAAAGGACAAAACTAAACTAAGATTCAATATAAAATAACAACAATTCTTAGTTTCCTAAAAGCAAAACAAGATCTTAGCAGCTTCAACCAACAACAGCTCCAAAGCAATACTGAAACGCTCAAGAGCTAAGATATTCTAAGAGTGTGTTTTCTCTCAGAATAGAGGCAAAGTGGGAGAAAAAGGTCAGATGACCACAGAATACTTGTGCCTGAAAGAAATGAACCTTGAAGGAGATTTCTATGAGTTAAAAAACAGTACCTTATAAGTAACTGGTCTGGTCTACTCACAGCTGTTTCCAGTGTCGACTCTTGTTTAACTGTCTACTGACTTCAGTTTAAAGTTAATTCTGTTGGCAAAAAAAGTACAGAGCTTGTCTGGAAAGTGCTGTTGGGACATAAACCATTCCTTTCAAAGCGGT
This sequence comes from Bubalus bubalis, assembly GCF_019923935.1. Classification (NCBI taxonomy): domain Eukaryota; kingdom Metazoa; phylum Chordata; class Mammalia; order Artiodactyla; family Bovidae; genus Bubalus; species Bubalus bubalis. The sequence goes on from NC_059163.1 coordinate 16,917,486, forward strand.
GGTAGCTGTATTAAGTTTTCTTGTAGAGGGGGATAGAAATCCTTCCTGTAGCAAATCTTCTTCCTCCTTCCCCTCAGACTTACTCAGTATCCTCCTATCCCATATACTGAAGAAAGAGACAGAGAGGGAAGAAAAAAAAAAAAAAAACTGCCAGGAAATATACCTTAAATAATGTAGTATTTGAGCATTTAGAAATAGACCAAAAAAAAAAAAAAGGGCGGGGGTTAAAAATGAGAACCAGAGAAAGCACATCAGGATCTTAAATATAATTTAGCCCAATGCCTTCACTTTATAAATAATGTAAGTGATGCCTAGAGAAAATACGATTTGTGCAAAGTCACTCACAAAGCTCATATGTGTCAGCTAAGAAAAGCTATTGGATTTCACAACTCCCAATTCAAGGCTTTTTCTATTACGCTATTGTACCCGAGGGGAAATGGTTTACCTTTTTCCTCTGCATCCTTGTAGAATACCCACACGAGCTGGCAGCGAGAAGTAATACAATGTCAGAACCACCTGTTCTCAGAAAAAAGCATTTCCCTCCACTTCACAGTCCTTAATATTGAACATCTCTCTCTCTAATGTCTAATTTCTTCTATATTTAGGAAATAATATTTTCCTCTGCTGATTTCCCAGAATATTTTTTATGTCTCAGGAGTTGCCATTTTTCAGGGGCTATGAATATCCTTTAGTCCTTACAGAGGACTCCTGAAAAGGATGGAGCTATGACAGTTGTTAGAGTAAGTAGTTACTTGGCTCTTGAATCAGAAACACATTATTATTACCAAAAATCTCTGCTTCTAAATTGTAAAAAAAAAAAAATTTCACCATATATACAAGTTTATTTTTTGATCACTTTTTAAAAATATTTTTTTGATGGGGACCATTTTTAAAGTCTTTATTGAATTTGTTACAATACTGCTTCTTTTTTTATGTTTTTAGCCATGAGGCATACAGGATCTTACCTCCCCCACCAGGGATCAAACCAACACATCTACACTGGAAGATGAATTCTTAACCACTGGACCACCAGGGAAGTCTGCGATTCTTGACTATGACTTTTTATATATTTTGTTAAATATAAGATAAACATCACAATAATTTTTATTTGGTATCTGTCACATCACTTTTCCTACTTATATATGAGAAATTATTTTTCTTGAACTGAAGGGATGATTTCTTTATTATAATTTTTAAAAAAGTTTCCTTTTGAAATAATTCATTCACTTATTAAACAAATATTAATTGAATATTTATAAAGCTACCTCATCCATCCCTTGTGGAATATAATAACTGACAAGCAATAGCTTTTTCAGAGAAGTGCATAATTTTCAAATAAAATCAAAGGGTTTAGATGGGAAGTAAGGCCAATTTTCTATAACTTATGTTTTTCTTCATTCCCATACATCAACCATGTGCCCAACATTTACTTACATTCTACCCATTGAGTCATTCACTCTCAAAAACACCCATCCTAGGGTCCGATAAGCCAAAATATGAAGTGGCCCAGGCTAAAATTGCTCTGGTCACTACTGATCTTTCTATTTGATATGACTCCTTAAAATATTAATGTCAAATCAACTTTACATGCTATGACTCAAAGACACAATTAACTAAATTCTCAGACCATTAAAGACCATTTTCAAACTTTTACTCATTCCTTATCTCAGAAATTCACTGTTTGGTTTTGATATTGCTTGTCTACTTTTAAGATTCCATTTATCTATGCTTGTCCTGGTCTTTGGCAGAAAGCAATGTAATTGTGGACAAATAATTGCAAAAGTATATTTTAAAAATGAAAATTGGATTAGATTTTTAAAAACATTTTCCAAAGTGTTGAGTAATTAACACATACCATATAAATCTTCCAACCCTGACAAATAAACAGTTGATATTCAGAACACGTAAATGTTGAGAGAGAAATCTTGTAAAACATACTCTGTGCTTCTTGACACAATGGTAGATCCTATTTTCCTTTTGTTCTTAATTAATCTTGCTTGATTGAGCTCTAAGAAAATGAAAACCCCACAGACATTAACATCTAATCTACATTTATACCTAACACTAATATGTCAAATATGACAAGAGTTTGACACACAGATGTGTATTCCTTGGGTTTACTAAAATTTTTCCATATTTTTCCTTTACTTCTTAAGCTTTTACTCTTTATTTGAACATTTGGCCTTTTGGATGTTAGAAGGGGCAGGAAGGAAGTGTGAGTAAAACCTTAAAGGAGAAGTAGGCTGTGAGGAGGCACAGAGATTCAGATGGAATGACTGACGTCAGGGTGATTCAGGGCTGTTGAGTAGACTCAGGGGAAAAAAAAGGTGTAGAGAGAAGTCATGTACCCACAGGTTGTTTAGAACAGAAGTGGGTTGAGTCACAGACAATAGATTATAGGTACTGATTTCAGGAACCAAAGTCTCTCAAAATAGGGTAAGCAAAGAAAGAACCAGCAATTTTGGTGACCAGTGCAAGCAACAGGAAATTGGCCCTCAAACTTACTTTGTAATTCATAACCCTGTTCCTTTCTCCCCATTGAGAGGGAAGCAATTGCTGTCAATATGTGAAATTTAGCACTATCTAAAATAACACAGTGGTATACAATCATTTTAAAAAATCCTCTCTCTTTATATTTAGGTCCCTTGGACATATTCCAGGTTGCCCAACTCTGGGCATGCTCTGAATTTCAGAGTCCTTAGGTAAGTTTAGAGGGGAAGAATTACTGTGTTATGAAGATGGAATCTATGGAGTTGAATTCCACTGATGGGAGTAGCACTTAGAGCAGAGGTGAACTCCAGGGCAGACTGTATTAACATAGGCAAGGCCGTCGGAATTCTCAAACTCTTGGTCTCCTCCTCTCAATTTTCAGGTTTACAGTAACATTAGAAGAAGGTTTGTACTAAAGAATCCCAGAGAGCAGTTTTGTGATAGCAGGGAAGGGAAGTGATCACGTGAACAGCTGTTAGATTATTTTGTGTTTGGGAAGAGTTTTCATAGGTGGACATTTTTAACTGTCCCAGGAGACTGACGCATATAAAAATCTCAAGCATCAACTCTCTTAAACTAGTTCAAGCTCCTGCTTGCTATGTTGCCTTCTCTGTTCACAGTCCAGTCTCCTCACAGCAGCCAGAGTCACCATTCCACTCTTCATCTCCTCTGTTGGTTTCCATCATCTCCTGCTTTATATCATCCAACGGGTTCCCACCATCTCTCTCCTTCATTCCTTTCAGTTTCGCATTATCCTCTGGTTCACTGTTCAGTCATTTGCCATTATTCCTCGCTTCATCCCTACAAGGGTTTCCCATTTTCCCCTGGTTCACACTGTCCAAAAATTTCCCTTCATTCTCTGCTTCATCCCTACAATGATTTCCCATGGCCCTTGGTATAAATCCAAATGCCTAGCCACAGCCTCCTAGGCTTTCCATCATTTTGCCTCCATTTATCTTTCCTACTTTCCTAAATGCTGTTCCATTTGTCTAGAAAGTGCCTTCCTCATATCTTCACAGAACTATTCTCTTCTCAGCATTCAGAGCTCATTTTAAATGCTTCCTCTCCAGAAAAAGAATATCCTGACTAGTCTGGTTAACCATCCTCCCGACCACATACACACACTCTCTCTACCTTGTTTCTCTACTTTGGTTTTTCTTCACAGCACTTACCACTACCCAAAATTATCTTTGGTTCTTTTTTAGTTATTCATTAATTCAATTAGTTTAAATATGTTCACTGTATCTCTTCTAGAATAACCTGCTATATAATGCAGGGAACACAGACTGGTGCTCTGTATGACCTAGATGGGTGGGAAGAAGGTTCAAGAGGGAGGGGATATATATACACATATATAGTTATGTGTATATATATACATGTATATAGCTATGATTGATTCGAGTTGCTGTCTGGCAGAAACAAACAATATTTGTGAAGCAATTATTGTCTGATTTAAAACAAATAGAATAAGTTTTATAAACTAATTATAAAATATTATCAGAAATGTATCAGAAGTTACAAATAAGATCAGAAAGATAAGATTTAGGCTCTTTTAAACCTCATCATCCCCTGTGTTCAGAACAGTGTCGACTATAAAATGGCAATCCACTCCAGGACTATTGCTTGGAAAATCCCATGGACAGAGGAGCCTGGTAGGCTACAGGCCATGGGGTCGCAAAGAGTCAGACACGACTGAGTGACTTCACTTTATAGTCCCGCCTGGGTTACTACTCTTCATTCAACAAGCAACTAACCTAAGCCCACAAGCATGAGGGCAAAGACTAACCCACCTTTACAACTGATGGAACCCTGAAAATCTCCTCGTGGCTCAGCAGCTAGGCATCCCAGAAATAAAGAGCCCCTGTTGGGCTCTAGGTATGTAACTGTTCCTACACAAGGGGACTCTAAGCCCTTAAATTTTCTTAACACAAAGGCCAGAGTATACCTCTGACTTGTCAGAATATCCTTTATGGATACATGCACCAGACTAGGTATGGGATTATATTTGCTAGAAGGTCCTGAGAGCTTCCGGATATTTCCTTTGTTTCCTAAACTCTACAGTAACTGCCTTTATTTAAACAGCAGATATCCGACAACAAATTCCATCCTTTCCAGGTGGTTTCGAGAAACTGCTCTCAGCTGCCAACTCTTTAGGAGAAGAAGCTAAATCTTTGCATTCACAACACATGTTTTCTAAATGAAAAGGGGGAAGACTAAGTAATTTTAGAGAGGTGAGCTCACAGATAATCTCATCACCATCTCAGTCTTCCTCCACACTGATTCAGAGCTCTCCAGTGAGCTGTGAATTGGATTGCCTCCATCTCCTCTCCTACTGCTTCCTAAATACCTGTTCTAGTGAGTCAGCCTCTGGGTCCTGGGGCTCAGATGCACTGTGGGACGATGAGACTGGCTCAACACATGCTGGGTCCAGTCACATCAGAAAGGTACTGAAAGGGAAACTTCCCTGATGGGCCAGTGGTTAAGACTTTGCCTTCCAATGTAAGGGGTGTGGGTTCAATTCCTGACTGGGGACCTAGATCCCACATGCCTCATGGCTCTGCTCCAAAAAAAAAAAAAAAAACACATAAAAAAGAAGTTAAATAAATAAATAAGAAGTAATATTGTAACAGATTCAATAACAAATTTTAGAAAATGGTCCACATAAAAAAATTTCTTTAAAAAAGAAACATGCTAATGTGATGGTGGGCAAACACAGGGGGATTCCTTGTTAGGAAGAAAATGATTTTTCCCAAGCACACACCACAGCAGTTGTCCCCTAGGACACAATGATGTAGAGAAAATCCCTTGCCAGAACACTGTTGCCACTAAATGGAAAATAGCATCATATAAAATAACTGTTGGAAAAAAATGCCATTTTCTTATGGACTAAGATAAAATATTAATCTAAATACATAGGTGCCACTTATTTAGTCAATAAATCAAAGCTACAAATATTTTTTATTGCTTCCTATCAACAAAGTTTTATGCTAAGTCATGAGGTCTCTCATCCTGGAGTCTGAAGTCAAGTCGGCCTTAGGAAACATCACTACGAACAAAGCTAGTGCAGGTGATGGAATTCCAGCTGAACTGTTTCAAATCCTAAAAGATGATGCTGTGAAAGTGCTGCACTCAATACGCCAGCAAATTTGGAAACTTAGCAGTGGCCACAGGACTGGAAAAGGTCAGTTTTCATTCCAATCCCAAAGAAAGGGAATGCCAAAGAATGTTCAAACTACCACAAAATTGCACTCATCTCACATGCTAGCAAAGTAGTGCTCAAAATCCTCCAAGCCAGGCTTCAACAGTATTAGAACCAAGAACTTCCAGATGTTCAAGCTGGATTTAGAAAAGGCAGAGGAACCAGAGATCAAATGGCCAACATCAGTTGGATCATAGAAAAAGCAAGAGTGTTCCAAAAAAAAAAAATGTACTTCTGCTTTATTGACAATGCCAAAGCCTTTGACTGTATGGATCACAACAAACTGTAAAAAATTCTTCAACAGATGGGAATACCAGACCATCTTACCTGCCTCCTGAGAAATCTGTATGCAGGTCAAGAAGCAACAGTTAGAACCAGACATGGAACAATGGACTGGTTCCAAATTGGGAAAGGAGTACCTCAAGGCTGTATATTGTCACCCTGCTTATTTAACCTACCTGGAGAGTACATTATGCGAAATGCTGGACTGGATGAAGCACAAGCTGGAATCAAGATTGCCAGGAGAAACATCAATAACCTCAGATATGCAGACACCACCCTTACAGCAGAAAGTGAAGAAGAACTAAAGAGCCTCTTGATGAAAGTGAAAGAGGAGAGTGAAAAAGCTGGCTTAAAGCTCAACATTCAGAAAACAAATATCTTGACATCTGGTCCCATCACTTCATGGCAAATAGATGGGGAAACAATGCAAACAGTGACAGACTTTATTTTCTTGGGCTCCAAAATCACTGCAAATGGTGATTCCAGTCATGAAATGAAAAGACACTTGCTCCTTGGAAGAAAAGCCATGACAAACCTAGACAGCATATTAAAAAGCAGAGACAGTTCTTTTCTGACAAAGGCCCTTCTAGTCAAAGCTATGGTTTTTCCTGTAGTCATGTATGAATGTGAGAGTTGGACCATAAAGAAAGCTGAGTGTCGAAGAATTGATACTTTTGAACTGTGGTGTTAGAGAAGACTCTTGAGAGTCCCTTGGACTGCAAGGAGATGCAACCAGTCCATCCTAAAGGAAATCAGTCCTGAATATTCATTGGAAGGACTGATGCTAAAGTTGAAGCTCCAATACTTTGTCCACCTGATGCGAAGAACTGACTCATTGGAAAAGACCCTGATGCTGTGAAAGATTGAAGGAGGGAGGAGAAGGGGATGACAGAGGATGAGATGGTTGGATGGCATCACCGACTCATTGGATATGAGTTTGAGCAAGCTCCGGGAGTTGATGATGGACAGGGAAGCCTGGCATGCTGCAGTCCGTGGGGTCACAAAGTCGGACATGACTGAGTAACTGAACTGGACTGAACTGATGAGGTCTCTATAATAATCCCCTGTTATATCATGGTATGATAATATTTCCGTATCCAGAATACAGAATTCCCTAGGGAAATAAGGTCTCTCTTCCTTTCTTTACTTCTTTATTTTCTTCAGTTTATTGAAGCCTGTATTTATTAAGTTCATATAATGTGCAATGTTTGAGTATAAAGAAAAATACAAAATCCAACATAGGGAATCTTGGAGGTGAAAGAAGTCTACTGACTATTGGGAAATCAACACTGAGTTATAGGAGAACACAATGGAGGGCTTCCCTCATGGCTCGGTAGTTAAAAAATAATCCACCTGCCAATACAGGAGATGCTGGTTTGACCCCTGAGTTAGGAAGATCCCCTGGAGAAGGAGATGGAAACCCACTCCAGTATTCATGCCTGGAAAATCCCATAGGGAGAGGAATCTGGTGGGTTACAGTCCATGGAGTCTCAGAGAGTTGCACATGACTGAGCGACTGAGCAGGCACACATGTGACACTATAAGAAGGGACATGACCAAAGGTTTCCTTGAGGAGGTGCAACCAAGAAATACTTTGAGTGCATCAGGAAAGGAAAAGGACTAACATTTCAGGCAGGAGATAAGGATAGAGTTGGGCCACTTCAAGTAGTTCTACAGAGCTGGAAGGTAGAATGAATAACATACCGTAATGGGTAAAATGCTATGCTATGCTATGCTAAGTCACTTCAGTCGTGTCTGACTCTGTGTGACCCCATAGACAGCAGCCCACCAAGCTCCCCCGTCCCTGGGATTCTCCAGGCAAGAACACTGGAGTGGGTTGCCATTTCCTTCTCCAATACATGAAAGTGAAAAGTGAAAGTGAAGTCGCTCAGTCATGTCCGACTCTCAGTGACCCCATGGACTGCAGTCTACCAGGCTCCTCCATCCATGGGATTTTCCAGGCAAGAGTACTGGAGTGGGGTGCCATTGCCTTCTCCGAATGGGTAAAATATGCAGAAAGAAATATAGGCAAAAGCCAGAGTCAGGAACCTAGGCTTTATCCTGAAGGTTGTGGGTCGCTACTAAAGGATTTTAAACATTGGCTATTTTGGTTTTAGACTGCTAAGTAGAAAAAGAATTTAGGAACAAGTGATCTAAAGGACGACTTAAGAGGATGCTACTATACCACTGTAAGACATTGTGATGGTCTGGAGGGACTGAAAGACAGAGATGATCTCAAAAGATATTGAAATTGTTCCATAGGTAGGAAGATATAGGATAGACAAACTTACTTCCAAAATGTCCATAAAATCATTGCAGAAAAATGTATGCAGTGTTAGATGTGCATGAAAATGTAAATCCTTATTATATAAAAAACATTTTTAATAAAGTCTATCCATTTGCTGATTAAGAAGCCGAGGCACCAAACTTAAAAGAGTGATAGCAGAATTTGAACTCATGTTCCCATGGCTACAATATCATATGTTTTATGCTGAATTGTCCATCCCTTTTAGGAGATCATAGATTTTGGACACCTTTTTAAACTTTGGTGACTAGGATTGAAGAGACTGGAATATACTTTGGCAGAATCTTAGAAGATTCCTTACTTAGGCAGACTGTTAAGATTTTTCAGTTATAAGCATGTTCAGATTTGAAATTCAACACAAACAATGGGCTTCCCCAATAGCTCAACAGGGTAAAGAACCTGCCTGCAATACAGGAGACATGGGTTCAACCCCTGGTTCAGGAATATCCCCTAGAGAATGAAATGGCAACCCACTCCAGTATTCTTGCCTGAAAAATCCCATGGACAGCAGAGCCTGGGGGCTACAGCTCAAAGAGCTTCAGGAAGTCAGTGAGTGAATAAGCACGGCATACAACACACAAAGAATTATATGTGCATTGTGTCTATGAAACTGTATGTTTTGCTCCCTGCAAAAGCACAAACCCTTCATCAAATTCCTCTTGATAATGTAATCATTTTAAGCCTGAAAGATTTATTCACACTCTATAGAAGGATAGCCGGTTGAAACCAAAATGAAAGTCAACTTGGCAGATATCCTAGTTCAATCAAGTCAAATACTGAGTTTTGAGTACAATGCAGTTTGAAAGACAAATCAGCTTCAATGAGTCTAGGAAGGGAAGAGGCAAAACTCTTGAGACACTGAAAACAGAAAGGGGCAGACAGCTCAAACAGGAAAAAAAAATGCTGAGATTTGTCTTAAAGTTGGAGGAGGGAATTCCTTCTCTAACATATTTTGCACCTACTACAGGTAGGATAACCATATAGTTCACTATCCAAAACTTGACTCTTTTAGATTAAAAAGAGGCACTGATTAATTACAGTGGGATAGCAGATAAAAACTAGGGCTCTTACAGACAAACCTGGATATACACCATCCTACCTAGAGGTTTGCATTAAACCTGCCTTTCAGATGATGATATTATCAAAAATGAGGTCATTGGTTTTAAAGTAACTGGCTCTTAAAGTGAGTCAAGATTGAAAAAAAAAATTTTATACAACTTGGACAAGGTATTCAAATACATATACAAGGGTCAGATCAACTGAACCATTTGGGATGTAATAATCCTTTTAGTTCCATAGTTTATTGTATTAAAAAATGATGTCGAACAATAAAAATTACACTTCATTTTAAGACAGTAACAGACAGCAAGTATACAGTGTTTGGTAATAGTAGTGTTAGTCACTCAGTTGTGTACAATTTTGAAACCGCATGGATTATAACCCACCAGGCTCCTCCGTCCATGGAATTCTTTAGGCAAGAATACTGTTGTAGGTAGCCTTCCTTTCTCCAGGGGCTCTTCCAAACCCAGGGATCAAACCCAGGTCTCCTGCATTGCAGGTGCATTCTTAACCACCTGAGAGACCAGTATCTGGTATCCCATAAAAAGTAATGTATTCACATACACATTTTTGCTATAAAATATAAAGATATTAGTTTTGATGGGTGCCCTGAGCTATTTTGATTATTTCAAAATAAGCACAGGCCTTATTGTTCAATGCATTAACCATAACAGAATCAATATTAATAACACCAAATTGAGTAGAATCTCAATCCATTTTTTTTCTTAGATGAAAAAAATCCTTTTTTTTTTCTTAGATTTTTTTTTTAGATGAAAATATCCTTTATTATATGGCAAAGTTCCTTACTAAGCTGGACAAAAGGAAGGATGAGCATAGCACAGGAAGCAAACATTCTCAGGTACAGACAGGAGATATCAGCCACAATTAATTAGGTTTCCAACCTTGGACAAAACAATTGACTTCACTGGGGCTTAGTTTTCTCCTATTTAAAACATGAGTGGATTTAGTTTGAGTACATCAGGGGTTATTTCACATGTGAAGTTGGACTATCCTCTGAGATAATTATCTCCCATATGTTTTATATTTGTTTAAGGTTTATTCATCTATGAGGACTAAAGATCTGTTGCATCATAAAAATACTAAAACAGCCAGTTATTGAAGAAACAACTGCACTGGTAACCACAATTATGATTTTTTTTAAGATTTTCCAGAATAAAAACATAGACAGTGGGGAAACATTTTATTTTTTAGGGCATAATAGGAGGACTGTTAGGATTTTCTTATGGGAAAAGTCATCAGATACAAAATGTTGAACCACCTAGTGCTTAATATTTTTTAAATATTAAGCTTCTTTGGGGTCCCCAAACCACTGAATTTATACAGAAAAACAGATTTTTCTCAGAAGTATAGAGTTGCTTCCTGACACTGTCACTTTTAACAAGGAAAGAATGAATCCACATTTACAAGACAGAGTGTTGGAAATAAATAGAGAAGGCTCCTCCCTGTGTTGTAGTCCTTGACAAGTCCCTAGATACATGAGCATGGTTCAGAAAATTATAAAAACAAAGTGCCCATCAATTCTTTGACATTGGACCTCAAGATTCAAGGCCAACAAAGACACTTGCTCCTTGAAAGAAAAGCCATGACAAAACTAGACAGCATATTAAAAAGCAGAGACATTACCTTCCCAACAAAGGTCTGTATAGTCAAAGCTATGATTTTTTCATTAGTCATGTATGGATGTGAGAGTTGGGCTATTAGGAAAGCTGAGCATAAAAGAATTGATGCTTTTGAACTGTGGTATTGGAGAAGACTCTTGAGGGTCCCTTGGACTGCAAGGAGATCAAACCAGTCAATCCTAAAGGAAATCAGTCCTGAATATTCATTGGAAGGACTGATGCTGAAGCTGAATCTCCAACACTTTGTCCACCTGATGAGAAGAACTGACTCATTGGAAAGGACCCTGATGCTGGGAAGGATTGAAGGCAGGAGGAGAAGGGGATGACAGAGGATGAGATGGTTGGATGGCATCACCAACTAGATGGACATGACTTTGAATAAGCTACGGGAGTTGGTGATGGACAGGAAAGCCTGGAAGGCTGCAGTCCATGGGGTCCCAAAGAGTCAGACATGACTAAGTGACCAAACTGAACAAAAAATAATGAAGATGAATATAATGTAAAATTTAATGTTTCTACCATCTTAACTGTCACAAATTCTATTATTAAGGATCAACAGTTGTAGTACATCCACCCAGATGGTCTATCCATTCGTCCATGCAACTATCTACATCTGCACACATACATACATATGTATATCTACAAATCTGGTTTTCAAAAGGTAAACATTCCCTTATTTACCCCAATTTTTGAAATTATTAAAATGTGTTTACCTTTAGAGACAAGCAAGCAAACATAATTACACATATGTCTTCTTTAATCATCATAAATCTCTCTCCTCCATTCTTAATAACTTGGACTTACACAACTTCTCAGGTGGCTACAAAAAATAAATGCAATGATATTTTACTGGCAGTCAAGAAGCTTAACAAAATGAGTACCTAACAAACGTTTACCGATTTGAATGAATCACACCAAGGATCCTAACCTCATCAATGTGGAAGAAGCCGCCATTAAACGATATCATGTGAATTGACTTCCCTACTACCCATTCCTCTGTTTTATCAAGTGTTCAAGAATTACTTATTTGAATACTTCTCAAGCATTGCTTTTGTGTGAGGATTTGTCTGTTTCAAATATGAATACTGTATTTTTCATCACTATATGACCACTAAGCAATAAAAAACCATACTTGAATAGATCCATCTTCACAAAAAATTGTCCCCTGAAATTTCCTTCATTTTAATCAACACATTGTTGAATTTATTAATCCCCGCATCCTTATTTGAGATTACAAATGTCAATGAGTATTCCCCATAGTTCTACGGTGAAAAAGTAGTCCCACAGGCCAGTTTAGCCAGCAGTTATTGAACTGGTAAGATAATTACTGGCAGTTTTCGCTTACTGAGAAAATAATTTTTTTCTTTCTAATCTGAGTAGATTCTTTATATCTTTATCCTGGAAATTATCAAGTCTTTTGGTTTTTCAATAAACTTCAACTTTGATTTCTTTCTTGATATTATTCAATGAATCTATCATCATCTATGTTAGTAATACTTTCTTATTAAAGAATATATATTTCAGTCAAAGAGAGAGATGTCATTGGACTTTGTTGGTGAAATGCTAGAGTGTTTTTATTCTTTAAACTCCATTTGTTATTGACAAGTAGACAACATTTAAAGACATGAGTAGATGAGATGATCAGAAAGAGTGAGTGTAACTAGCAAAGGTGAACAAGGACAGAGACCTGTGGTATTTCAATGAAGTGTTAGAAGTATTGGGTGTGTGTGCGTGTGTGTAATTTATAAATATATGAATGAGACATATATGTATTGGAATTCGCCAATCGGTGAAAAACTTGGAAGATTCCTGTTTCTACTCAGAGAGATGTAGTACAGAAATAGCTGTGCAAAGGTGGAAGGGCTATAATAGAGATATGAGTCATTATTAGGTGTTTGTAAGAAGAGAATGACAGAGGATGAGGTGGTTGGATGGCATTACCAATTCAATGGACATGAATTTGGGCAAACTCCAGTAGATGGTGAGGGACAGGGAAGCCTGGCATGCTGCAGTCCATGAGGTCACAAAGAGTTGGCCACGACTGAACAACAACACTTTTTATTTCAGCACAATTTCAAACTCACAGAAAGACTGTAAGAATACTGCAAACAAAACCTATATACCCTCTACCCCAGTTTACCGATTTCCATCTACCAATCTCTGTATAGGCATATGACTTTTTCTCTGACTCACTGAGAGTGAGTTGGAGTCAATGTGCCCTTTAGCAGTACACAGTGTGCGCTTCCTAAGAGCAAGGATATTTTCTTATATCACTTCCCTACAGTTCTAAAAATTATGAAATTTAACATCGAACAATATTATTATCTAATCCACAGTTCACATTCACATTTTTAAATTGTCCCACTAATGTCCTTTAGAGCTACTATTTCTGTAGTTCAGGATCCAGTCCATAGTCACCCATTGCATTCAGTGTTCTTTTTCTATAGATTCCTTTAATTTGGAACATTTCCTCAATCTTTGTCTTTATACATCTTAAAATTTTTAAGGGTACAGCAAATTATTTTATAGACTGTCTCCCAGCTTGGATTTGCCTCACATTTCCTTAGTATTAGACTCAGGTTATACATTCTTAGCAGAAATGTCAGGGAAGTGATGTTTTCAACACGTTATAGCAAGAAGCACATAATGGGAAGAAAATTCAAAAAAGAGGAGATACATGCATATGTATAGCCGATTCACTTTGCTGTACAGTAGAAATGAAAACATTGTAAAACAACTATACTCCAAAAAAAAAAAAAAAAAGAATCACATGACATCAGGTTGTTCTGAAATTGATGAAATTTGATCCATTTTCTTATCATACTCTTACACAGCAGTTTTTAGCACCCATTGATTATTTCTATATTAGCTGTCATTTTATTGTAAAAGAGAGCTTTCCCATCCCATCTATGTATGTATGTATTTACTTATTTATATTAAAATAAACTCATGGATTTTTATTTTATTCATTTATTTATTATATATTTTAATATTGAAATTATTTCAAATGTGGCCAATAGGAGCCCTTTCAGCCCAGATCCTTTGTCCTTTTTTATGTCACTATCATTCTTTGAGCACGTTCTTATTTCTGGGACAAAATGTTTCAGGCTTAGCTATATGTTCCCTGTCCCAGACTCAAATGAGTCTTCTCTCCTTGATTTGTCTTAATGGAAAACAGCATTTAGAAACCATATGCCATGGGACTTCCCTAGTGGACCCATGGTTAAGACTTCACCTTCCAATGCAGGGAGTGCAAGTTCAATTCCTGGCCAGGGAAATAAGATCCCACATGGCTTGTGGCCAAAAAAAACAAAATGTAAAAGAGAAACAAAACTGTAAAAATTCAATAGAGATTTTAAAAATGGTCCACATCAAGAAAAGCTCTTAAAAAAAAAAAAAAACACATGCCAAACACTCATACCATTGCTTCTACCGTCTTGCCAGACATAGCTAGGGGAAAAAAAATTAAAGATATAGTATATATGCACACACACATGAGTATATATTTTATTTATTTAATCATATATTTCAATTTCTCACAACATAATTGGACTCGCAGGTTTAAAATTATGGGCAATTATTACTTATACTTCCATCGCCTTTCCCATCTTTTCCTACTTTTTTAAGTATATATAAATATCTCAAAAATAGTAAGAATGATGCTATACCTACCTTCTGTTCTATAACTAAGTGTGTGTGTATGTGTGTGTGTGTTCAGTTGCTCAATCATGTCCAAATCTTTGCAACCCCATGGACTGTACCCTGCCAGGCTCCTCTGTCCATGGGTTTTGCCAGGCAAGAATACTGGAGTGGGTTGCCATTTTCTTCTCCAGGGGATCTTCCCGACCCAGAGATCAAACACATGTCTCCTGCTTAGCAGCAGATTCTCTACCACTGAGCCACTTGGGAAGCCCTAGTCCTAGAGTTAAATTAATTCAGTGTCACTGTGAGAATTTTATCATACATTCCCATTCTTGAGTTTTTGATTTTGGTTTCACAAAATCCACACTTGAGTAATTTTTTTTTCCAGGAAGGCAGATAGGTATTATATCATTGAGAATATACTCCTACAGCAGCTTGGTGGATATATTTTCATTGGTATCACTTATTATCCTCCAGTATCTCCTGGCACTCACAATTTCTATGAAGATGTCAGAGGTAAGCCTGTATTGTTTGTTTTTCCCTTTCTATGCAACTTGATTTTATTTTATCATCTGGATGACAGTAGAATTCTTCTTTTTCCCTTAATGCTAGATAACAGGTTATGTTTGGATATCCTGTTTTATGTCAACTTGATGGACCCATTCAATCTGCAGACCCAGATACTTTTATTCTTTTCTTCTTTCAATATGTTTTAAAATATTTTTCCTTTCCATTCATTGGTTTTCACCCTTCAGAGATACCTATTTTTCCTTCTTTCTATCATTTTTTTGCTAATTATTCTAATTTCTGTATCTTCCTTCTGCTTTTGCCACAATTATTTCAAGCATTTCCTTCATGCCAGTGATCTCATCTGTAGTTCTGTCTTTCTTGATTCCAATTTATCTGTTAGATTTATAAGAGTCTTGTTAAAGTTCTCAGTTTGCCTCCTCAACTCTGAGCATTTTTTTTCTGTTGTTTTATCATTGAGTTCACATCTATGGAATTCATGGTTTTTCTTTAGATAATGTATTTTCTTTCATAATGCATAACATTGGGTACTCATGGAGGACTTCAGATTTCTATCTCATTTTTATCTTATCTTAGGTAATTTTTTCAATCTATATTTGACAGGCTAGTTTCATTTGTTTTCATCTTCCTTCCTTTGTTTTTAATTATTTACTTTTTTACTGTTACTATTTTGCTAGAGCATGTTTGCAGGTTGTCATGCCAACTCATTTCACTTTGCTCATGGTTAACAAAGCCTGCACATCTAAACAATCTCTTTTCTCTGAGCCTGTGAGCATGAATCTCTTTGACACTTTTCCCACCTTGTAAGAACACTGTTTATCTTTCCTTCAAAGCAAAGATGTCTGGACATTTCTTTAGGAGTCGGTATGTTTCTTTGATTGTACCCGCAGAAATGTCTTAAGCTTTTCAAATTTAGACCAATTCCTTTCCTCAACAGTACTTCCAAGGGCCTAGTTATAAACAAAAATTGATAATGTAAGCACTGCAGCCTTATATATACAAACATGTACTGTATTCTCCGGTTCACACATCAGAGAATTATTTGCTCAACAAAAACAAGGATAACAGAAATTTAATTCCTATATGTCATAGTTTGGGAAGAGCCTCTCTTTCTCTCTCCAGTCATATTTGACATTTGTTAACAACAGCTAGAAATGTTATAACTGCCATGGCTAAAGCACAGTACTAAAATTTGAAAATATGTTTTCTTTCTTCTTTAATAACTTGCCCCGCCTTGCAGTCGACTGGCTGAAAAGCAGATGCCCCTTTTCTTCCTCCCTCTCAGGTACTCCAGTTGGTTTTGTTGTTGCTGAGATGTGCTAAGTCTCCAGGGCTTTCAACCTATACAAATAACCCTTCTTCCTCTTCCATGGGCTTCCCCGATAGCTCAGTTGGTAAAGAATCCACCTGCAATGCAGGAGACCCCGGTTTGATTCCTGGGTCGGGAAGATCTGCTGGAGAAGGGATAGGTTACCCACTCCAGTATTCTTGGGTTTCCCTTGTGGCTCAGCTGGTAAAGAATCCTCCTGCAATTTGGGAGACCTGGGTTCGATCCCTGAGTTGGGAAGATCCCCTGGAGAAGGGAAAGGCTACCCACTTCAGTACCCTGACCTGAAGAATTTCATGGACTGTAGAGTCCGTGGGGTCACAAAGAGTCGGACATGACTGAGCGGCTTTCACTTTCACTTTTCTCCTCCATAGGAATGACAGAAACTGTACAGTCTTACATCATGTAATGAAGAGGATGAAGCATCCATATGAATGTGCTTATGTATCATGTGTGTTTATGTATCCTGGTCACACAACACATACATTACCAACACACAAATGAAAATTTGAAAGAAAATAAAGCACCTATCTACATGGAAGGGGCTTCCCAGGTGGCTCTAGTAATAAAGAACTGCCCGCCAATGCAGGAGACACAATAGACATGGGTTCAATCCCTGGGTTGGGAAGATCCCCTGGGGGAGGGCATGGCAACCCACTCCAATAGTCTTGCCTGGAGAATCCCATGGGCAGAGGAGCCTGGTGGGCTACAGTCCACAGGGTCGCCCAGAGTTGGACATGACTGAAGCGACTTAGCATGCATACACACATCTACATGGAAATAGACAGTTGGAAGTGGTGCAACCTAGAGAAAAAAATTTAGTGAAAACCAAAATATTAAAATATTATTACCTGAAGACTTGAGCTGACAAGGAGAAACACACTATTTGAGATTATTTATTAAATGTGAAAGTTATGAGAAAGTTTTCGTTTGATGTTGAGAAGCCGAAAAAGGCAAGTGAATCCCGCACGGTTTGTTTTTTTCAAGTTAGAGCTAATGAGTGACCTTAGGGACGCAGGAAGTCTTAGTCTAGCGGGAAGCACTTGGCATAAGTGGAGAATTTTATGTTTCCTCTGATTTATGCTTTCATCCTGGGAGATTTTTCTTCTGTTTTTCACACGCTGTTTCTCTGTTTGTGGTCTCTGGTTACAGAGGGACAAATGCACACTCTGCCAGTAGATGCTGGGCCAGGCATGGCTGCTCTTCTCAATCTTAGCAACATATGATCACCTGCAGATCTGCCTGAAAATACAGATTCTGATTCTGGCCCTAGGGAGAGAGTGGAAACCTGAGAATCTGATTTTCTTACACATCCCAGTTGATGCTGCTGGTCAGAGGGTTATACTTCGAGGGGCAAGGATCTGCACACTACTGATTTAAAAGGTATGATTCTATTTAAATGACCAAGAGATTCTGCAGGGGCCAAGGAGCAAGGGGTTCTTTGTGTTAAACGGCACTCCTGACACTTACATGCATGCTAAGTCACTTCAGTGGTGTCCAGCTCTTTGCGACTCTGTGGACTGTAGCCCGCCAGGCTCCTCTGTCCAGGGGGATTCTCCAGGCAAGAATACTGGAGTGGGTTGCCAGGCCCTCCTCCAGGGGATCATCCTGACCCAAGAATTGAATCTAAATCTCTTATGCCTCCTGCATTGCAGGCAGGTTCTTTATCACTAGTGCTACCTGGGAAGCTTCCAGACATTTGAGCAAGTGCAATCAATTCCAAAACCTTCTTCTAATAATTTTATTATTCACTCCTTTCTTGTCTTTCTTTATCTCTATTGACTTTTCCAATTCCCAGCTCCTAGCTCCTTCTCCACTTCCTTCTTTTATATATAAAAGATGGATGAATCACAATATTCAGAATTAAGAAATGGGGACATTATTTAGATGGATTCTCCCTTCAGGGCTTTAAGTATTTTGATTCTGCATTTCCATTGTTGATATTATTTTAGGCTGAAAATAGATTGCAAAGAACAAGACATCTGACTCAACAGTAAAGTACAGCAAATCAACGTGTTTAATGTTTGCACAAACTGTAATCCATAAGTCATTAAGGGTGGGGAAAAAACAAGCTTATATCGACAGAAATAAAAGTCGCCCCAAGACTAAAAATAACCCTGTGCTCTTGAGTGTAAAACTATCTCTGCTCTGTTCTCAACGTTTCATCACTAAAGGACTAGGCTGTACGTGAGATTTCACGTTTTCAATGACAGTGGCCACTGACTTTTTAAAAAATGTACTTTCCATTTGAAAAACTGGTTTCTCTCTTGACACCTAGAATTAAATTTTTAATTTTCAAATCTCTTCTTACTGCCTATTTCCATGATCTTTCATAGTTATTTTGCTAAGTTTTGTCCCTCTGAAACTACCAACACATAGTAATTTTTAAACTTAATTGCTAATAATAATTAAAAAAAAAACAGCAGATGCCCACAGCTCTTTATTTAAACTACGATTGTGTTTGGAGACCTAAGAGAATATGAAAATATTCTTACCCTTAAGAATTTTTCTATTCCTTCCTCAAAAATCTTTGTACATCCATACCTTAAAAAAAATTCTTGATTCATTTTTTTTCTAGCATTTACTTGCTAAATATTAATTATTCATCCTGAATCCATACATTGCACTTAGGTGCTCTGAAGTTAGTCAACAAATCAATCAAACTTCATAATTCCACTCACAAGCATGTTCTAATATTGTACTCACTACACAATCAAACTCATAAACCATAAACAGAATTATTCTCACATCAGTACCACCAAATTAAGTTTAAAAGCACATTTTAAGCCATGGCAAGTTTTTACTAAACTTGTCGTCTAGAATGTATCGGGCATTCAACTTAAGAGTGGACTTTCATTTAAACATTAGCTCAGGAATTAAAACTTAATGCTTGATTCCTGATCAGTCATTCATTAAATGGTCAAACAAATATTCTATTTTTATGATATAGAAGCAGATGCAGATGAAACCTTTCAAAGATAGTCAGGCATGTGTGCAAAACACAAAAATCTCCAGATCCTCCCCACGATAATGCCTTTTACAGGACAACAGTTAAGTATACCTGGTTTGTTTAAATGTAAACACGTGTAGGAGTATTGTAGGCTTTCTGAATTGAAAAATGGGAAGCTGCTGTAGAGCACAGGAGCTCAGCTCAGTGTTCTGTGATGACTTAGAAGGATGAGGTGCTTTGCCTGATGCTGGGAAAGATTGAAGGCAGGACGAGAAGGGGACAACAGAGAATGAGATGGTTGGATGGCCTTACCGACTCAGTGGGCATGAGTTTGAGTAGGCTCCGGGAGTTGGTGATGGACAGGGAAGCCTGGAGTGCTGCAGTCTATGAGGTTGCAAAGAGAAAGAGTCAGACATGACTGAGCGACTGAACAACAACAACAAGAGGGGTGATGTGGGGGTTGGTGTGGGAGGGAGCTTCAATAGGAAGGCTGTATAGGCATACCCATAGCTGATTCATTTAGCTGTACCGCAGAAACTAACACAACATTGTCAAGCAATTCCACTCCAATGCAAAATAAAAATAAAGGGTCTTAGCCTAAGGAAAAAGAAAGAAAAGTTTTAATGAGGAGAAATATCATGAGATATCTTTGAACATAAAATAACAGAAGAGGTTTGCACTTATGTCACACTAATGCCTCTATCCTTCTGAACAGCCAGACACTGCTGTTTCACTTAAGTAGCTTTCTGTGTAGATAGCAAAAGACCAGACATAAGAAAATGTCCTTGGTTTCTCCTCCTCTTTGTTAGCTGCTGGTAAAAAAAGAAAAACAACAAAAAAACACAATTACTTCAGAGATTGGAGAAAAGGAGGGAGAGGAATGTACCTCTTGTCTCTGTAAACAGCTCGACACTAATAAAATCTCAGATCTTGCTTCTCAATCAATACCAAGCTCTGTGCTTAAAAGCGCAGCATCAAAGCAGGATTTCATCTCATTAATGATATCAATAAAGGTTATCTCTACATGGAATGAAAAGGTCACTAATCAAATTGCAGTGCCTCCCTCACATGATTGTTGCTTGGGAATGCATTTCATTGATTGTTTAAGTTTCCTTGCATGGGATCTCCTCCTCTTTAATGTATTGATTATTGCAGGGGAGGACAATCATACAATGTTGTATTGCAAAGTTCACTTCACAGTAAAAGAAAAGTGGATTTCTTCAGCATATCTCTCTATAATGCTCTAAAATAAAGTGAGAGGAAGTACAAATGAAAGGAAAGCTGGAGGAAAGAAAATTTGCTTAGAGTTTTGGGCATGAAAAAAAAAATTAAAAAGCTGTGAATAAATTTCCCAAGAATCTGTCAGTGTTGTAAACTGCACACCATTCAGCATGACATGTTATGCTCAGGTCTATGCTTTTACAAAATCTGTTGATCTATTTCCACGCAGGTCATAACATTTATTAGGAGAGACAGAAAATGAACATTTTTTAAAAAAATGAAGTGTGATATATATTCTAATATGGAAAATATAAAATGCTGACTTCTGGTGTTTACATGCAGTGTTAACCATGCAATATTAATGTAAATATCAATCCTGTTTATTTGCTTTTGCATTTTGTATAAAGGTCTTTTATGTAGAAAGGCTTTCTCAATCCTGGTAAGAAAGCATGCTTATGATAGCTTCAGTTGAGTACAGTTCAGTCACACAGTCGTGTCCAACTCTCTGCGACCCCATGAATCACAGCATGCCAGGCCTCCCTGTCTATCACCAACTCCCAGAGTTCACTCAAACTCATGGAATTTAGAAAGATGGTAACGATAACCCTATATGCGAGACAGCAAAAGAGACACAGATGTACAGAATAGTCTTTTGGACTCTGGGAGAGGGAGAGGGTGCGATGATTTGGGAGAATGGCATTGAAACATGTATAATATCATACATGAAATGAATTGCCAGTCCAGGTTTGATGCATGATACTGGATGCTTGGGGCTGGTGCACTGGGATGATCCAGAGGGATGGTATGGGGAGGGAGGTGGGAGGGGGGTTCAGGATGAGGAACACGTGTATACCCGTGGTGGATTCATGTTGATGTATGGCAAAACCAATACAATATTGTAAAGTAATTAACTTCCAATTAAAATAAATAAATTTATATTAAAAAAAACTCATGTCCATCGAGTCGGTGATGCTATCCAGCCATCTCATCCTCTGTCGTCCCCTTCTCCTCCTGCCCCCAATCCCTCCCAGCATCAGAGTATTTTCCAATGAGTCAACTCTTCTCATGAGGTGGCCAAAGTATTGGAGCTTCAGCTTCAGCATCAGTCCTTCCAATGAACACCCAGGACTGATCTCCCTTAGGATGGGTCTGTTGGATCTTCTTGCAGTCCAAGGGACTCTCAAGAGTCTTCTCCAGCACCACAGTTCAAAAGCATCAATTCTTCAGCGCTCAGCTTTCTTCACAGTCCAACTCTTACATCCATACATGACCATTGGAAAAACCATAGCCTTGACTAGACGGACCTTTGTTGGCAAAGTAATATCTCTGCTTTTTAATATGCTATCTAGGTCGGTCATAACTTTCCTTCCAAGGAGTAAGCATCTTTTAATTTCATGGCTGCAATCACTATCTGCAGTGATTCTAGAGCCCAAAAAACCAAAGTCTGACACTGTTTCCACTGTTTCCCCATCTATTTCCCATGAAGTGATGGGACCAGATGCCATGATATAGTTTTCTAAATGTTGAGCTTTAAGCCAACTTTTTCACTCTCCTCTTTCACTTTCATCAAGAGGCTTTTTAGTTCCTCTTCACTTTCTGCCATAAGGGTGGTGTCATCTGCATATCTGAGATTATTGATATTTTTCCCAGCAATCTTGATTCCAGCTTGTGCTTCTCCCAGCCCGGCATTTCTCATGATGTACTCTGTGTATAAGTTAAATAAGCAGGGTGACAATATACAGCCTTGACGTACTCCTTTTCCTATTTGGAACCAGTCTGTTGTTCCATGTCCAGTTCTAACTGTTGCTTCCTGACCTGCATATAGCTTAGAGGGTACTTTATTAAGTATGTCATAGACTACTGAAAGTTTGGAGGCTGTAATAATTCAGGAGGGTAAAAGAGAACTATTTAAGACATGCTCTCCCTTTGAAATAAGAAATCAATGAACAGAACCAAGAATAAATGACTGAGTAATCCTAGACTCCTCCCTCCGTGACACTGAAGCCTCTGGTTTCCTACCCTGTCTCCCCAACTAGCTCGTGGTTAAATACTGACCCAGGCTTCTTTCTTGGTTCCTGCCCTCTACTTTTTGTTGTTGGTAGGTATACCCTACCCAAGGGGCATCAGTTATTCCAGTGGCACTGAGATGGATCTAATAGATTTTCTGTAAATTGCCAAACTAACAGGTTTTATCACCTGGAAAATACAAGAAACAGCTGCTTATGCAAGTGCCCTAGGCACCTTAGTTAATAGTTCTCGCAAATAATATGACACGGGCTATAATTCTGGTTTGCTGCACTCAGTGTTTTTCTTAATATAAGAAAATAATGGTCTGGTGACCATAGCCACATGTCAGTGATTTATCACAACTGAGTGCCATATACTGCCTGCTTTTTCAGAACAAAATAACTACCAAATCATTCCACTTGAAGCACTAAGTTCCTGCAATTATAAAATACCAGAATGTGGCAGTGGATATGTACTCAAGACACAGATACAATGTTTGCAAGATGCCACATTTATACTTAAAACTATTTAATTTTAGATATTAATAGGAAAATCAGTCATTTGAAAGAAGACTTAAGCTATTATGTCATGAAATTTTAAACATGCACTCAGAAACTCCAAGTTTTATAACATGCCATCTTGGTTTTCCTTTCTTTAAAAGAAAGCATTTCTGAATTCATCGATTCTTTACGGTTCTGCTAATTAAACCAACGATACAGAGTAAATGTTTTGTTTTAGGCAGAGTAGAATTCTTCACATAAGTGTAACAGAAAATTAATGAGGAGCTTGTGACTATAAGGAAAGGCAGCAGATTCTAAATGCTAAAGCATGGGTTAGACAGACCTGGACCAATCCTAGCTCATTCCCTCATGGGCTACATGACGTTGGCATTTGTTTTTCAAACTTTTGGGTCCTTCACTTTCATAATTTATAAAAGGGAGATAATAATCTATCTCCTGAAATTGTCTAAAGGAATGATTCAGATAAAATATGCAAAGTAATTAGCATTGCCATCTTTAAAGAAACCATAGTTTTATGAATTATACTACTGTTCATTTATGTTAATTACATTTGGTACAGAGAAGGTTAGAAAAGCGGAAGGCTGGCAGTAGGTTATCATGTTTTCTCTCTTGGATCCATCTTGTTTTATTATTGTTCAGTTCAGTTCAGTTCAGTCACTCAGTCTTATCTGATTCTTTGCGACCCGATGGACTGCAGCACACCAGGCTTCCCTGTGTGTCCATCACCAACTCCTGGAGCTTACTCAAACTCATGACCTTTGAGTTAGTGATACCATCCAACCATCTCTTCCTCTTTTGTCCCCTTCTCCTCCTACCTTCAGTCTTTCCCAGCATCAGGGTCTTTTCAAATGAGTCAGTTCTTAACATCAGATGGACAAAGTATTGGAGTTTCAGCTCAACATCAGTCTTTCCAATGAATATTTAGGACTGATTTCCTTTAGGATTCACTGGTTTCATATCCTTGCAGTCCAAGGGACTCTCAAGAGTCTTCCCCAACACCACAGTTCAAAAGCATCAATTCTTTGGTGCTCAGCTTTCTTTATAGTCCAACTCTCACATCCATACATGACTACTGTAAAAACCATAGCTTTGACTAGACAGACCTTTGTTGGCAAAGTAATGTCTCTGCTTTTTAATATGTTGTCTAGGTTGGTCATAGCTTTTCTTCCAAGGAGCATTTTTTTTTTAATTTCATGGCTGCTGTCACCATATGCAGTGATTTTAGAGCCCCCCCCCCCAAATAAAGTCTTTCACTGGTTCCATTGTTTCCCCATCTATTTGCCATGAAGTGATGGGACCGATTGCCATGATCTTAGTTTTTTGAATGTCTATTAATTTTCTTGAATGTTTATTAATATTATTTGAATATTATTATTATTTTCATTTTTTTAACTGGAGGATAATTGCTATACAATGTCGTGTTAGTTTCTGCTGCGCCACAACACCAGTCAGTTATACATGTACACATGTCCTCTCCCTCTTGAGCCTTGCTCCTGCCCACCTCCATCCCACCCGTCACACACAGCACTGAGCTGAGCTCCCTGTGCTATTCGGCAACTTCCCACCGGCTATTTTATACATGCTAGTGTGTATATGTCAACACTACTTTCTCAACTCACCCCACAGTCTCCTTCCCCAGCTGTGTCCGCAAGTCTGTTCTCTACGTCTGTATCTCTGTTCCTGCCCTGCAAATAAATCCATCAGTACCGCTTTTCTAGATTCCAAATAAATGTGTTAATATATGATATTTGTCTTTCTTTTTGGATCCATCTTCTAACAACCTTATTCCCTTTTCATTCTCTTGGAAAATGCACCCTATGATTTTCTGGATAGGAGACAAATGCTCAGAATCAAATATTAGGCTTCAGTGTAATCGCATGCTATGTTGTTGTTGATGTTTAGCCCCTAATTGTGCCTGACTCTTCTGTGGCCCCTTAGAGTATAGCCTGCCAGACTCCTGCCTGTGGGACTTCCCAGGCAAGAACACTAGAGTGGGCTACCATTTTCTTCTCCAGAGGATCTTCATGACTCAGGGATCAAACCCTCATTTCCTACAGCTCCTGAACTGGCAGGCAGATTCTGTACCACTGAGCCACCAGAGGAGCCCAATTGCATGTGCATATAGTTTTTACATAAAAACAATCAAATTTCTTCATGATACTGATAATTGTTCTATAACATGGCATAGTGTTTGGACACTCTTTTGAGCAGTTCATTTTTCTTTAAATACTGTTCCCTAATTCACCCAAAACCATATGACATTTCAAATGGAAAGCTGAGTTTAAGCAGAATGCTGAAAGATGCACCCACTGATGGGATGTATTTATACTTACCAGCAACAAAAATTTTACTGTGGCCCCCGGCCAACTGGCTCTGTTCTCAGAAAGACAATATAAAGGCTGCGAGACATAAACAGGAACTTTGGGGAAGAAACAAAACAGCCCTGTTGATCATAATACAGCCGTTACTATGGACTCAGTCTTTAATCTCCCAAAACACCTTCAATCCATTTGTTGGTTCACTGAGAGTTATGCTCTCCCTGAGAAAGGAAGAGTCAACATCCATAAGGTTAAGTCCTCAGTGATGCTAAAGTAGAAAGATATCATCTCTGCCGCCTGCTCCCTGGCGTGTTTGCTTCGGAAACTTTCAACATCATTCCATCCCACGGAGAGAATGTATTGTAGGCATATTTTTGTTTCATCTGAAACTCCAGCCCTTTCTCATACCATATTCATTCTTCACTGGACCCATGCATCAAGACTTTATTTTCTCTTCCTTTCAAAATATCCTCTTTCTACATTGGTAGATGCCAAGGACTGGGGGGTGGGGGTGAGGAGGGGGGATGGGGAGGTAGTGTTTAATGAGGACAGGGTTTCAATTTAGGAAGGTGAAAAATTTGGAAGATGGATGATGGTGAGAGTTCCACAGCAATGTGAATGGACTTAGTGCCACTGAACTGTATAGTTAAATATGGTTAAATTAGCATGTTTTATATTATGTGACTTTTACCACAATAAAAAAAGACATTAAAAAGTCTTCTTTCAGTCTACTCAGGCTTCCAAATATAATTTCCATTGGTCTCCCTTTAACTCTTTCTCTCAGTTCTACCATTCACCTTCTTTGGATCACAACTTCTGGCTTAGAGGAAATAACATGAAAATTCACTCATATAAATAAATGACCAATAAAGACCCATGTATTCCCAGCGTGGCTCTTTTAGGGTGGGATACATGTGATCACTGAGGAGTTCTGGTGAGAATCTTGTCAGCTACTCAGAGGCACCAACAGATGCTGAGACTAAAAAGAAATCATCCTCAGGCTTGGAGAAAAAAAATCTCTAGAACTATCTTGGCTGCACTGATAAGGTTTGGGTACAGCAGCTGGCTCAGTGGTAAAGAATCTACCTGTCAAAGCAGGAGACTCAGGAGACAGGGATTTGATCCCTGGTCAGGAAGGTCTCCTAGAGAAGGATGTGGCAACCCACTCCAGTATTCTTGCCTGGAGAATTCCATGGACAGAGGAGCCTGGTGGGCCACAGTCCATAGCATCACAAAGAATAGAACATGACTGAGGGACTAAGCCATGCACGCACATTCATTTCTTTAACTTTGATAAAGCACAGAATAACAAGAGAGAATCAAATTACAAAGAACTCCAGCAATCTGCGTGCTGTTGTGATCCGAAGCACTGCTGAGGCAGATGGTGGTGCAGCTTCAGCAGCACCAGGAAAGCGTGTGACTGTAACCCTCCTAAAATAATCTGACTAATGTTTTCCTCATTACCATGTCTTCATTTTTCCTGTTGACACTGTAATGCCTACAGAGATCCCATTACTGTTGTTTTCCAAATTTTTGCCTTAAATTATTGATAAGCTGTTGGCAATACTGATCCATAGCTGAAAATAGGTGGAGGCAGGGAGCTAAGAAGTGTATTTTAGAGAGCAGTTGGAACACAACAAATTCACATCTGTCAAAACTGGAAAGCAGAAAATGTACATAAGATACAGCTGGACTGCTCAATTTGTGAACTACTTGGGGCAAGTTAGATCTCTTCTGAGTACAATTTGTAAGAATCACTAATGTGACAGGCCTTGAACTCTTCCAAGTTCTGTCCTTCTTGGCTCCAGGGCCTTGTCTTCTTGCTACATCTCATTATACTAGCAATTATAGTCCAAACAAAATCATATGGCAATGATTGAATTGGCTTCAATTCTTGCTCCAAAGGTAAGTGTCATGGGCGCTTTTGGTCCTACTCCCTGTTTTTCCTGTTTGGAAGCAGATTATTCAAATAGCAGTAAGAAAATGTCATTTCTATTGCCATATGGGAAACTCTAAGCTACAGTTAAAGAAAGTTCAAGTAGGAAATTTTAAGTTTCCTAGATTTGCCTGTATGACTCCATCACAATATAAAGGAATGACATTTCATAGGATTGAAGCACTGATTAAATATGAAGTATTACTATAAAAGCAAATTTCAAGTTAATGAGCTCATTATAACTGCTGAATACTATTCTAGTAGTATTAATAAATATTAAAATAATCCAATCCTGAACCACATACATTTGCCTTGACTTCAGTTATCCCAAAGTTTAAATGTTGTTTATCATCATTTGGGGTTAAAATCAGATGTCCCCTTATTGAATAATCTTGCCAACATTTACTCAAACAAGTAAATAGCATTAAACATGGTAGGATGTAATTCAGTAAACCTGAATCAGAAAGAATAAGAAAGAAAAGTCTATCTTTATTTGGCTAAATGAAGCCCTATCTACTGCAACAGTTTGGAATGCTCAGGTATCAACACACATTTTCCTCTTGTCTTTGCCACTTTGCTTCTCTGAATCAACTACTGAATCTCGAAAATAGAGGTGGATTGTCTTTGGCCACACCCTAACTGATGCACAATTACAACATACAAAATTTTTGAAGACAAAGCCCCTTCCTTGGACTTCCTTGGTGGTCCAGTGGATAAGAATTCACCTGGCAATGCAGGAGACAGCTTCAATCCCTGGACTGGAAAGATTTCACATGCTGTGGAACGACTAAGCCTGTGTGCCACAACTACTGAGCCAGCATGCTGCAATTACTGAAGCCCACATGCCTAGAGCCCAGCGCTCCACATAAGAGAAGCCACCGCAGTAAGAAGCCCACGCACCACAAATGGAGACTAGTCCCCACGCTGCAACTAGAGAAAGCCCATGCCACAGCAACAAAGGCCCAGCACAACCAAAAATAAAATAAAAAATAAATAAAATTTAAAAAGCCCCTTTCTCATTCCAAGAACTGATGAAGCACATTAAAAAAAATAAAAGTTAAACAGCCAACCTCTTCCCTCCTTAAGATCTGTTCTATTCATTCCTTCCTTCCATTCCCACTGCTCTAGCCCTACTTCACAGACTCATGTCTTCAAACCCGGACACTTTCTTCTACTTCCTAACATGTCTTTGCTTTCAGTTTTTGCCCCAGGCCTACAGAAAGAGAAGCTGTCCTCGAGTGCCATTCTGATTATGTAGCTCTGTGCAGACACCTGCTGAAGTGACCACAGAATACATTTCAAACTTCTTAGTACTCTGCGGAAAGCCTTTTATGAGCTGAGTTCAACCTCTGTGCCAGCATTTCAGTCATCAGTCTCTCTTCACCAGCCAGGGCTTCCCTGGTGACTCAAATGGTAAAGAATCTGCCTGCCATGCAGGAGACCTGGGTTTGATCCCTGGGTTTGGAAGATTCCCTGGAGAAGGGAATGGCAACCCACTCTAGTATTCTTGCTTGGAAAATTCCATGGACAGAGGAGCCTGGTGGGCTACAGTCCATGGGGTCGCAAGGAGTTGGACTTGATTGAATGACTAACACTTTCTTTCTTTTCACTTCATTAGCCAAGCAGGTATTGATTAATTATTCTGTTCCTTTTTGCTAGAAGGTTATTCCCACTACTTTCCCTGTAAAGAATCTTACTTATGTTTTGAGACTGTGTTCAAATGCCAGTTCCCCATTAAATCTTCCCTGAGTCTTCTGGCACTGAAAGTAATTTCTCTGCTTTTTATGTTCCCTTGACATTTGGTTATATCTTTCTCGTATAGTTCTTATTAAATTATCCTTCTTAAAATTATTAGTATATCGGAATCAATTCTAATACAGAGAGTCCCCAGTTGACACATAGAGAAAAATAGAGATTGGGATTTATATTTTCCCAGTGATATTCAAATTATAAGCAAAATTTTACACTAGTAGGTTATATTAAGTTAGCCAAAAAGTTTGTTCTAGTTTTCAGTGAGATATTATAGAAAAACCCAAACGAATTTCTTGGCCAACCAATATTTATGCTAAGTGAACATCTGAGAGTTAAATTTGGGGGTGAAAATGCAATTATTTCTATAAATTGAGAACTTTTTGGATAGTTCATGCCGTCCTATGAGATAAAATGGAAGGAGTACAGTAATAATAAGAGGAAATTAATTAATTAATAATAATAATGAAAGGGTAATGAAAATAATTTTTATGCTCAAGTCTCACTAGTGAAATTATAGAACTTCCTGTACCTTAATCCTCTCTTTTGCTTAGAAGGGTCCTGGGGTGACTCACGCATCATATTCCTTGACCGCATTGTATGTTTCCATCCAGAGACTGGGGTTCCTGTGTTTCGTGCTTACTGCGTGGTGCACAATGGCTCAAATGCTTCTTCTCTTTTGTTTCCCCTCATCCTTGCCACCATCCACAAAGTTAGTTGTTCCCCCTCGAGGCGTTTCATAAAGTCATTTCACTGTCAACCTGCTCACTTCCCTCCAGTAATGTGCCACGTGCACTGAGGAACTGGGGTCCTCTCTCACAGCATAAAACTGCAAAACGAGATGCTCACACGCCTTTCTCAAATTCCCTTAGAATGCTGCATGGAAAATAGTGTGAGTGGCAGTCCTTCTTGCAAACATATCACCTAGATGAAGCCAGGACCCTTGGCTCATTATTGAATGGAGAGGAATATCCCTTCCCCTGCCATCCCTTTTCCTCTTTGCCCCAGCTCTTTGGAGAGGTCCATTCGTTGTCCATCACTTCTCACTCCTGGACTCTAGGCCTTCTCCTTCACTCTCTACTCAAACTGTGGTTTGACTCTCAGCATGGACACAGAGAACAGTCCTTTGGGGATCCATACCCCCACAGGTATACAACTGTCTCAAGTTAAGTGTAGCTGATGAATGCCTTGGAACTGACAGATTTCTTGCATTAAAATAGCTGGCTTACAATAGAAACAAAAGCAAAAAGAACCAAATGGAACCTAATTAAAATTATAAGCTTTTGCCTAGCAAAGGAAACCATAAACTAAATGAAAAAAGCAACCTACAGAATGGAAGAAAACATTTGCAAATGATACGACCAACAAGGTCTTAATTTCCAAGCTACACAAACAGTTCATACAACTCAACAACAGAAAAGCAGACAATCCAATCAAAGAAATGAGCAGAAGACCTAAATAGACATGTCTCTAAAGGAGAGATACACGTGGCCAATAGGCACATGATAAGATGCTCAACATCTCTAATTACTAAGGAAATGCAAATCAAAATTACAATGAGGTACATCTCACACCAGTCAGAACAGCCATCATTAAAATCTCTACAAATAACAAGTTCTGGAGAGGATGTGGAGAAAAGCAAACCTTCCTACATTGTTGGTTAGAATGCAAGCTGGTACAGCCACTATGGAAAACAGTGCGGAGGTTCCTCAGAAAACTAAAAATAGAGCTACCATAGAATAAAGCAATTCCACTCCTGGGCATGTATCCAGACAAAACTCTAATTGAAAAAGATACATGCACCCCTGTGTTCATAGCAGCACTATTCACAATAGCCGAGACATGGAAACACTCTAAACGTCCATCAACAGGTGAACAGATAAAGAAGACGTGTCACGTACATACAGTGGAATACTACTCAGCCATAAGAAGAAGGAAATAATGCCATCTGCAGCAACGTGAATACAACTAGAGATTATCATACTAAGTGAAGGAAGCCAGGAAGAGAAAGATAAGTACCATATGATATCACTTATATGTGGAATCTAAATAGGACACAAATGAACCTATCGACAAAACAGAAACAGGCTCAGGACCTAGAGAAAAGACTTGTGGTTGCCAAGGAGAGGCAAAGTGGAGGGATGGAGTGAGTACAAGGCTGGAGTTCGCAGATGTAAACAGTTACATATGAAATGGATAAACAAGGTCCTACTGTATAGCCCAGAGGACTATATTCAAGATCCTTCAATAAATCATAATGAAACTGAATCACTTTGCTGTACAGCAGAAATTAACACAACACTGTAAATCAACTGTAATTAAAAAAAAAAAAAGCAAGGTTTTCTTTGTCTTTTACTCAAGTTTTTGTGAAACAAACGCACTCACATGAATAAAGTATTGGTGCCATTGCCTTTTATAATGAAAGTAGCTTCCCTGGTGGCTCAGATGGTAAAGAATCCGCCTGCAGGGCAGGAGACCTGGGTTCTATTGCTGGGTTGGGAAGATCCCTTGGAGGGCATGGCAACCCACTCCAGTAAAGTTGCCTGGAGAATCCCCATGGACAGAGGAGCCTGGCGGGCTGCAGTCCATGGGGTTGCAGAGTCAGACACAACTGAATGACTAAAAACAGCACAGCAGTAAATAAACTTAAAAACTATTAGACTTTTTTCTTTTCAAAGCACATGATGCACTCTAGCAAATTCCTAACAACTGGTTCCACTGACTCCCTGCTGCCCTCTAGTGAGTGTCTGGTATAGTCCCCTTGGGTTCCAATCAGGAAGAAAGTAGTAGACCTGGGAGAAAGAGGGAGATAGTCTGACCCAAAACTGCTATAACTGATTCATTCCAGGCTCACAAAGGCCATCTGATCTCAGAGAAGAGGTTGATGCCAGGAACCTTCAGGCAACTGTGCTGCTCTGGTCAGAAGACAAACAAGAAAGCACACAAAAATAACTTTGGAACATAGTTAAGATTACTCAGGGGCCCAGGAATACCCTGAAATGAATTTATTCCTGATCATTGCTGTAGACTTAGGACCAGTGCTGCCACTGGGGGATTCCTCATATTCTAGTCCTAATTCGAACCCCACAGTCATCAGGGGGCTTAGGAGTTATACTGCCATTTGGTAAACAGGTTTTGAATCCTGGAGGTCAATAAAATACAGCCAACTGCGGAAAAGAAAATACCTTCTATAGCAAGCCCCTGTCCTGGTGGCTCAGATGGTAAAGAATCAGCTTGCAATGCAGGGGACATGGGTTCAGGCTCTGGGTTGGGAAGATCTCCTGGAGGAGAGAATGGCGACCCACTCCAGTACTGTGGCCTGGAGAATGTCCACGGACAGAAGAGCCTGGTGGGCTACGGTGCATGGGGTTGCAAAGAGATGGACATGACTGAGCGACTAAGCACACACATAGCAAGCCCCAAGTGAACGACATCTGGCAAAGGGGCTGGCACCGTCTTGTGTGATTTATGAGACTTTTTCTCTCTAACAGTATGAAGACTTCCTTTACGCCAAGCTATTGTAAGTCATTGAAAAGTTTCCAGTCATTGAAAAAAGAAAAGATAGTAAGACGAGAACCTATTCGGTACCTCAAAATATTTGTTCAAGACACTTCCCTCTGATTCTTATCATTTTTGGAAATGAGGAACTAGGCTCAGTAAGTTCTTTCCCAATAAAAATAAGGGAATATTCATGAACAATACCATAAAATGATATTATAATGGAAAAAGTCTTGAGGTTGGAATTTCAACCTTTGAAATCAGATATAAAATGTGAAGGTTCTAATTTTTAGAAGGTGAGTTAGGTATGGGTCATAATGTTCATTCCCTAAAAATGTCTATTTTTATTAAATGTATAGAATAACTTAAATACATGCTTGTGTGCTCAGTCATGTCTGACTTTGAGTATCCCATCAGGCCCCTCTGTCCATGGGATTTTTCAGTCAAGAACACTGGAGTGGTTGCCATTCCTCCTCCTGGAGATATTCGCGACCCAGGGATTGAACCCATGTCTCCTGCATCTCCTGCATTGGCAGGCAAGTTCTTTACCACTGAGCAACTCAGGAAGCCTAGAATAGCTTAAGTCCTCGCAATCATTTTGTAGGTGTACAGACCTGTAGTTTAATAAGTACATTTATTAATTATTAAAAACCAATTTGATGGGTATGGATATATAGTATAGTCTGTTGGATGTTGCAATCTCCAGCATTATTGATGTCTTTGCATTTTATCTTTTGCTAGAAGGGGCTGTGAACAATACTCAACTCAATGTAACCAGTCATAATTGATAGAAAATAATGGAAGCTTCCCAGAGCAATGTTTTTCCCCACAGGTCAGTAGCTGAAGCAGTGCTGACACATGAAAGAATATGTTTACTTTCCAATATAATTAAAGAAGAAAACATACTATTCAATCAGTGAAGAATTCAGGGTTATGAAACCAATGTGTTGGTATTATTATTACTTCATGTGTTGTAACACTCAGTACCATACAAGCTTTGACATGTCTGCATTCTGATCTCTGACACCAGATACACATAGAAATATAACACCCTGAAGTTGGACTTCTCAAGAAACTTCCACCCTCTGAGTTTAAAGGCTCTTAGCACGTAAGCAAGTTAATTCACACGAAGGGAGAATTGTCCCCATAAGTAGGTGGAGATGATAAGCAAAAAAAAAAAAAAGTTATATTTTATCATTCTGGAAAAAATGCAAAATAAACAACCTCATGGAAAATCACAATGGGAGAATCACCTCCCTTCATTCATTTGTTCAGGACTCAATGTAGAGCTCATGACCCCAAGATACAATCTTTGTTCACAAAAAGCTTACAGAACTTAAACTAGAGGCAATCCAAACCAAAGACAGACATCTGAAGAGCACTGTATAGCTACAAATCTCCTTCACAAGCATCTTCTAATCTGATTCTTGTAACAACCATATGAGGTAGATAGCAATAATCACCCCAGCTTTACAGACTTGTAAACAGAGGAACCAAAAATGCAAGTGGGTTGTTCAGTGTTGCATGATTCACAAATGTCTCAATCAGGACTAAATACACTTCTAAGTTTAGTGCCCTTTCCCCTACATTCTGATTGATTTCATTACTTGGCAAACATCAAAGTCTCTTACCAATTGCTCATCCTTATTTTTATAAATTTTCAAGAGGCAAGCCTACACATTACTTGCTCACAAGAACTTAAAGTTCAATGCCTACTCTATTCGAACCTGAGTCTCTTATTTAGTGCCGCCTGGGAAACCCCTACCTAACTATGCAGTATTAAATTCTTCATAAATTCACAAACTTTTAAGTGGTAACTTTAAAGTTGTGTTGCCTACCATATATCTCCTTGGAGGACAATTCCAATCTGATCTTTTCCAGGGAATAAGATGAGAACCTAAATATCACTGAAACTCTAATAAGGATAATACATGAGAAAAATCTGCTGTTTACTGCCAATGGAAGTTATAATCTGAAAGCTAAAGTGAAAGCTAGATAGCATATTCAAAAGCAAAGACATTACTTTGCCAACAAAGGTTCGTCTAGTCAAGGCTATGATTTTTCCAGTGGTCATGTATGGATGTGAGAGTTGGACTGTGAAGAAGGCTGAGTGCCGAAGAATTGATGCTTTTGAACTGTGGTGTTGGAGAAGACTCTTGAGAGTCCCTTGAACTGCAAGGAGATCCAACCTGTCCATTCTGAAGGAGATCAGCCCTGGGATTTCTTTGGAAGGAATGATGCTAAAGCTGAAACTCCAGTACTTTGGCCACCTCGTGCGAAGAGTTGACTCATTGGAAAAGACTCTGATGCTGGGAGGGATTGGGGGCAGGAGGAGAAGGGGATGACAGAGGATGAGATGGCTGGATGGCATCATTGACTCGATGGACGTGAGTCTCAGTGAACTCCGGGAGTTGGTGATGGACAGGGAGGCCTGGCGTGCTGCGATTTTTGGGGTTGCAAAGAGTCGGACATGACTGAGCGACTGATCTGATCTGATCTAATGCTTAGTAAGAAAGGTAATGATAAATAAGCATATTCCCAGGAAATCTATTGCTTGTTCAGAAAAATAACTGCTGATCTGAAAATAAGTCAGAGAGAAATATTCCTCTTTTCAAAACCACTTTAACAGACAAGTTTTTGAGGAAGCCATCAGCTAGTGCACGAAGGCTCATGTGGGGGTCCGCAAATTGCTCTATTGAAATGTTGGCTGTAAACACTATTATGAAACATGTGCAGATTCAAAAGCTGGAGTGATACTCTGGCATCAAGGGAAAGGTTTATTAGCCACTGATGCATGTGCTCATGAGACTTTGAAATAAAGGTCCCACAAAATGACTACCTTATTATCCGAGAATTCTAAGTACATACTGGAGGCTCTTGCCCTTTCCAGGGTTAAGCCCTATGGAAAATGGTGATTTTCCAATGATGCCAAGTCCACTATGCCAAGAAGACAGAATAAGAAAAACAGAAGATAAAAAAGTAACCTTGCAATTATCAGAACATTATCTCACCACTGGAACATTTCCATGTAACTCAAATCTGTGGTCTTCATTCTGTAAGGGGCTTTGTGATCAGTTTAGCCATCGTTTCAAAAAGACACATTCTTTCTCTTCTTCTACACCAGTGACAAGGAGGTGTCAGAAGATACCTTATCTGCTCATCCTCTTACACCCACTGAAAACTTTTCCCAAATTAAACATCAACCGGCTAACTGAAAAGAAAGTTTAGTCCTATTTATGAAAAGACTATTTTAATCAAGGCTGCCAAAATGTATATTGCTTTATTCCTGGCAAGACAGAACCTCTACGGTGCTGAAATTCTGGCAGTGATTAGAGGCAGTATCTCTAGTCACAGGTCAGTATAGAGAATCATAAATCAGGGTGAACATTTATTGAATATTTAAATATTAAGGTTTCTTTGTGCCATGCTAGGAAGGTGTCACGGACTTTGCATATATTTTTTCAAGTAATACATATGAAACACAACCCAGCTATTTTAATGAGAGTTTTTAACCCATTTACCCATTTTACAGAAAACTGACGCTCAGAAACATGGAGCAGTTTGCTCACAGCATGAAGATACTGAGTGCCAGTGTCAGATTTGAAACTCAGGCTTTCCCTTTCCAACTCCCATGCAAGTCCCTCCACAACACCAAACTGTAAGCACAGGATCTCTCTTTGCTCGTCTGTAACAGAAAGACAGGCCCTGATATTTGATGCCAAGTGATCAGCTCTGAATGAGAGCCCAGCCAGAGTCTGGAGCTGTATCTGGGTTTCCTGAGTTAATGAAGAGAATAAACACAAAGGCAGTTCAGCAGACGCCAATGACTCTGAGGCAGAAATCTGTGCTTCCTAGACTTGAAGCTGAGGGTGGCTCTGCAGTGATTTACACTGACAGAAGCCTGTGAAACGGGGCAGTGATGCTTCCTGGTGGGCATGGAGGACTTTGCAAGGGGTGGAAAGCAATGCTGGGAAAGCTGTGTTTATCCACCGAGCTCCCCAGTAACTGCACTCGGTGGTCTGGAGAGGCGCTCTCTTCTACATTGCCTTGTAGTCTGGAGATTTGAAGTGAAGGAGAGAGAAAGGGAAGGAGAGATGGGGGAAGGAAAGGAGGAAGAAAGATGTGGTTTATGAATAAATAAATCCTTGCTTAAGAATTTAGAGTCAAATATTGTGTTGAGCAGTGCTTGCAGTAAGAATTATGTCATTTATTTTTAAGGCATGTATATCTGTATGTGTT
This sequence comes from Bubalus bubalis, assembly GCF_019923935.1. NCBI lineage: Eukaryota > Metazoa > Chordata > Mammalia > Artiodactyla > Bovidae > Bubalus > Bubalus bubalis. Next base: position 16,954,397 of record NC_059163.1, read on the forward strand.
ACTGGAATCAAGCTAGAAAGGTTAACAATTTACCAAATTTCATTCTAGAGCCAGCCTGGTCCATATTTTCTCTTTTCAGCTACCCAATTCTCTATACAGCTACCTAATTCCTACAATAAATGACTCTGTCTCTGGCACTAGAGGGAACAGGAAGGCAGTCACCTGGGAACATTCCTGAATGGAAATGTGGGTCTAGTTAACAGGAAACTATGATTTTGTAATGATAACAATCCATATAGTTTTCTCACTTGATCTAACAGTGCATAGCATCCAAGACAATTCCTCTCTGTTTTGACAGCTGCTAGAAATTAAAAATAAACAAAGTTGGGCCAAAAGCCTTGAGAGGAATTTTACCATTAGGTCAATCCAGATAAAATTGCCAATATTTGACCATTTTTTACTTACAGACTCCAGAATTTATTTGGTTAACCTAATATATAAATTTAATACACACACAGCATTTGAGACAGCTAGTATGCCAAGATATATATATATGTGTGTGTGTGTGTGTGTGTGTGTGTATTGAAGTCCAGTTGATTTGCAATATGGTGTTAATTTCAGGGTACAGCAGTGATTCAGGTATATGTGTGTGTGTGTATATATATATATAAATGTTTTTCAGATTATTTTTTCTTATAGATTATTATAAGATATTGAATATATTTCCCTGTGCTGTACAGTAAATCCTTGCTGCTTTTCTATATTATGTATGGTAGTTTGTATCTGTTAATTTCATACTCTTAATTTATACCTCCTACACTCCCTTTCTCCTTCGGTAACCATAAGTTTGTTTTTTTATGTCTGTGAGTTTGTTTCTGCTTTTTAAGTAAGTTCACTTGCATTACACTTTAGATTTCACATATAAGTGATATCATATAATATTTGCCAAGACATACATGAAAAGATGCTCAACACTGCTAATCCTCAGAGAAATGCAAATCAAAAGTACAGTGAGGTATTACTTCACACTAGTCAGGATGGCCATCATCAAAAAGTCTACAAATAATAAATGCTGGAGAGGGTGTGGGAAAAAAAGGACCCTCCCTCACTTTTTGGTGGAAATGCAAATTGATGAAGCCACTATGCAGAACAGTAAGGAAATTCCTTTGAAAACTTGAGAATTTCATGAAAAAAGAGAATTGCATGAAAGTGAAAGTCGCTCAGTTGTGTTGGACTCTTTGCAACCCCATGGACTATAGAGTCCATGGAATTCTCCAGGCCAGAATACTGCAGTGGGTAGCCATTCCCTTCTCCAGGGAATCTTTGCAGCCCAGGGATCGAACCGGGGTCTCCAGCATTGCAAGTGGATTCTTTACCAGCTGAGCCACCAGGGAAGCCCACGAATAATGGAGTGGGCAGCTGTTCCCTTCTCCAGGGGATCTTCCTGACCCAGGAATTGAACTGGGGTCTCTTGCTTTGCAGGTGTATTCTTTACCCGCTGAGCTATCAGGGGAGCCCAAAGAGAGTTGCCATATGATCCAGCAATCTCACTCTTGGGCATACATCTGGAAAAGATGAAAACTCTAATTTGAAAAGATACATGGACTCCAATGTTCACAGTGGCACTATTCACAATAGCCAAATCTAGAAACAAAAACCCTAATGTCCATTAATAAAAAAGTGTTAAGTGTCCATGGATAAAGAAGATGTGGTACAAATATACAACTGAATATTACTCAGTCATAGAAAAGAATGAAATAATGCCATTTCTAGCAACATGGATGGACCTGGAGGTTATCATGTTAAATAAAGTCAGAGAAATACAAATATCATGATATCACTTAGATATGGAATCTACAGTATGATACAAATGAACTTAATGACAAAGCAGAAACAGACTCACAGACATAGAGAACAAATTTATGGTTACCAAAGAGGGAAATGGGAGTGTGGGAGAGATATATTAGAAATTAGGTATTAGCAGAGATTAATACAAACCACTATATGAAAAATAAACAACACAGTCCTATTGTATAACACAGGGAACTCTATTCAATAGCTTTTATTGATCTATAATGGAATATATATATATGTATATATATACAGTATATATATATAATATACAGTATATATATATATAATATACAGTATATATATATATATAACTGAATGGTTTTGCTGTATACCAGAAACTAATGCAACATTATAAGTCAGCTATACTTCAATAAAAAAAATGCCAAAATATATTTATGAGGTTACAGTTTTGTTTTCAGTAGTAAATACTGTAGCAGCCTAAATATCTATTAAAATCTGGATAAAAATTTTATTTATTTTGCATATCTACAATGCAATACTATGCAGCTATTAAAAAGAGCAAAGTATATCTATGTGTAATGATAGCAAAAGGCATCTAAAATAAATTCTAAGTTTAAAAAATATACAGAACAAGAATGAACACTATTTCCAATAAATTCACAAGTGAATGGCTAAATTATCTTATTTACAAATAAACACATACATCTATTATTTGCACACACATTCATTTATATAAATATAGTCAGGGAGATTGATGATGTGAAATGTGTAATTCACGAAAACATAAGTTCATATAATGCTTTAAGAATGATTATAAAAAGGCAAAGAAAACATATTTTGAAAACCACAACAAGAACTGTGTAGAAGGGAGGAGAGCTCTCTGGGATTTCGGCCCTGCAATAGAATGGGGAAGGGAGAAATCTCTGAGTGGAAGAAACAGGGAGGACATAGGAAGGAGTCTTCCCTGGTGGCTCAGATGGTAAAGAATCTGCCTGCAATATGGGAGACCTGGGCTCGATCCCTTGGTTGGGAAGATCTCCTGGAGGAGGGCGTGGCAACCCACTCAGTATTCTTGCCTGGAGAAGTTCATGAACAGAGGAGCATGGCAGGCTACAGTACATGGGATCACAGAGTTGGACAGGTCTGAGCAACTAACTTTCGATTTCAGGAAGGAGCCAAGTTAATTCCCTGTGCTCTCGATAGAGGGCGAGCAAGAGCCATTTAAGGATTAAGTGGATCTACTGGGACAAGTTGACAAGATCATCTTGACCCTCTCAGTCTCCTGAATCCCTCACCTTCCTGCTAGAATCCTCTGTCCTGGTTCTAGAACCACAGCTGCTAAACTAAAGTTTAGGAATCTCTGATCTCATTGTCCAGTTAAACAGACTTCCCAGTCACTCCATATCACAATTCCTTAATTTGTTTTATTTTTCTTGAAAACCATTGCACTTGGGTTTCTCTGGTGGCGCTAGTGGTAAAGAACCCATCTTTCCATGCAGGAGAACTAAGAGACATGGTGTTTATACAGTATGTAAGAACACTGAGATTTGAACTCATTCTGATTTTCCAATTATGCACCAGGAAATACTACCTTTCCACATTATTATTTGGGGAATAAAACATATTTCTTCCTTCAGACATTTTTATTTTCGTGTCTATTTGCAAAGCTTTTATATATTACATCATTTAACTATTAGTTTCTTAGAGTCTCTCATTTGCATCTATAATTAAAAATATATCCACATCTCATTTAAACACCAAAATTTTTGTCACAAGCTAGTTTGAATTATATATTCTTTCTACTTTTTATTTTTAATTATTGAGGACAACTGAGTTTAATCTACTAACTTTCCTCTGCTACAAAAAAATGTGACTATAAAGCAGCATCATTATTTTTATTCTTAAACACTGTTCCTGGATTTTATATAGCTCACTGTCTTTCTAGTATATCAGACTACTTTCTTAATTCTGGTATGATATGTCATGTGTGTGAGAATAGAGGATGTGTATCGCCAACCTTATCACAGAGTGAAAATCTTTTAAGAACTGTGGATAGTGTATATTTTAATAAACAACACAGATCATGCAGCTGTTTTAGAGGATTCGACTTCTATACGTGTTCATCATTCACAGAGGTAGGGGCATGGCCCAGGTTGCTTACTGTTAAGACTGACATCAGAGCTAAACACACATGAAGTCATCCATGTAAGTTAGGCTCAAGTTCATTCTAGCCATGTACACACTTGAAGACAAGTGACTGTCTTACAGAGGAACTGCAGAGGGCAGTATTGCTGTGTATTTTGCACATAATGATTAAGAAACTATTACTACTGAGCCAAACAACCCAGGCATCAACAAAAATAAGTGTACTAGGTTAAGAGTCTAATCAGCTTTTTTTTTTTTTAACAATACATAGCTTTTTACTTTTATTTGAAAATCACTCACAAACTTTTAAAACATTAGAAGTCTACCCTGTACCCACACCAAAATCCTCTCAATTTATTTACGACACAATTTTTATTGACTGTTCTGTCCTAATGATTATGTTTTTAAAACATTAAAAATTATTTCATTTTGGGTTCTAAATATAAAAGAGAGATGATCACTTTTTGGCTGTTTTAATGTCATATTGTGGTTGGTTTTCTCTTTTTGTTTGTTTCATGCTTGGTGCTTCTTTTTGCACAGTAGGAAATCACATCACATCCTCTAAGGTTACCTCTCAAATGAGATTTTTTTTTTTAAGTTGTACTAGACCTTTTATACTTTGGAAGTATTTTAATAGTTACATTTAAAAAACGCAACCAAAATCCAAACTGACATAAAAGCAAAAAATGGAAGAGCTTATGTTTAAAGAAAGCTTTGCTCAGACATTTACTTAAAAGGGAGGCGAAAAAAAATTTTTTCTAATGCTGTTCATAATGATTTTACATGACAGAAAGAAACAGCTATTCTCAATATATATTGGTACTGACTGGCAATGGGATCCAAGCCATGGTTTGTGTGTGTGTGTGTGTGTGTGTGTGCACACGCGTGCGCACACGCACACACCCTCAGACATGTCTGACTCTTTTCGACCCCATGGACTGTAGCGTGCTGGGCTCCTCTGTCCATGGAATTTTTCAGGCAAGAATACTGGAGCAGGTTGCCATTTCCCACTCCAGGGGATCTTTCTGATCCAGGGGTGTCTCCTGCATTGGCAGGCGGGTTCTTTACCACTAGTGCCATCTGGGATGCCATGGTTTGGTTACACATAAATAAGGGCCAGCCATGCAAGCAAGCGGAGTGCCTCTCCTATCCAGGCATGTTGCTAAGGGATACACAGAGAAGAAAAATATAGCCCCTGCCCCAAGTAATTCACACTTTATTTTAAAGGTCAGGGTATGAAATAAATGCTTAAAAACTTGAAATTATATTGAGGAAAAAATAACAAATATAAGAAATATCATAAGAAAAAAATGTATCTTTCATGACTTAGTGGTTTAGTGGTTCTGGGAGTGGTTATTGAGAGGTTTACTGGAAGAGGAACTGCAAAAACATGTTGAATTTGAAAACATACAAATTCTAGCCTCCCATCTACTCCAACTGATGAGAATTCTCCCTTCAGTGAACTCCTCCAGTACTTTCTTCTGCACAGAGAACTTTCCTACATGTAATACATAATTTTTTTCTTTTTTGGTACTCTGGCTTCCCAGGTGATGATCAAGAATCTGCCAGCCAATACAGGAGACATAAGACACAAGAGTTCGATCCCCAGGTTGGGAAGATCCCCTGGAGAAGGAAATGGCAACCCACTCCAATATTCTTGCCTGGAGAATCTCATGGACACAGAAGACTGGCAAGCTATGGTCCATAGGGTCACCAAGAGTCAGATACAACTGAAGTGACTTAGCGCACATGCACTCAGTCAATTAGATTAAATATGTCTTGAGTTTAGGTCATCAACTATTTGATCCATTTTTTTATGTCTTTCATACTGTGTAGTGTGCGAGTAGATACATGATAGATACTTGTTGAATTTATAAGATTTTCCTCTTTTCACCTTTTCCTGGCACCAATTCACCCATATCTGACAACAACGACCTCTTTGAAGATAAAAGCACCTCGCTTTAACCTCACATCCATATTTAAACATTGTTTAGAATGAATAATGGAGACTATTGAGACTAGATTAAGATCCAGGAGGTTTCTGAAAATGAAGGGCATATTTTGACTTGTCTGGCTGTGGATGGAGCCTTGTATACGAGCCTCTGTACCACCTGGCTAATTCCCTCTAATGACTGCAGTATCTATTAAGAATTCTCTGAAATATGGGCTTCATGAAGGATATTTATGGGGACAGGTATATTTTTAAATCACTCAAGAACCATTCAAATTAAAGCAGCACTGCATAATGGAAAAGATCCCTGAACTAATATGAAAGATGATTCAACACAAGCAGCCCCTCGTGCTATGAGTTGCTCTGGAGTTCTGTCAGTCAGGAATGTCATAACCACCTGCGTGCTCAGTCATGTCTGACTCTTGGTGACCCCACGGACTGTAGCCTGCCAGGTTCTTCTGCTCATGGAATTTTTCCAGGTAAGAACTGGAGTGGGTTGCCGTTTCCTCCTCCAGGGGATCTTCCTGACCCAGGGATTGAACCCGCATCTCTAACGTCTCCTGCGTTGGCAGGCAGGTTCTTTACCACTAGCGCCACCTGCGAAGCCCCAGAAATGTCAGCGCTACAAGCAACTGCCCGGTGTGTCTCTAACAACGTGTGTGGAGGGGAGGGTGGGGTTTACTAGAAACCTTGGTCTATCTCAGTCCCGAGTACTCTCTCTCCCTCTCACCCTATCTTTTTCTTCTTAAACATGTGGAGTAGCCTTTAATAACCAAGATGCCAAAGGTCTGTTCTCATTAAATTCTTACTCAGAGGACTCATTTGCATGCCCAAGTAGGAAATTTCAGTGACTCAAGCCTCATATTTTTCTCACACATACAGCATAAGGATGCAACTGAGATTTAAAACAGAATTCTAAAAATTCATAGATTCAGGGGCCATGGGGTTTGAAATCAAGCAAATAATCATTCCAGGGAACAGAAGCCAGGTCGCCTGCCTCTCCAGGGTGTAAGCTTAATGCCAGACATGTTTGAATTGTTGTGTTACCAGTGAAGGGCCCTGGGGTCTTACACAATGAAAAGCATTTTTCAAATGGAAAATGGCTTCCATTTTTTTCTCCTATGAATATTTGGAAAACATTGAATGCATGTACGGTAATCAAAACAAACACAGCAGAACCACTGGAAAAAAAGATTTATTCACAAAGAGATGGATTCCTTAAAAGAAATGCTTAAAAAAGAAAATCCTGAAAATGAAAATCACCGACTGAGCAACAATTCAGTAGCTCTTAGTAAAACCATCAGTAAATCATAGGATTTGAGATTTGGAAAGTCCCGAGAAGTTAAATACTCATAGTTTTCAGCTTCAGTGCATGCTGCTGTGTTATGAGCTACGTTTTGCAATTTAGGAGTAGCTAATGACTAAATTAGTGACATTGGCAAATCTACTGATTTGCTTATTTATGATTAAAGTTATTTAACGTTACTTTCACTTGAGTTTTGGGGTGCTTCCTTGAGTGGGAAAGCAAGAGGCAGAATTACAGTCACTGCTCTCTCATGCTAACTTGTATTGAGTCTCAGTTGGCCTGGGGGCGGGGGAGGTCTCAGAGGAAACAGGAAGAAAGACTGGGATCTGTCCCTCCAGGGAAGCACCAACGCTTCTATTCTCTGTGCCTTTGGTTTCTTTCACTCTTTCAAACACTTGACTGACTTCCCTTAGTCTTTTTCCCTATTTCTCCTCCAAGGTCGCAGATATCTTATAGTCTCCTAAATATCGTAATGACAGTGATGTATTCTAGCTTCCATAGAAGTTCTGATCCCCCCCCCCCGCCCCTCTTTTCCAGACAATAACCGTATACTGTAATCTAACAACATGGTCTTCCTTTATTTTCAATTTCTTCCTGGAGAATCTGGATTTCAAAATCATTCATGACTGCTCAGAGATCCAGATTCTCTTGCTTTAACTGTGTTCCAAAGGTCCTGATAATGCATGGAAATTTCACATATGCTGTGATTATCTAAGACTTCAGTACCTGGGTCTCATGTAAGCTATGAGGTTTACAACATTTTAACAAAATTAGGGACTCCGTGTGAAATTTCAGACACACTTTACCATAAAATATCTATGTTCTAACAAGTTTAAACAATATGCTAAAGGTCATAAAATGATTATTCATTGCTTATTAACCATGTGCAAGATGGCATTGGGATATAACAAAGTTAGGGCAATGTTTTGGCCCCCTAAGAGAAGTATAAGCTAGCTAGTGATATTTAAAAAATAAAAAACAAAACTTGAAACCATTAATAATGAAGAATATACAAACATCAGATACAGCACATGCTTTGGAGTTATACAAACCAAAGACGAAAATTTGTCATAAACCTCAGTTTTTACATCTATAAACTAGACTCAATCATTGTGAAATTTACATCATACTTCTTTGCCTGGTATAGAGTAGGAATCAATGAATTATTTCAACTTGCATTTATATCTATATCTATCTAAAGCTACACATAGATATCTGCATGTCTACACACACATTTATCATTCTCATCTTTTCTCCTTGTTTTTGTTTAGTTGCTAAGTCATATCCAACTCTTTGCGACCCCATGGACTGTAGCACATCAGATTCCTCTGTCCATGAGATTTCCCAGATAAGAATACTGGAGTGGGTTGCCATTTCCTCTTTCAGGGGATCTTTCTGACCCAGGGATCAAACCTGAGTCTTCTGTATTGGCAGGCGGATTCTTTACTGCTGAGCCACTGTGGAAGCCAATCTTTCCTCCTATTCTTTTAGCACTTTGGTAATTCTGTTATTTACTGATTCAGAAATGCAGGTTTCCTATTCCATTCAGTGCGCAAAATCAGTCTCGATCTCAGCTGAATAGATGCGCAGAGTTAATCAGTATTCTTTTTTTCCACTCTCCTCCCTTACTGTCTTGTGCCTTCCCTCATTTTCTCCGTTTCTATGTTGCAGGATATGAGAGAGACACCATCACTATCTCAGGTCAATGACTGTCTATCTCTCGAGGAGAAAGCAGACTGTTGGGTCAGCTGCCAGCTTCTGCCTCCAAAGCCGAGGACAATTGCCCACTCTGTGCCCTGGTGACCAAATCCTGCCAACTGGTGGCAGATGGCGTCTTCCCTAAGAGTCACATGGCAATTGGCCTGTTCACTCCACCCAACTTTTCCATTCCCTCCCCCACTTTGGCAAACAGAACATAGACTTTGAAAACACTGTCCTGTTTTCCATAATCCTCTCAGTGGAAACAAGAGTTTTTAAAGAGCAAATCGTTTTAGCTGGTGGAGTGGTGTCTGCTGCCACATAAAACATGAAGGCAAAGCACCAAGGTCTGCAAAAGAAGTTACCTCCCGGGGACACTTCTTGCCTCTCCTACACTCATGGAACAGAGCTGACAGTTTGTAAAACCACGCACCAAAATGTCACTAACAAATTTAGTTTCTGTCTCAATTTTCAGTCAGTTTCATTATCACCGCCCTTCTTCCAATTCCAAGGGAGGAAAACAGCCCACACTCAGGTAAGGCGAGGCAGAACCTGGCCACAGTCCTTGCAACCATTCACCAGGTATGGGGCTTCCCTGTCTATCTCCAAACCATGTGCATGTTCAACTGGATAAAACTGAATCGGAAACAATAAATATGTAACAGACAGCAAGAAGCTTCACACATTTAATGACACCACTCTCAGACTATTGCCTTCAGAGATATTTCTGAAAATGAAAACAAAACCCCTTTCTGTCTTAAAAAATTCTTTTCCTGTACTTCTGAGTCATTTAATAAGATATCACCATTGACATTTCCAAGAAGTCTCCATTTTTCTCCCTGATAACAAAGGCCATTCAGGAACCATCATCCCTCTTGATCCAGTGTTGTTTCTACAGTGTCTTTTCTCTCTTGCCTAGAGGGACGTACATATCCACCCTTCTGATGCTGAAGGGGGAGAAAAACCTGTTAGCATTTAGTCTCCTCAGCTGTTTCTGAAAGAAGCACAAAATGGTTACATGAAAGGGACCCTGGCTCTGCCATTTTACCTGCAGACCTTGGACAAGTGACTTCACCTTGAGCTTCCTCTTCTTTGTAAAATGATAGTAAAAATAGCAGCTACTTTACAGTATAGTTAAGTTAAAAAGGAATTCAAATGTAATGAACGGAAAAAATGCTCATAGAAGTTAGTGTGTTCCTCTTGTTCTTTTGTGCCCCAGGGATCTATGTTTTAGGAGAGTGTGGGGTTAGTGAGGAGCGGCTACAAGTGGCATTAAATTTGAAAATATCCCTGAACAGAGGACATGGTAGGTGAGGTGGGTGCTTGGCTGACGATAAGCTAAGCCATTGCCTAAAATATGCAAAGAATGACATCTCCTTTCACTCACTGGATATGAAGGAACCAGGAGCAAGAAGAGGGAAGAAAGAGAATAATGAGAGTGTGTCCTTGTATTTGATTGATTGTTTAAGTCTGCCAAATATGACCTGAGCACAGAGAATACAATGATGAAGTCATTAAATTCAGAATGTAAAGCCTTGTGACAGATATGAATAAGATGACTAGTAAAGAATACTATTATGGGAGAAAATATTTGCAAATGATACAACCGATAAGGGGTTAACATCAAAATGTATAAATAGCTCATACAACTCAACATTGAACCAAAACAAACCATACAACTCAATTTAAAAATGGGCAGAAGAACTGAAGAGACATTTTTCCAAAGAGGAAATGCAGAAGAATAACAGGCACATGAAAAGATGTTCAAATCTCTAAACCCTGGGGAAATGCAAATCAGAACCACAATTAGATATCATCTCACACCTGTCAGAACAGCTATCATCAAAAAGAACACAAGTAACAAATGTTGATGAGGGTGTGGAGAAAAGGAGCCCTCCTACTGTTGGTGGGGGTGGAAATGGTGTAGCCACTGTGGAAAACAGCATGGTGATTCTAAAAATAGAATCACCACATGACCTAGTAATTCCACTCCTAGGTACATATTCCCTGGGCCCAGCAAAGGGACCAAGTTTCCCGAGTCTAGAAGACAAGGGGTAACACCCCAAAAGACAGACTCATTTTCCACTCTACCTTCATTGGCCAAGCAGCTGCCAAGAACAAAGGTTGCATCTCCCGATACCTGGCAAACAAATGCAGTATTGCCTCACAAATCGATTGCTTCTCTGAGGTGCCCACCAGTGTCTTTGGGGAGAAGCTTTGAGAACAAGTTGAGGAGTGGCTGTCCTTCTATGAGACTGGAGAGATTCCCTGAAAGAATCTGGATGTCATGAAGGAGGCAATGGTTCAGGCAGTGGAAGCAGCTGCCAAGATTACTAAGATGCTCAAGAAACAGGAGAAGAAACTCTTGAAGAAGGAAAAGAAAAGGCTGGCTGCAGTTGCCCTGGCTTCTTCAGAAAATAGTAGTGCCCTGGAGGAGTGTGAGGAGACAAGTGAAAGACACAAAAAAGAAGAAAAAGCAAAAGCCCCAGGAGGCTCTTCAGGAGAATGGTACGGAAGACCCATCTGTCTCTTTTTCCAAACCCAAGAAAAAGAAATCTTTTTCCAAGGAGAAGCTAGTCAGTAGTGATCTTGAAGAGACAGCTGGCACTGGAAGTCTTCCCAAGAGGAAAAAGGAAAAGAGGTTCTGAAAGAGGAAACAGTTATTGACCCTGATGAGTCAGAAAACAAGAGGGTCCCCAAGAAAAAGCAGAAATTGTCTTCCAAGGAGAAGCCACTCAGCAGTGGACCTGAAGAGGCTGCTGTCAGTAAGAGCAACAGCTCCAAGAAAAAGAAAAAGCTCCAAAAGCTATCCCAGGAAAGTTAGAATGGACATCTTCCTAGTGGGGCATAACTTACAGAGGTATTCCCCATCCCATCCCCTAGAGCCCAATAAAAATGAAAACAAAAAACAAAAACATGAATTTTAAAACATACATGCACCCCGCTATTCATAGCAGCATTATTTACAAGTATCAAGGTACAGAAGCAAGCTAAGTGTCCACCAACAGATGAATGGATAAAAAAGATATGGTATATGCATACACACACACACACACACACACAATGGAACACTACTCAGCCAAACTTTTTTTTATGTATGGCAAAAAACCCAAAATTTTACCATTCACAGCAACATGGATGGACTTTGAGGTCATTACGCTAAGTGAAATAAGTCAGACACAGAAAGACAAATACTGTATGATGTCACTTATGTGTGTGTGCTAAAGTCATTTCAGTCATGTCTGACTCTTTGTGACCTTATGGACTGTAGTCTGCCAGGCTCCTCCATTCATAGGATTCTCCAGGCAAGCATACTGGAGTGGGTTGCCATGCTCTACTCTAGGGGATCTTCCAGACCCAAGGATGGAACCTGAGTCTCCTGTGTCTCCTGTATTGGCAGGCAGGTTCTTTACCACTAGCGCCACCTTGGAAGCCCCAATGTCACTTATATGTAGAATCTAAAAAATAGAACAAACTAGAGAATATAACAAAAAAGCAGCAGACTCACAGATACAGAGAACAAACTGGTGGTTACAACAGAGAGAGGGAGGAGGGGCAGGATAGGGGTAATGAATTAATAAGTAGAAACTATTAGGTATAAAATAGCCTACAAGGATGTACTGTATTTAATACAGCCTGGGGAATATAGTTGGTATTTTCTAATAACTATGAATGGAGTATCATCTTATGACTCACTATATTATAACCTGTAACAGATAATATTGTACATCAACTATACTTCAATATAAAAAAAGAATATTAGGTTGGTGGATTCCTTCACTAGGAATCTCCTCTGAGAAGACATTTAAATTGAGACTTGAATGATGAGAAATACCCAAAAACAAACAAGGCAAACAGAAACCTGGGGCAAGAGCATTACAAGGAGGGAGTTCAACATGCATAAAGTAAAGCGAAGTGAAAGTCGCTCAGTTGTGTCCTACTCTTTGCAACCCCATGGACCATACAGTCCATGGAATTCTCCAGACCAGAATACTGGAGTGAGTAGCAGTTCCTTTCTCCAGGGGATCTTCCCAACCCAGGGATTGAATCCAGGTCTCCCACATTGCAGGTGGATTCTTTACCAGCTGAGCCACCAGGGAAGCCCAGGAACACTGGAATAGGTAGCCTATCCCTTCTCCAGGGGATCTTCCCAACCCAGGAATTGAACCGGGGTCTCTTGCATTGCAGGTGGATTCTTTGCCAGCTGAGCTATGAGGGAATCCCAACATGCATAAAGGCTTTATATTTGAAAAGCCTGAGATTTCTCATGAACTCTAAGGCAAGCTGGTATGGCTGCAGCATGGTGAGCAAGAGGTGGGGGCTGATCCTGCAGGGCCAGAAGCAGGAGTCTGGATGATATGCTAAGTGCCATGGGAAGCTGTTGAAGCCTTCACACAGCCAGGGACTTGGTTCAACTTACGCTAAAATGATCCGTCTGGAATCTGGGAGGAAAATAGAGTTTGGAAGTCTAGGAGACAGATGATATGTCCTAGACAGGAATGAGAAAGAGATGATGAAGGAAAGAGGACAAAGTGGAGATAAATGTTAGAAGTACAGTCAGCACCTCTGATGGTTGGGATGTCAAGGATGAGGAAGACATAAGATTTAAGGATTGTGTCCTGAGTGATCTAAAAGTCCAGAGTTTTTCATTCAGTGAAATGCATATTGGCAACCTGGGGATGGACACCAGAGGAGAAGTCCAGGCAGATTCCAGTTATCCAGACCAAGGGCTGTGGGATGGCAGGAGGGGAGGAGGCACGTGAGAGGGGAGCCACGTGGGGAGCCCAGGCAGTTCATCTAGCCTGAAGATAGAAACAGGCTGGTGGTCCCATGAGGAGAAGCAGTCAACAGAGCAAGCCAGATGAGGCACAGTCTCTAAATGCTCCTTTTATTTTCAAGGTTTTAGTAACATCACAAGGCAATCTATGGTGATCCCACGTAAGAGCTCGAGCATCTTCCCTGGGGCTAAAGTAGATAGCAGGCAGCGGACAAGAGAATGATTGAAAATTAAAGAATGAGACTCTTTAAAAAACATGCCTGGTCTCGTGCTATCTGCAGCTGAATCAACCAGAGGGAGAAAATCTCATAACTTAACGAATCAAAAATAGTGCCAAGACAATCCTACAGGGAAAATGCCCCTTTCAACACATGGTGTTAGAAAAATGAGATATCCATGTGCAAAAAAAAAAAAAAAAAAAAAAGCTAGACCTTTTCCTTACACCATAAACAAAAAATGAAATCAAAATGAATCATAGACTTAAATGTAAGAGTAAACTATAATAAAATCTTGAAGAATAAAACTTCATGACCTTGATTTAGACAAAGTCATCTTTGATAGGGTACAAAGTGATAGGAATGTAAAAACAATGCCATCACTTTGGGAAACAGTTGGGCAATCCCTCAAAATGTGAAACATGGGGTTACAATGTGACTTAGCAATTCCACTCCTAGGTATATACCCAAAAGAATTGAAAATATATGTCCACACACAGACTTGCACATGAATATTCAAAATAGCCAAAATGTGGAAGAAAAGCAAAATATTCATCAACAGATTAAATAATAGTGTGGTATGTCAATATAATGAAATATTATTAATCAGTGAAAAGGATTTCAAGTTACAACATGGATAAACCTTGAACATGTGCTAAGTGAAAGAAACAAGTTATGAAGATCACATATTGTATAGCCCCATTCATATGAAATGTCCAGAACAGACAAATCTACATGGCTAGAAAGTAGATTGATGGTTGCCTGATGTCTGAAGCTTGGGTGAAGTAGAAATGAAGTAATGAGTATGAGGTTTCTTTCTTGGGGTAATGAACATGTTCTAAATTTGATTATGGTGATGACTGAACCTCTCTGTGAATATAATAAAAAATATTTAATTGTATACTTTAAAGGGGTGAATTGTTTGGTACAGGAATTCTATCTGAATCAAACTGTTAAGATCAATCTTTCTGATAGAATAGTTACAAAAGTGAAGTGAAGTCACTCAGTCATGGCAGACTCTTTGCGACCCCATGGACTGTAGCCCACCAGGCTCCTCCATCCATGGGGTTTTCCACGCAAGAATACTGGAGTGGGTTGCCATTTCTTTCTCCAGGAGATCTTCCCGACCCAGGGGTTGAACCCGGGTCTCCCACATCGTAGGTAGACGCTTTACCATCTGAGCCACCAGGGAAGTCCTAATAGTTACAAAACTACAAGTTAATTAACATGTTTGCCCTGATGGCTCAGAAGGTAAAGAATCCACCTGCATTGCAGGAGACCCATGTTGACTTCCTGGGTCGGGAAGATCTCCTGGAGAAAGGAATGGCAACCCACTCCAGTATTCTTGCCCGGAAAAATGCCATAGACAGAGGAGCCAGGCAGGCTACAGTCCATGTGGTTGCAAAGAGTCAGACACGATTGAGTGACTAACACTCACTTCACTTTCCCATACAAAAGTTATCAAATAATATACTGCCTTTAAACAAGCCATCAAATTTTGTCAATTTACATTGATTTGCTTACTTGGACTGCAAGGAGATCAAACCAGTCAATCCTAAAGGAAATCAGTCCTGAATATTCATTGGAAGGACTGATGCTGAAACTGAAACTCTAATACTTTGGCCACCTGATGTGAAGAACTGGCTCCTTGGGAAAGATCCTGATGCTGGGAAAGATCGAAGGCAGGGGGAGAAGGGGATGGCAAAGGATGAGATGGTTGGATGGCATCACTGACTCATTGGACATGAGTTTGAACAAGCTCTGGGAATTGGTGATGGACAGGGAAGCCTGGCGTGTTGCAGTTCATGGGGTTACAAAGAGTCGGACATGATTGAGTGACTGAATTGAAGGTAAATATTCAAGAAACACTGGCCATTGCACTGAAATTTTTCAGATGATAAACAGTTGGCATAACAAGATGGTTCAACATCATGTCACACTGTTCGATAAATCTTCTCTCCTTCCATATGGCATTTTCATGACTTTTAGTCCATTTCTTAAATTAGTTTTCCATGAAATTATTTACCATCTTATTTTTAATACACTTATGCATACACACTTAACAAACTACTGAGAAGACCCAAAAGTTTTCCTATCACTCCATATTCTGCCTTCATTTTGACACTGGGCAACACTCTGTCCACAAATGTATATATGGCAGGATAGGGGGCGGAAGGCTTCCGAATTCTCCATCTGCCTTGGGACATAGATGTAGTTACTTCAGTGTCTGTCCCTCAACAAGCATGCAGGACTGAGGCCCCCCACCCTTTACAGAAGATGTATAACAGTTGAGAGCAATGGTTGGTGGTTTAGTCACTAAGTCCTGTCCGACTTTTTGCAGCTCCATGTACTGTAGCCCAACAGGTTGCTCTGTCCATGGGATTTTCTAGTCAAGAATACTGGAGTGGGTCTCCATTTTCTTCTCCAAGTGATCTTCCTGACCCAGGGTTCAAAACAAACTCAAATCTTGCTGTTTAGAGGAAGAATCCCTTTAAAACCTAACCCAGACATTGAATGGTAATTTAGCCGGGGCGGGGGGTGAGGAGGGGGTAGGAATTGTTGTCAAATATGGAAGCAGTTTCCTAATCACATGATGTATGAAAATAACAGAAATTTTCATCAGAAGATATATTGAGAGTTAAGTACAGACACTGTATTCTAGAGATCTAATGAGAAAACTCAGTATTTTTACTAGAGGACAAAATTTTAATTTCTCTGATCATTTTCTATTTCTCATCCTAGGTAAATCAATTTGGATCTGAACTCTGTACCACAAATTTAGTTCTGTGATCTTGGAAACCTTCTGAATCTAACTTCACCACATGAGAAAACAATATTTAACTCATAATGATGGCAAAAATTAAATAAAATTATGTATAAAGAGAACTTAATACTATACTTAGCACTTAAAGTACATCAAATAGTAGCTATTGTGATGATTACTAAATTGTCATCTCTGTACTACTAAAATCAAGCAGACTAGAAGTAGTCTTGCTACTTAAACTTAAGAAATCAAGGAACTTTAATACCAATACAATCAACAGATATGGAAGAGCAGAAAGACCACTTAACTGGGAATATGGGCATTTATACAAGGTTGTTCACAATAACCTCTCAGAAAGCCATAATCCTCACCATGAAATGAACACAACAATCTTTGAGGTTCCTTACAGCTTCTATAAAATAAGAGAAAAGGACTCATTGAATTTCATTTTCCTTAACATATTCTTTACAATATTATTTTTGTCTTAATTTCAGACTCAAACTAATTTCTTTTAAAGACAATTCATGTTTGGAATAGAAGGATGGAAAACATAATGGAAAATCACACAAAAACTAGTGAATATAATCTTTTCATGCATTTAAATCTATAATCTTGGGAATATATAAAAAAAAGCCACGCTCACCTATCCCTTCAATAGAAAAACACTTTAACTGTCTGGAGTTGACATGAGTGAACAAACTTGTAAAGCCCTAAAAAGCAAGGGATCTTATCTGATCCAGATTCCAGATTTCTCAAAAATGGGAATAACATGCTAGACTTCCTATTGCTGTTCTAACCACATCTAAGTAAACAGTTACTTGTCCCTCACTGAAGAGGTTGATCTTTACCATTTCTGTTATGGGAGATAGTTTCTATCTCATGTATGTGACCAGCATTGAGAAATGCCAAGAAACTACTTCTTTATTGTTATTTTTTTTTTAATGGACAAGTCTTAACTCTAATTTGGAACACATTTTTAGTTCAAACAATCCTTTCAAAAGTAACATCTATGATGCATATTGTAAGAAGACATTTATTTTAAATCTTGAGATTCTAAAAGAAAACTATATTCCCCCATTTGATTTTTTTTTTTTTTTTTGCAGTGGTGTTGGAGAAGACTCTTGAGAGTCCCTTGGACTGCAAGGAGATCCAACCAGTCCATCCTAAAGGAAATCAGTCCTGAGTGTTCATTGGAAGGACTGATGTTGAAGCTGAAACGCCAATATTTTGGCCACCTGACTCACTGGAAAAGACCCTGATATTGGGAAAGATTGCAGCCAGGAGGAGAAGGGGACGACAGAGGATGAGATGGTTAGATGGCATCACCGACTCAATAGACATGAGTTTGAGTAAACTCCAGGAGTTGGTGATGGACAGGGAGGCCTGGTGTGCTGCGGTTCATGGGGTCACGAAGAGTCGGACACGACTGAGCGACTTCACTTTCACTTTCCACTTTCATGCATTGGAGAAGGAAATGGCAACCCACTCCAGTGTTCTTGCCTGGAGAATCCCAGGGACGGGGGAGCCTGGTGGGCTGCCGTCTATGGGGTCGCACAAAGTTGGACACGACTGAAGTGACTTACCAGCAGCAGCAGCAGCAGGTCTCATTTAGAAGTAATCTTTGATATTAATTTGCCCAAGAAATCCTCAAGATTCAAGATTTGCTGATCGTTAATTGCTTCAAAGATGGTATTTTCCAGAACTTGAGCCCAATGTGGTGGTTTATTCACACAGGGCTCAGAGTCTTATGTAAAGCAAGCCAAGCTGCTGCTATGTGAGTGCTATCTTTCCTTCTACTGTGGACTCTTTGCTCTGACCCTTTCAGTATAATTTATTTTACATTGGTGGTAGTTGTCAAGATGATGTGCTCTTTCATATGCTTAAATAGACAACCTAAAGGTGAATATGAATTTTGCAAATGCTGTGAAAGTGAGAGCATGTAAAAGCTTCAAATTTAAATATTTAAAAATGAGATCTCTAATTAGTTTGAAGAGCAAGGAGACGGTAATACTGCACTTTGAATCAGATTGTGTTTTCGGCCACTATTAATATACTAAGTCATGATGCCTGGTCTTTCTGCATAATTCAGCCAGTTACCCATAAGCTGAGCATATAATATAATGCACTCCCCTTGCACGGTCAGTCCCATCACTAGGAGTACCATCAGTAGTATCATTTATGCCCTTGAGGCTTTGTGTTCCAGGAAACTAATGAATAGGAACTGCTATCTCCCAGGAAGTGAAGGAGACATTCATCTCAAACGAAGCAGTGGTTATATCCACTGGGGTCCACGAATTAGCAGCAAAGTGGGAACAGAATGGGTGGGTTTAACGTTTGGTTGTTAGGTCATATTGACCAAGGACAGGAGTCATTTATGACAGATCTAGATTTTCTGCATTTTGAGAGGGAATGGAACACAACTGCATAAGAGAAACCCACTGTTTACACAGGCACACAGATCATCCCATTCTTTTTTCACTGACTTCTTTTGCACAATTTGAGCTTTACACATCATATCAACTAGAGGAGAAATTGATAGAGGATGGTGTTATTAAGACTTATCACTGGATTACAACACAGTAGAAATAAGGAGGTGCCCCTAAAGAGAAGAGGGCTGAGGACAAGTCAGACATGCATATGATGGGAAGACTAATGGGATGAAATGATGTTCAATGGGTGACAACAATTTGCAGACACTGACATACACACTCTCCTCTGGTAATTCCATGGTGCAGTGTCTATTTCACTGATGAGGAAATGGATGCACAGCAATTAGAGGACTTGTCTAAGAGATACAGCAGAAGTCTCATTTCACCCACCTATTAGTTCTATAAATTCTGGATTGCTTCACAAATGGGTTTAAGCAGTGTTTTACAGAGGGTTCAGTGGAACTCCATCTCTAAGGGATGTTCTCTGGGATGACAAACCATGACTGCTTGAGAATAAGAATTTGCTACATAATATCTGGCTCATAGTTGACTCTTACTAATGTTTGTTGAACTAACCAAACCTTGAGTGAGAACTGAGTAACAGAATTAGTGTTATACTCAAGGCTCTTGATTATCAACCTCAGAACCTACCCATTTCTAGATTATACCGACTTCCTATATCTCCCTTCCCCCTTCTTTTTCACCCTTCCTTCCGAGTTCCTCTCTCCTTCTCTCCGTTCTTTTCTTCCACAAATATTTATTGAATGGCCACGATGTGTTGGGTAGTTTTCTATGTGCTAGAGATAAGATAATGAGCCAAAATACAGAGATCTAGTTTCATGCAATTTACATTTTTGTGAGGAAACTTACATTTTAATGAGCAAAAAAACCAAACATAGAGCTCTCATGAAACTGACATTTTTTGTAAGTTAATAAATAACTCACATTATTTATATAAGAAAAATGGGTCATGGGTCTTCAATCATGGGTTAAGAAAGACTGGGATGGAGAATTAAGCTCAGGGATAGCTGGAGAAGCTAACTGATTAGGCACTATCTGAGAAATGAGTAGGAGTTATCTCAGGAATCTTGCAATGATGGGAAGGCTAATTTTTAAAAAATAGAACAGCATATAGAAAGGCTCTGTGGCTAGAGTGAAGCATGACACATTTGAGAAAGTGAAAGAAAACCAATATGGTTAGAGTCCAGAGAGCAAGAAAGAGATGAAACACACTGGATAGTCTATGTGGGGGCCTAATTAATGCTTTTGAACTGTGGTGTTGAAGATTCTTGAGAGTCCCTTGGACTGCAAGGAGATCCAACTAGTCCATCCCAAAGGAAATCAGTCCTGAATGTTCATTGGAAGGACTGATATTGAAGCTGAAACTCCAATACTTTGGCCACCTGATGCAAAGAACTGACTCACTGGAAAAGACCCTGATGCTGGGAAAGATTGAAGGCAGGAGGGGAAGGGGACAGCAGGGGATGAGATGGTTGGATGGCATCACCGACTCAATGGACACGAGTTTGAGTAAACTCCAGGAGGTGGTGATGGACAGGGAGGTCTGGAGTGCTATAGTACATGGGGTCACAAAGAGTTGGACATGACTGAATAACTGAACTGAACTGAACTGATGGGCTGTGATATGGTTATTAAATAAGAGATGACTTGATTGGATTTGAATATCAAAATCATCACTCTGTATAAGAGAGCTCTGTACTTTCTGCACAATTTTTGTTTTTAATAAATCTAAAACTTCTTTAAAGAATAAACTTTATTTAAAAATATCACTCTGGCTGCACTGTATGGGATAAAACAGAATGACAGGAAGAGTGGAGTCTCCTAGCTCTCCTCTGAGTGAGCTAGGAGAAAATTAGAGATCTCTGAGACATAGAAGAACAGACACAGAGCCCAAGGTCCCTCTTCCATGAAAAGGTTAAGCAGACAAGGAGGAACAGGCAGTGGTGACTGAGAAGACAAGGGCAGTGAAGTAGGAAGAAAACCAAGAAAGTGTGTCCCTGAAGCCAAGTGAAGAATGTGTGTCAAGAAAGAGGTGGTGATTGATTATATCAAGTGGTCTTATCAGCAATTATTATTATGAGACCTGAAACGTAATTGTTGCTTTTAAGAAAATTAGAGCCCTGTTAATGACAATAATAAGAAAAAGTCAAGTGAAGTGTGTTGGGGGACAAATGGATTGGGCCAAAGACAGGAACTGGAGAGAGTGTAGTAAAGAATATAGAGCAGTTTTATTGAAGAAGAAACAAAATATATGATGTAGTGGGAGGAGTGTGGCCAAGAGGTTTTTTTTTTTTTTTTTAATCAGAGGACTGATAACATGATTGTATGCTCATATTTTTAAAGCTTTAGTATGCATACGATTAATTTGCTTTTTTAAATAAAAATGCCAGTTCCCAGACTACCCCTGTGAGCCCATGGGACTATCTCAATTTAGAAGACAAAGTTACATAACAAGATGCAAACAGTACAATCAGGAGATTAAGAGAGGCTCCTGAAAAGGTGGGAGTGGGTGGAATTCAATGACAGATGCTAGATTGATTTAGGGAGGAAAAGAGACCAGTGCTCTGTTGTAACAGAGGGGAAGAAGATCAAATGGCAGATGTAAGCAGTTTTGTATATTTGGTATCAGGAAATTGAGGTAATTTCCATAAAATTAAGTTGGCAATAAGGTTCTCTGTGGGAGGGAGAGGCTAAAGAAAAATAAAATAAAATAAATCATCTCTTCAAATGAGATTTGATTTGCACCAGTTAAAGCCATATGGGAATGAGTTGTCATTCAATCAAAGAACCCATTATGACAAATCAGAGCCCCTGCATTAGAGCCAAAGAGCCCTGAAGCACAGATCTGTCATTATCTCCCCTGTGATTGCTGTAAGCCAGTGACACATCAGAAATAGTGAGTCATGAGATGATTGGTGCTGGAGAAGTGAACCCTACCTCGTGGCATGTCCCTGCACTAATCATTTTCCAGAAGCCTTAATTGCCTGCCTTGATACTCTTTGCTCCTCTACACCCTGAGTGACAAGTTAGTAATTCACTGTGGAAGGCTTGAGCAACCAGATGAGATCTATCAATGGTTTCTTTGGCTTTCTCCCCTGACTAGACACATCACAGTAGTACTTAATGCATTCGTGTACCACTTTTGGAAAGGAGTTTGCTCCTAAATAAAATTGAGCCTGGACTTAAAAAAAAAAGCCCAAAGATACTGACTACTAACAATGACACAAGGCTCCATGCCTGGTCGATTTCCTTTAGACAAAGTGATAAAAGCAAAGGACAACAACAAAAACAAACCATGGAACAAAATTAAGAAGTTTAAATCCAAGGACAATTTGCAGGAAAGACTAGCTAGATACAAAATATCAGGGCTTTCTCTGGGCAGCCTCCATTTCTATTTCACAGGTAGTT
The DNA here is from genome assembly GCF_019923935.1 of Bubalus bubalis. Classification (NCBI taxonomy): domain Eukaryota; kingdom Metazoa; phylum Chordata; class Mammalia; order Artiodactyla; family Bovidae; genus Bubalus; species Bubalus bubalis. Next base: position 16,976,866 of record NC_059163.1, read on the forward strand.
TTGTTAATACTTTGGCTGGTAAATCACTCAGGTTTTCCAACCTTTTATGAAAGAGATGAGTGGAACTCTGAATTGTGGCTTGGTGTACAAATAGCAAGGTTTGAATTTGTGCTTATTTCTTTGAAGAATATGGCTCAAATAGTACATAGTAAATGTGAGAAAGACTTTGCCCCATAAAAAGAGAGGCCTCTGGAAGAACAGTAATATCTCACCTTTTTTACTTTGTCATGATGTGAGCTGTGCTCTTCCAAAATACAGATGTTGGAGATCTAACATCTAGCACCTCAGAATCTGACCCAGTTTGGAAAGAGGGTTTTAAAGAGGTGTTTAAGTTAAAATTAGATCATTAGGGTAGGCTCTAAGCCAGTATTGTGCTGTGCCTAGTTGCTTAGTCCTGTTAGACTCTTTGTGACCTCATGGGCTATAGCTCACGAGGCTCCTCTGTCCATGGAATTCTCCAAGAAAGAGTACTGGAGTGGACTGCCCTGTACTCCAGGGGATCTTCCCAACCCAGGGATTGAACCCAGGTCTCCTGAATTGCAGGAGATTCCTTACCATCTGAGCCACCAGGGAATCCCAACCCAACATTACTGGTGTCCTTACAGAAAGAAAAATTAGGACACAGACATACACGGAGGGAAGTGTGTGAAGACAGGGGAAAGGCAGCCATCTACAAGGCAAACAGAGAGCTCTCAGAAGAAATCAATCTTACTGACACCTTGATCTTGGACTTTTAGCCTCCAGACTGTGAGAAAATAAATTTCTGCTATTTAAGCCTCCCAGTCTGTGGTCCTTTGTAATGGCAGCCCTAAACAGAATAATAAGCACTCTTTCTACTCCTCCGTATTTCTTGTCACAGATACACAAACATGTAGTTTAAAACTACTGCTGGGCTTCCCAGGTGGCTCAGTGGTAAAGAATCTGCCTGCAATGCAAGAGACACATGAGATGCGGGTTTGATCCCTGGGTCAGGAAGATCCCCTGGTGGAGGATATGGCAGCCCACTCGAGTATCCTTGCCTGGAGAATCCCATAGACAGAGGAGCCTGGTGGGCTACAGCCATGGGGTCGCAAAGAGTTATGCACGACTAAGCGACTTAGCAGGCACAAGCATGCATGCATGCCTGTCTGACAGGGAGGTCCGATACCTTCTCTTCCTACCCTGGCCTCCAGGGAGGCCATCACAGCTTTCTTTGCTCACCTCGTCTTCTCCCCTATGCATCTCTTCTCCTAGGTCCTAGGTTTATTCTACTCTCAAATATCTAAAGCAAAGAGCTTTGTAGTTACCAAACTATTTAGCAAATCACCTGGAATAAATAGGGGTTTTATAACTCCTAGGTGGCTACTTCAAGTTACTAGTTTTCTTATTTAGGGTGGAGGGATTTTAGCAGGTAGGAGTACACATTTCTGCTGCATCAGGATCTCTCCAGACTTCCATCTGGGCCTTTCTAGGCCTCAGGTCATGGGCTGTGAAGATGGACAATTCTCAAGAAAGGAGGCATTTGAAAAACAGACAGGGCCAAGGAACCCACAAGTCAATAGACAAAGATAACAACCTTTCTAAAGCCAGGATGCCACCCGGACCCCAGGATGCAGATGGTCCTTGAGGTTTCACTTTTGGAAACATTCAAGACCAGTTCAGCTCAGTTTTATACTGAAAATCAGAATGAGAAAAAGAAGAAAAATGAAAATGGCTACCGTGGTTCCGTGAGAGTTGGCGCAGGACGTGAAGTCATGCTGGTTCCATCCTTGCTGCCAGCTATTTCCCACCCTAATTATCAGCAGCTGCTCTGCAGCACGCTCGTCCTCCCGATATGCTGCATTTTCTGTGAGACATTTCTTTCTCAGTCCCACATCACTTCTAACCTACAGTTGTTCTCCTCACTGACCACTGCCTCATTCAGACACACTCCTTCTCTATGACACAGCTCAAGGAAGCCCTGCCACAGAAAAAGAGGACAAATCCTCTTTTCCTAGTAACAGCCACTGAAGTTCCTTTAGCCCTGTACTGTCTGTTTTCTGAGCTTGATTGGGTTGCAAAGGCCTTTATGATTATTGGATAAAAAAAGACAGGTGAACTCAAACAGCCTGCGAGGACATAACAGGTCACAGAGAACAATGAGGGGGAAGGGATCACATTTATCCCAGCAGATAACTTGTTCATCAACAGCTTCTATCATGAAAATACTAAATGACACGATTGGTGTTGAGTAGTTATGATGGACTGAAGGGAGAGACAATGCAGACTGCTTTTAAAGAGCATAGAGTCGGTGGAGTTAAAGAACTTCTTCAGTCTCCAGTCTCCTAAGGCATAGAGACAAAGAACGGTGATGAAATTAAATACCTCAGAGCAGCAAGGTTCTTTTCATTTTAGCTAATCCAATGAAATCCAATGAAATCATTCTCTGAATGATAAAACTGAGGTCTAGTCTATTCAATAATTCAGTGAACATGCATTGAGCGTATACTACAAGTGAAGTAAGTCATAAAGAAGAAAACAAATATTGTTTGTTTTTTTAACACATATATATGAAATCTAGAAAAATGGTACAGATGAACCTATGTTTCAGGGCTGAAATAGAGACTCAGACATAGAGACTGGACATATGGAGGAGAAGGGGAGGGTGGGGCAAATTGGGAGAGTAGCGTTGACATATATACACCACCATGTGTAAAACAGATAGCCAGTGGGGAGCTGGAGCGTAATACAGGGAGCTCAGCTCGGTGTTCTGTGATGGCCTAGAGTGGTGGGATGGGGCTGGGGAGGTCCAAGAGGAAGGGGATATATGTATACATACAGCTGATTCACTTTGTTATAAGGCAGAAACTAAAGCAACATTGTAAAGCAATTGTACTCCACTTAAAAAATTAAAAATAGTTATATTTTTTAAAAAATATCACATCTGATGGAGAAGGAAGAGACTACAGATAACACAAGAAACATGAGTCCCAACTGGAGCCTATTATACAGAGTGAAGTAAGCCAGAAAGAAAAACACCAATACAATATACTAACGCATATATATGGAATTTAGAAAGATGGTAACAATAACCCTGTGTACGAGACAGCAAAAGAGACACTTAGGTATAGAACAGTCTTATGGACTCTGTGAGAGAGGGCGAGGGTGGGAAGATTTGGGAGAATGGCATTGAAACACGTAAAATATCATGTATGAAACGAGTTGTCAGTCCAGGTTTGATGCACGATACTGGATGCTTGGGGCTGGTGCACTGGGACGACCCAGAGGGATGGAATGGGGAGGGAGGAGGGAGGAGGGTTCAGGATGGGGAACACATGTATACCTGTGGCAGATTCATTTTGATATTTGGCAAAACTAATACAGTTATGTAAAGTTTAAAAATAAAATAAAATTTAAAAAAAGAAAAAAAAAAAAAAAGAAACATGAGTCACATGGAGAGAAGAAGGAGATGCAGATTACACTAACTCTGAAATCCCTAACCTCATTTCTTCATTTGTCGTCCTTTTTTTCCCTAACTTTTGGATACCTGGCTCTATGGGAGCTAGTATGTGTGTGTGCTCAGGTGCTCGGTCGTGTCCGACTCTTTGTGACCCCAAGGACTGCAGCCTGCCAGGCTCCTCTGTCCTTGGGACTTCCCAGGCAAGAAGAGTGCAAGGGGTTGCCATTTCCTTCTCCAGGGGATTTTCCTGACCCAGGGATCAAATCTGTGTGTCTTTGTAGCTCCTGCATTGGCAGATAGGTTCTTTGCCACTGAGCCACCTGGGAAGCCCTAAAATAAATCTATTCATATTCTCATTAGTACAAGAAAGCTGCAGCATGTGGTGGTTTTGTGGGCTCAGTTGAGTATGAAGCCCAGTTGTAGCATTTATTAGGAATGTGAATTTGTACCACTGTTGAGCAGTCAGGGAATGACATCTATCACAATTGTATTTATATTAAATGAACTGTTGTATTTAAAACCTGACATACATGAGTACAGGGACTGATTCATAATTCAGTAAACATAAGCTCTAAAAATTATGGGAGTGTTTCTCACACTGACGTTAAAGGGAAACTGGTGGGATAGTAGTAGAGATATGCTCATAAATGACAGGTGGGGTGAAAACACACAGGGCCCTGTGGGGCTTCCAGGCACAGAGGTCTTTTTTGTCCTTCATTTCTTATAGGCAAGGTTCTAGCCTCCACAACCTTCCTTGAATTCCAAAGGGCAAATTAAAACAATCAAACAAGCCCTTGCTAATCAAGGGAGGAACAGCCAAGAAACCACCTAAGGCAAGATTAAACAAACCAGAGAGGCTCATCAAGATTAGGAGACCCTTGTTCAGAGCCCTAACATACGACCAAACCCTTTGCAGCCCTATGGATTGCAGTATGCCAGGCTTCCCTGTCCTTCACCCTCCCCTGGAGCTTGTTCAAACCCATGTCCATTGAGTCAATGATGCCATCCAACCATCTCATCCTCTGCTGTCCTCCTGCCTTCAATCTTTCCCAGCATCAGGGGCCTTGACAATGAGTTGGCTCTTTGCACCAGGTGACCAAAGTACTGGAACTTCTGTTTCAGCATCAGTCATTCTAATAAATATTCAGGATTGATTTCTGCTAGGATTGACAAGGGCTTCCCTGATAACTCAGTTGGTAAAGAATCTCTGTGCAATGCAGGAAACATTGGTTCAATTCCTGGGCCGGGAAGACCCTCTGGAGAAGGGATAGGATACCCACTCCAGTATTCTTGCCTACAGAATCCCCAAGAACAAAGGAGCCTGGTGGGCTACAGGCCATGGGTTGCAAAGAGTTGGACACAACTGAGCGACTAAGCACAGCACACACACTTATAGCTTTAAGACGCTAATGTACATTGTGAAGAGGAGGATTTAGGAGAAACATCATGTTTATTTCATCTTTCAAGGGATGCTTCCATCTCAGAATACTAGTGAATATCACCCCAAATGTGTGTGGGCTGAACAAAGTATGGGGAATGTTTTTCATGCTAGGCACACCCAATCTCCTATTAATGGTATTCACTGCTTCAAAAGCACATCACAGATTTCAGCTCTGGTCAGATTGTAGAGTTCTGAAGGACCTAAGACAGAATTTAAAGTGAGAATTTCAGTTTGGTCGCTAAAACATTTTAGATTCATCATGATTGGTGGGGGGAGAAAAAAGACATTATTCCAAGATGGAGCTTCTAAATAAAAATATTGGCAAAAAGCTCCTGAATCATGATGTTGAAGCAGTGGCTAATGCCATGGCCTGGGGAGACAGGCTGTCCCAGAGTTCTAATTTTGGCTCTGGTGGCACCAGTGGGGATTAGTGATTTATAATAGTATCTTCCTGCTCCTTTTCATAGTTTTGCTGTTTTTAATCTAGCACAAGAGTTGGCTAGTTATGGCCCATGGGCCAAATCTGGCTCACTGTCAACATTTTTAACTGATTAGAGAACAAAAATCCAAAGAAGATAACACTTCTTGATATTTGAAAATTATATAAAATCCAAATTTTGGTATTCATTACTAAAGTTTTTTTTTTTTTTTTTTTACTACATTGGATCTTCATTGCTGTGCAAAGACTTTCTCTAGTTTTGGTGAGAGGGGGCTACTCTCTAGTTGCAGTGCCAGGCCTTCTCATCAAGGGGTTTGTGGAGCACATGCTTTAGGTAAGTGGGCTCAGTCACCTCACATCATGGGGAAATCTTCCTGGACCAGGGACTGAACAGGTGTCCTTTGCTTTGCGAGGCAAATTCTTAACCACTGGACCACCAGGGAAGCCCAATTAAGTTTTGTTGGAACACAGCCATACCATTTGTTTATGCTACAATGGCAGAGTTGAATGGTTCTAACAGAGACTTCATGGCCAGCAAAGCCTAAAATACTTGCTTTCTTGTTCTTTCTGGAAAATGTTTTCTGACCCTTGAAGTAGGATATAAAATGAAGGAAGGAATTAAATGTGAGTAGGTCAACACGTCTACAAACGCTGTCAGACAATCCTCCTCATGTGGACACTTCTCATAAGTGGATCTTAAGATCGGTTTATAAAGTGCTCCAAATGTCTTTTGGTTGACAGGGGAGTAGCTGGAATCGCAAGAAATCACAAACATTTTAAAATGCCCCTTGTGTTATTTTAATGGCCTCTTTTAAATGTATATTTTAAAGCATTCTAAGTAGGAAGGGAATTTTGAAGCAAACATCTCAAATACATTTTTTTAAATAGAAGAATAGACAGTAGTTAAAGCATGCTGATTTTCAATGCATTTATTTAAGTCATGTTCAGAACTACTTGTGTATACAGAAATATGTTTTCATACCATAAACAGTTCCTACTCACATTCCTAAAATGATTTGCACACATTAACCAAGCAAAGGGGAAAAAAAAAATACAAGCTTCAGGGCTGCCTACAGACTTAGGCAGACAAAAAAAGAGATTGTCATATTTGCCTTTGGGTAACAAATTTAATTACATGGATTTCAACTTACAGTACTAACACAAAAGGGATAAAATAAAGGGAGTGTTGTAAATTAAATGCCTTAGCAGCATATTTAACCAGTAATCAAGAAAATAACCAATTTCTATACTAAAATACTATTTAAATATCTCCACATTTTCATATAAAGTAGATGCTAAATACTGGTTTACATTTAGAATGATGGCAAATTAATTTATCCAATAGCATTATTTGATCACCCTAGCAGGAGTTGCAAAACAGACATGGATGAAAAACTTTCCTCACTGATGTCACATAATTATCTCAAAAACTCAAAAAACCGGCTACACTTTTTTCTCTCTCAGAGACACCCATGGATATCTCTCAGAATTATCTATTTCTCAGATGGCCATAGCACAGCTATACAGCACAGCTGCACTGAACGCCTAAATAGTTCACATTTTGGTAAATTAAAAATTTTATAGCCTCCAGAGCCATGAAATGTTCTATCTAGAAGAAAGTTTTTTTTTTTTTTTGGTAAATACATAAAACAGGTCTGTAGAGCTATACAATCATAGAACCAGGGAGGGAAAAACTCACAAGTGAATCAGGGTGGTAAAAGTGAAACACTGATACTACCCCATATTTGTACCCTACATAGTTACAAATAATAGGAAAAAATTGTAATGTTTATGCAATACCTGTTTAGATGAAATAGATGATGTATAGAACATAGAGACAAATACCTAAATATAGAGACAGAGATAAAGATCAATAACATCTCAGGTCCCTAAATTTAAGGTACAGCTCTAAAGCTGGAATCCACATTGGGTTTCAGGGACTCTCTGAAACCCCCTAAAGTGTTTGCAATTGTGGTAGGTAAACACTTTTTTTTTTTTTTTTTTAAGTAAGAAGATCCGTAATTCATTTATTGGACTCTCTAGGCATCCATATTGTCTAACTTTTCAATTAGCCCTTGAAAATCCTTCTGGAAAAGAGTTAAAATGGAAATATTTTTCCTTAAAATTTAGATAAGTAGTATGTAATTATCTAAGGATATTTAATAATTAATATATTCCTGGTTAAAGGTGAGATTAAATGACACTTTCTCTTTTGTTGAAGGATTAATTTCATTTCCAGGCAGACAAAAATCACTTCAATTACCCTTCAAATTTTCTCTTTTTTTCTTTGTTCCCATAGTTGGCTCTCATCTTTCACCCCGCTTTCTCCTCTGTTCACCTCTTCTTTTTTCTTTCTGTGGGAAGGACGAAAGAGGAAAACCTCCAAGTTTTAGTCATTATTGATTTGGAGCACTGGGTTGAGACTGGGCTTTGGAAATCTGCAATATTGGTAATTGCCCTTAAAACTTGTAATGAGTCTCTGCTTGGACAACACTGTGCAGGTCACTGGACTGATTCCCAATAAAGGAACAGTAGTAGGTCTGCTTATCAGTGCCTAGACAGTGGATGATAACTTGGCCAGGGTGTGGAGGGGTCTAGTGAAGAAGTGAGAACAATTTTAGCAGTGTGAGTTCTGTCACGAACAGTATTGAACCCCAGTGTGTAACAATTTTCTGAAGGAAAAAATTACAGGTCCAGATTTTTCCTTTGATACAGTTATTTATATACATGAAAGGGCACTGCAGACAAGTGTGGTTTTCTTCCCTTTTTTTCATTAGAGTAGAATTGTGGCCTTCTAACTTTAAGTCAACATCTTTACCCAAGATGCTCCTTGGAAGAAAAGCTATGACCAACCTAGACAGTGTATTAAAAAGCAGAGACATCACTTTGCCAACAAAGGTGCATATAGTTAAAGCTATGGTCTTTCCAGTATCATGTATGGCTATGAGAGCTGGATCATAAAGAAGGCTGAGCACCGAAGAATGGATGCTTTCGAACTGTGGTGCTGGAGAAGGCTCTTGAGAGTCACTTGGATAGCAAGAAGATCAAGCCAGTCAATCCTAAAGGACATCAACCCTGAATATTCCCTGGAATATTTGATGCTGAAGCTGAAGCTCCAAAATTTTGGCTACCTGATGCAAAGAGTCAACTCGTTGGAAAAGACCCTGATGCTGGGAAAGACAGGGCAAGAGGAAAAGGGGGCGACAGAGGATGAGATGGTTGGATAGCATCACTGACTCAATGGACTTAAGTTTGAGCAAACTCATGGAGATGGTGAAGGACAGGGAAGCCTGGTGTGCTGCAGTTCATAGGGTTGCAAAGAGTGGGATATGACTTAGCTACTGAACACAACAACAAAAACATTTTTCTGATAGGCTTATGTATAAAAATAGTTGCCTGTAAATGAAAAAACCTATTCTTACTTCAAGTGCCCAAATTCTCATCCTTAAGCTAAGAGATACAAGTCTATCCACTTCACTGACTACTAATAAAAAGAGTTCACAAGTTCATTATTTCAAAAACTAGGCCCCAGCCTCGAATACTCTATCTCATATGTTAAGCCAAAATATATATATAAAATCAGTAATAAATTATATATATATATATACACACACACACATACATTTATTTACTAGCTAGTGTTAGTTATTTGACCTTGATCAAACTACTTCTCTGTTCCTCAGTTTCTTGATCTGGAAATGGATATAATAATAGAGTTGAGGATTAAACAATAATGTAGTGAGGGTTAATTGATACATTTAAAAAGTGTGCAATAAAAAAAGAAGGACAAAACAAACCAAAATAAAAAAGCCTGTAACATGTCTGGGATACAGAAAGCCGGATACAAAAAAGCTATAGATACTCTAATGGATATACTGTGATGCTTTGTCTAGATTCTAGAGGTTGTTACATTGGCTGCTGTAGCTCTCAGAGACCCTCATGGAAAATTTCTCCATTGTAATGCAGAACTGCTTCACCTGGGTTTATTTGTCTCATCTTCCCGCAGTGAATGACTTTATTAGCTGATGCCAGGAAACAAAGGCTTGGAAACTCAGGTTAAGGTTAGAGGGACTCTAAGAAGTGTCCAAGCTTCAGAGTTCCCCAGAGCATCCGCTGAGACCTCAGGTGCTGCGGCGCAGCAGGCCAGCTGCCGCTTCTGCCGGATCCTGCCTTCCTCACGTCCTTGGAGTATCTCCAGAGAGAACCCCCAGTAAACGTCCCAACATAACTCTTCATCCATGTGTTTATTTGGAATTCAATGTAAGATTATAGATAGACAAAAAGTTATCGTTCCATTATCCTGAAATTGCTACGATCTAAATCTGAAGACAAAAGTGCTAAAACCTTAAGTTAAAACAAAAATCAGTGGAAGTTATGCCTGGCCACTTACCTGTAGGGCGTCCCTGTAGGAGAAAATGCATTTCAGAGAAGGAACCCAAATGCCATCTCCCTGCCCCTGTGTTACCAGAGAAAGACTAGAAAAGAGGATGTGCCACTTGGATATAATGGTTTTCAAGCCAAACAGTGCCACTTGGATATAACGGTTTTCAAGCCAAACACGATTTTTTTGAGGAGAAGGGAAAGAATTTCTCTCAACCATCAGAACAAGTCAGGGAAGCAGAAGCGAGTAGGTCATCAGTTTTGAAGCTAGAACTGCCACCCAGCCCTTCTCCAAGTTGAAGACTCTCATGAGGCATGAAACCACTGAACTGCTGGGTATGACGCTCATGCTTCATGGGGAATGGGGCGAGATGGAAGTACTGAGGGAAGCAGTTTTCATTACCCTTTCTTGGCAGATCAGGATACGTGAGTTTCCGGGTCACCAAATAAGCTCAACGAAATCAGCTGGCCTTTAAGCCATTTTGTTGCTATGCCACCAGGACCATGCTCAAGGTGGAGGCTCCTACCACACGACGTGCCTTTCCAATTCTAGGGACATTACATAATCTACACATGCATCAAACGAGAGATGCAGCATTTGAAGTGGGATGAAACAGCCGTTAGGGTTTCCTAGGTGACGCTAGTGATAGAGAACCCGCCTGCCAATGCAGGAGACCTAAGGGAAGCAGTTTCCATCCCTGAGTCAGGAAGATCCCCAGGAGAAGGAAATGGCAACCCACTCCAGTATTCTTACCTGGAGAATCTCATGGACAGAGGAGCCTGGTGGGCTACAGCCCATAGGGTTGCAGAGTCAGAAATGTCTGAAGCAACTTAGCATGCAAGTAGTATCCAGTCAGTGTTGAGAGGCTACACCACAGGGGTAGCTTCTCTGGAGGAAGATCTCTATCGTCTTCCATCTTTCTCTTGGTATCATTACCAGAGAGGAAGGCAGAGGAGTAAGAAACAGGATCTGAGGAGCTTCCCTCCACTTCGGGCCCTAGAGCCATAAAGAGGTCTTTGCTGCACCAGGAGATGCAACGATTCCACACAGCAGGAAGTAAGCCTTCAACACAGCCACGGCAAGTAGTTACTGCCAACAGTAAACCCATTTCATATGCTTGAGTTTCCTCCATAAATCTGGTAAATGCATACACTTCGTTTCCTCCATAAACCTGGTAAATACATACACTTCAGTAAGAACTCGGCACCTTGCGTTACACTTCCAGGTGTTAGGGATACGGTAATGAGAAGAAAGCTGTGGTTCTTTAACTAGATAAAGTACCTACTTCCTCGTCTCTTTTTACCTGTCTCTGAATTACTACTCCTTTTTCTCCCTCTGGCAGAATATTCTTCTAAGCAAAGACATCATCATTCCATCAATTACTCTGTTTATTTTGTTTTAACATCACAAGGGAAACATGCACAGAACACATTTGGAGAAGCAATGAAACCAACTGCATTTTCTTTCTTCAAGTACTATACACGAAAGTCTGCCAGCATTCCTTTCTCAACCACATTTCCCCAAAGCTTAGCACTTGGCTATAAAAGTTCACTCCAGCCTACAATTTGGCATGTCTGTCAGCAAAGTCTTCAAATTTGCCAATTTGGCTAATGTCTCCTTTTTGAGTAGCAAGCAGATAAATAGGAAACAATTGGAGCAAAATGCTATAAATCATGACATAATTCAGAGAGACAATTCATTTCATGGGATAGTAGTCTATAAGAAATTAACCCTAAATTATGATAGTTTTTTTTTCACATAGACTTTTTATAGAAGTCTAAAATCTGCATAGAAATGCAATACAAAACAAATGTAATTAAATACTATACAAAAACCTGAAAGTCTTAATTCTGTTGAAAAATCTTTTTTTTCTCTCAGAGTTACACATGATTATTATTTAATTCCACAGGACACTTCAGACTAATGCAAAAACAAAAATGAAACGAAACAAAACTCTGACCTACATAATATATATTGATAAATTATAAAGGCATAACTTTATAGGTGCTGATGGTATATAAATAATATAAATATGCATGTTTTATTTTATATATATAGATATACATGTGTATATATGTGTGTGTGTGTACACACAATTTTACACAGACATTCATACACAAATGTGTGTGTATGTATATAGTGCTAGAATATTTGGCAGAGCTTTCTGGAGGTATTTGCCATTTTTACTGAAAATCATTACAAGCAGGTATGATTAAAGCATTTAATCCTATTCATTGACTGTAACTTGGGTAGTTGGGCTTAAGACATTTGTCCATAAAGACAGAATTGTGTTGGATATGTAAGTATCATTTGCAGGATGAATTTTCAGAAGTGGTGATCGAGAGAATTCCACAGAGAAAGCCAGTGTAGAATAAGTATGTGTTATGAGGATCTGCAGACAGGCAGTCCTGCAGAAGATTCTATATAAGACATTGATCACATTTCTCCACTCCTTCCCGTCTCCTGTATTTTCTGACAAATGAAAACACTCTTGCAGCTTTCCAGATTCCCCACATCAAACTGTCACACAGCTGGAATAATTAGAAAATAGTATCTTGTTATTCTAACTTACAAAGATAAACCAAATGCTCTGCTATCTTTAAGCAATCTTGATTTTTGCAAAAACTGGTTAAAATCATGTGATACAGATCCCTCCATTCCAATACATGTACGGAAGCATTTGCCTGGAAATTCCATCCTAATGTAGGGACATACCCAAAAGCTCTTATGACCAAGACTAATGGCACATACACTGGATTCCTAATGCAGCCATAGTATTTTTTCAGCTCTTTCTTTAAAGAAGCATTTGGCACAAGTCTCTTGTTACTGCCAAAGATGATTCAGAATTATTAAACCTAATTTAGAAGCTACTTCATATTGCATTAATTATTCAGGAAGCATCTTTTCAAATGAGCTATGGGCATAGTATGTTTATTTCCATAACTACTGCAGCCACCCTGAACTTCCCTGAAAAACATTACTTTTTTGAAATGACAGCTTTCAGATTCCACAGCACACAGTCTTAAACTCCTTAAGCTTTGCTCATTAAAAGCCATTCTGTCTTACGTGTTGCACATGAAACACATACCCTAGAATTGCAACCTTGGAAAGGAGGTTTTGTGACTTTCTGGGTTTGAAGACACAGCTCTTTCTAGAACAGTGTAGGTGAGAACATCTTCACCAAAAAGTGCAATCTCTACACAAATGGGAGACTGCATGAGAAAGTAGACCTTTAGTATTATCGGAGATGAAGAATCAGAGCTGCCAGTTTAATACCATGCTCATTTCAACGCTAACAGGCCTAATGTTTGAGAATAAATAGTGAAATTTCCTCTACTGATACTTCAAAGACTTTGCAACATCTGGAATTTGGTTCCATATAGGGTATTCCACTAAGAAGTAAGTATAACAAGATTTTAATAGAGCAAACAAGGTTCAGGTTTCTTACAATATGTTTTCCCTGAGGGGAAACAAGTAACACAATGCATCTGACTAACCTTTCTGCACTTGAGCTGCATTAATTAACATTTAGTCATGGATTCCACTGTGAGCCAGATGAACTCAGAGCTACAGCTGTTTTCACTGAGGGAGGAAAATATGCTTTTGCATTTTAGATTCCCAGCATTTACAAATCTGGGGAAAATGTTTTACTGACTGCCTCTGCACCAGCATTATTGATATGCATTATATATTAGTCACACAAATAAATTCACACTCACCCTAAGCTGTGATGAAATCCATGTTGATATCGCATCAACTGGCTCAGTCAGAATCAAAGATATAAAAGCCACATTCCTAACTCCCTTTTTCTTACAACAAGAGTTAAAAAAGGGCTAAGGAACTGACCAAGGAAGTAGATCATGACCTTGAAGAAAGTGTTGCTGGGTGACTCAAAGACTTAAGTGCAGATGAGGTATTCTGAGAGGGGTGGATGCAAATGACTAAAAGAAAAAAAATGAAAAGTGAACAGATGTTGAAGACTGAAGACATGGAACTCCAGGATCTGATCACTTGGCAGAGATGTCCTCAAATGCTCTAAGCCAAACATGTGGAAGTGGTTGGTTGTGAGCAAAACTGGTGTGACTGATCCTTTGTCAGTCATTGAAGGACGGCTTTTGTTCTGTTTTGATTTTATAGCCGATGCTCCTTAAAGATGAAATTTTGTGAGGGAACCTGATGCTGAATCAGCTAGGCAAGGCATTCTACCTGGAACACCTGGTCAAATCTTATACTGCAAGAGAGCTGTAGAGTCACCTTTGCCCCAGTAGTCCCCATAGGAAGGCTGTATCATGCCTTCTGGTCCACTCTGCAGTCTCATGGACAAATGGAAATCCAGTAGTCATGTGGGCAAATGCATGTGCATAGGTGTGTTCATTTGTACCAGTGTACAAACCTGGAATCATTAGTCTCTGTGTGAATACCAACCAAATTTGACACTTGCCTCTTCAAATGAATGTTCACTTGAGAAGAATAAAGGCTGTCTGACCTGTCTTTACCAACATGGAACAGCAATTCTTGAATCAAAGCAGAAAAATATCTTACCTGGAACTACTTCAAAAAGAAACTTCCCTGGGCTCTCTTCATTGCAGGGATGTTCAAGCACTTTATTTCCAGGCAGGAAAATTGTACCCTGTGAACACAAATGCCCTAAATATCAACATCATCAGATGGCAAATATCATCATCACCAGTGAACATCCAAGGTGTGTCTGTAACCCAGTATTTAGTGATGTGCATCTGACTCATTTATATTCCCAGCTAATCAAAAATCACATAACAGCATCATATACATTCAACATTTAACAAATATTTGTTGAGCACCTCATAGATATAAAACACTGTGTGAGGTGCTGAGTACTTTTTTTTTGTAAATTAATTTATTTATTTTAATAGGAGGCTAATTACAATATTGTAGTGGTTTTTGCCTGAGAAGGCAATGGCACCCCACTCCAGTACTCTTGCCTGGAAAATCCCATGGACGGAGGAGCCTTGTAGGCTGCAGTCCATGGGGTTGCTAAGAGTCGAACACAACTGAGCGACTTCACTTTGACTTTTCACTTTCATGCATTGGAGAAGGAAATGGCAACCCACTCCAGTATTCTTGCCTGGAGAATCCCAGGAATGGGGGAGCCTGGTGGGCTGCTGTCTATGGGGTTACCCAGAGTTGGACACGACTGAAGCAACTTAGCAGCAGCAGTGTTTTTTGCCATACATTCACATGAATCAGCCATGGATGTACATGTGTCCCCCATCCTGAACCACCCCCCCCCATCCCATCCCTCAGGGTCGTCCCAATGCACCAGCCCTGAGCTCCCTGTCTCATGCATGGAACCTGGACTGGCGATCTATTTCACATATGATAATACATATGTTTCAATGCTATTCTCTCAAATGATCCCACCCTTGCCTTCTCCCACAGACTCCAAAAGTCTGTTCTTTACATCTGTATCTCTTGCTATCTCGCATATAGTGTCATTGTTATCATCTTTCTAAATTCCATATATATGTGTTATTATACTGTAGTGGTGTTTTTCTTTCTGACTTACTTCACTCTGTATAATAGGCTCCAGTTTCATACACCTCATTAGGACTGATTCAAATGCATTCTTTTCAATAGCAAAGTAATATTCCATTGTGTGTATGTACCACAGTGGAGATTCCTTAAAAAACTGGTAATAGAACTGCCATACGACCCAGCAATCCCACTGCTGGGCATACACACCGAGGAAACCAGAATTGAAAGAGACACATGTACCCCAATGTTCATTGCAGCACTGTTTACAGTAGCTAGGACATGGAAGCAACCTAGATGTCCATTGGAAGATGAATGGATAAGAGAGCTGTGGTGCTCCTTTAAGCATCAATTTAGTAAATGTATTCTGTGTGCCAAAATCTTTTACTGAGCATTCAACCAGCATAATATTATTTGTTAGAAAAATTTTATAAGGTAGGTATTATATATCCCCATTTTATAGCTGCAGAAACCAAGGCAGAGGCATTCAATAACACAGCCAATGCTCCCATAGCCTTCTCTTCATTATCTTCTCTCTTTTCTGTTAAATTTTCTTTTCTATAGTGGATCATTTCCGTCAGTACTGAGACATATTTTAAAAATTACTTTTTTGATTCCACCTTCCCCTCCAGTTCTCATTTCACTTTTTTTCCCTTGCCTAGCAATGAATTCTCTACACTGAATCCATTTATTCATATGGATTCACTGTAGCTTGGTAAATTTTCAATCCTCCATGAACTTGACTCCTTAGGAGCATTCAGCACTATTAACTACTCTTTCTTGATGTCTTTATTTCCTTGCTGTCTTAGTTTCTCCAGGTTTTCCTTTTATTTTTCTGTCGACTGAGTCTCTTTTGCTGGTAATAACTGGCCTTTAAATGTTAGAGTTTTCCAGAGATTTATCCAATGCTTCCTTCTCCTCTGACTTTATACACTCTTTCTCTAAGCTATCTCATCCATGCCTATGACTTGAATAACCAACTAGAATCCAAAGAATATCAAATTAATATTTCTATCAAGGACTATCTGACCTCTAGACTTTTGTATCCAAGAGCTTATTTGACATTTCCATTTGGATATTTAAAATGCATCTCCAACTAAACTTAGCAAAATTCAAATGCAGTTAATTTAGGTCCTGTTTATATATTCCCTAAAAGGTCTGTATAGACAAAGCTATGGTTTTTCCTGTAGTCATGTACGGATGTGAGAGCTGGACCATAAACAAGGCTGAGCACTGAAGAATTGATGCTTTTGAACTGTGGTGCTGGAGAAGAATCTTGAGAATTCCTTGGACTTCAAGGAGATTAAACCAGTCAATCCTAAAGGAAGTCAACCCTGAATATTAATTGGAAGGACTTGGAAAGACTGAAGGCAAAAGGAGAAAGGGGCAGCAGAGGATGACACAGTTGAATGGCATCATGAACTCAATGGACATGTCTTTGAGCAAACTCTAGGAGATAGTGAAGGACAATGGAAACTGGCATGCTGCAGCCCAGGGGTTGCAAAGAATAGGACATGACTTAGTGACTGAACAACAACTTGGGACCACCTTCCAATCAGTTGCAAAAGCCAGAACCAGAGGAGTCATTATCTCTATGGTATCTCTACTATTCCCTGGTGGCTCAGACAATAAAGTGTCTGTCTGCAATGCAGGAGACCTGGGTTCGATTCCTGGGTTGGTAAGATCCCCTGAAGAAGGAAATGGCAACCCACTCCAGTATTCTTGCCTGGAAAATCCCATGGATGGAGAAGCATGGTAGGCTGCAGTCCATGGGGTCGCAAAGAGTCGGACAGGACTGAGCAACTTCACTTTCACTTTCACTACCACCACGCCCTAGTCCAAGAGACTATATCTCTTATCTGGAATGTGTCAAATACCCCCTCACTGAATTTCTCACACTACTCAAACATCTTTTAATTATTTTTTTTCCTGAACATGGTCAGAGTGATCTCTAGAAACATAAATTTGATCTTGCAACTTTCTTGCTTAAAAATGTCCAAAGGCTTTCCTTTGTCTTAAAATAAAGTTCCGTGTGGGCTTTCCAGCTGGTGCAGTGGTAAAGAATCTGCCAGTCAATACAGAAGACACAAGAGACATGGGTTGGAAAAGCCCCTGAAGCTAGAAATACTGAAGACAAAAGGAGAAGGAGGCAGCAGAGGATGAGATGGTTAGATAGCATCATTGACCCAATGGACATGGATTTGAGCAAGTCCAGGAGAGAGTGGAGGACAGAGGAGCCTGCGGTACTGTTGTCCATAAGGTCACAAAGAGCTGGACAGGACTTAGAGGCTGAACGAAAACAACAACAAAGCTCTGGGTGGCCTGGCTCCACCTACCCCTCCAAACTAATTTTCCCACACTTACATTTTCAGTACTTTCTATAATCCAGCCAACTGCCCTTCTATAAATGTCACCATGTTCTCACTTACCTTAGGACTTCTTTCTCTCTTTGTTGTTTTATACCCATCTTCCAGACTGACTACATATAAAATATACTTGCATAACTTCCTGAATGTTCCTTAGACTAATTTACCACTGTATGTAATTATGTTATTTGTAAAATTATTTGATTAATGTCTATCTTCATCATTAAACTATAAAAGAGCAAATGTAATGTGCTTTTTAAATTTTTTATTTATTGACTTATTTTTATCTTATATTTATTTTTATCCTCAAGGTGTGTGGGATCTTGGCTCCCTAACCAGGGATCAAACCCATACTCCCTACACTGGCATTGTGGAGTTTTAACCACTGGACCACCAGGGAAGTCCCAACAATGTATGTTTTGTACCTTAAGCTACCGGCAAAGCCTAGCACTTCACATGGCAAAAGGTTAATGCTTTAAAAAAGGGTATGGTTGAGTCAATGAGTACTGTTAGTGCAATAAAACCAGTATTCAAAATAAAGCACAATGGGATTCAAAAGCCTATACTCGGTGCACCATATTATACTGTCCATTTTCCCAGCTTGAAGCAATATTTAGCTCAAATACTTTACACAACTTTCATTCTACCTTGTTTAGCACAGAAAATTATAGTCATCTTATTGGTCCCTCCATCTGGGCTTGGAGTGATAATGGACAGCACTGTCTAACTAAAACCCAGGGAATTAGAGGTTAGAAGGGTCCCTCCCTGTCCGTACTTTACAAAGTGAGGTATTGGAGGCAGTGCCTTTGTTTTCCTCCTTCAGGAAGTAAAATATCTTAGTTCTCATCACATCTAATGTTCCTTTGCCTATGGATTCCGTTTTACTTTCTAATATTTTTTAACAACTTAAGACTTTGAAATATTCATGGTAATTAAGATCATTATAGAGAGGTTTATATAGAGTACTAAAATCAGTTGTTTCGATTACTAGTGGATTTTACTTACTGAAATGATTTTGTGAAATAATTAAATGTGTGATTTAGCCCAACTTTAGAATATACTACCTAACTTTCAACATAGATACAACATTCATTTCTGATTGCATATACATTTGTATGCATGTATATATGACTCATTTAATTCTATGTCTTCAGGTTCTATACAGAATCTTAAACTGTATGTGTGCCCTATAAGTTAAATTCAAGCCACTTTTCTGCATAAATTATTCCCCTCCATGAAATCCCAATCCACCTCGCTTGGTAATTAAAAGAGAGAGTAATGCTATCCTTTGTTGTCTCTTTCGTAGATGAGAAATAACTACTTCTGGCTGAAATTTTCATTTTCATGTTCAAGTTTGATATTACACAGGTTTTATATTTTGACAGTTTTCCAAACAAATTGTGATGTAAAAATAATAGTTTATTTACCAGTAGGCAATGTTTAGGACAGGGTATATTGTAATAGACAAACATTTACTGCAGTTACTTCATTAAGTCATTCAATAAGTAAAATAAAATCCTTTAATTAAAATGCCTAATTTGATCACCTTGTATAGAAACCAAGCAGTTAAAATCTATAACTAAGGGATAGGTATTAGCTGTGATAGTTATCTTCTAAATATTTTGTAAAGTATATATTGTCAGAAAATGCACATAACCAAACAAAAAAAATCTATAATTTATCCATCACCATAGACAACCAATATTAAAATACACATCTCTCCATATTTATATGTATATAAATATATATGTGTATTAAATACACAGTATTTTTAAAAAAAACAGTCAAAATACTTATCATGTGCTTCAAAATTTAGGTCATATGTTGTTATTATGCTAATTTAACAATCTACATCATTTTTAAAAACTAGCACAGTATAGTACTTACTCAAATATACATACTTTCACATCCTCTATTCTTATAAGTGTAATTTTTTGTGTTACTATATATAATGTTTTCATGAACATACATGAAGCTAAATCTCTGACCTTTTCCTTAACTTGCTTTTTAGGACAAATAGAGAAATTATTAATAGTACTCAAACATATGCACTGTTCATGTGGGATTGGTTAATTCTTCCAGAGTTGCTCTAAACTTGCTAACCAAATGAACAGCTAATAAGTATATATAATTCAAGTACCTCATATAATTAAGACTTCCCTGGTGGCTCAGATGATAAAGCGTCTGTCTCCAATGCGGGAGACCTGGGTTTGATCACTGGGTGGGGAAGATCTGCTGGAGAAGGAAATGGCAATCCACTCCAGTACTATTGCCTGGAAAATCCCATGGACAGAGGAGCCTGGTAGGCTACAGTCCATGGGGTCGCAAAGAGTCGGACATGACTGAGTGATTTCACTTCACTTCACTTCACTTCTTCATATAATTAAGGGCTTCCCTGGTGGCTCAGATGGTAAAGAACATGCGTGCAATGAGGGAGACCTGGATTCGATCCCTGGGTTGGGAGGATCCCCTGGAGGAGGGCATGGCTACCCACTCCAGTATTCTTGCCTGGAGAATCTCATGGACAGAGGAGCCTGGCAGGCTGTAGACCATAGTATCACAAAGAGTCAGACATGACTGAGCCACTAACCACAGAGCAGCAGAGCACATATTATTGAAACACAATGTATTGAGATACAACCAGATGTCAGACACTATTTCTAGAACTATCTCAGGTGATGTCAGATATGTGAAAGAAATAAACTCTACTTTCAATAGAAGATTAACACAGTATATAACTGCAGAACTAGTAAGTGCAAAAGTATGTTGAAAAACAAAAAGAAACATAATAAAAGTTTAAGAAGAGAGTGCCATAAGAGCAATCCGATTAGTTAGGAAAGATAATAGGAAAGATTTTTTTTTAAGAAGTTAAGGCTTTAAGATTTAATGAGCAAGGGATCAGTTCAGTTCAGTTTAGTTCAGTCTCTCAGTCGTGTCCAACTCTTAGCAACCCCATGGACTGCAGCACACCAGGCTTCCTTGTTCATCACCAACTCCCTGAGCTTGCTCAAACTCATTGAGTCAGTGATGCCATCCAACCATCTCATCCTCTGTCATCCCCTTCTCCTTCTGCCTTCAATCTTTCCTGGCATCAAAGTCTTCTCGAATGAGTCAGTTCTTTGCATCAGGTGCCAAAGTATTGGAGTTTCAGCTTCAGCATCAGTCCTTCCAATGAATATTCAGGACTGATTTCCTTTAGGATTCATTAGTTGGATTTCCTTGCAGTCCAAAGGACTCTCAAGAGTCTTCTCCAACACCACAGTTCAAAAGGATCAATTCTTTGGTGCTCAGTTTTCTTTATAGTCCAACTCACACATCCATACATGATTACTGGAAAAACCACAGATTTGACATTAGATGGACTTTGTTGGCAAAGTAATGTCTCTGTTTTTTAATATGCTATCTGGATTGATCAAGGCTATGGTTTTTCCAGTGGTCATGTGTGGATGTGAGAGTTGGACTAAAAGAAAGCTGAGTGCTGAAGAATTGATGCTTTTGAACTGTGGTATTGGAGAAGACTCTTGAGAGTCCCTTGGGCTGCAAGGAGATCCAACCAGTCCATCCTAAAGGAGATCAGTCCTGGGTGTTCATTGGAAGGACTGATGTTGAAGGTGAAACTCCAATATTTTGGCCACCTGATGTGAAGAGCGGACTTATTTGTAAGACCCTGATGCTGGGAAAGATTGAGGCAGGAGGAGAAGGGGACGAGAGAGGATGAGATGGTTGGATGGCATCACTGACTCAATGGACATGGGTTTGGGTGGACTCCGGGAGTTGGTGATGGACAGGGAGGCCTGGCATGCCTCCCCAGTTCATGGGGTCACAAAGAGTCGGATCTGACTAAGCGACTGAACTGAACTGAGGTTGGTCATAGCTTTTCTTCCAAGGAGCAAGCGTTTTTTAATTTCATGGCTGCAGTCACCATCTGCAGTGATTTGGAGCCCAATAAAAGAAAATCTGTTTCTGTTCTCATTTTTTCCCCATCTATTTGCCATGAAGTGATGGGACCGGATGCTATGATCTTTGTGTTTTGAACACTGAGTTTAAGCCAACATTTAAGGGAGGCCTGGCATGTTGCAGTTCATGGGGTTGCAAAGAGTGGGACATGACTGAGCGACTGAACTGACTGACTGACTGAAGGATTGTTCATGACATCAAGGACATGCTGTAGGAAATATAAGCCTTAGAAGAGGATGCTGCAGTTTATGTCCATGACAGCTGAGACCCACAGAAGGTTCTTGAGCAAAGCACAGGCGATTTAAAAATACCAGCCTCTTAGTAGTTTGTTGCTGCTGCTGCTGCTAAGTCGCTTCAGTCATGTCCGACTCTGTGCGACCCCATAGATGGCAGCCCACCAGGCTCCCCCGTGCCTGGGATTCTCCAGGCAAGAACACTGGAGTGGGTTGCCATTTCCTTCTCCAATGCATGAAAGTGAAAAGTGAAAGTGAAGTCACTCAGTCGTGCCCGACCCTCAGCGACCCCATGGACTGCAGCTTTCCAGGCTCCTCTGTCCATGGGATTTTCCAGGCAAGAGCACTGGAGTGGGGTACCATGAAGCAATTAATTTGACATAAAATGGCAAAGTCAAGCCATAAATGTGTTAGCAGTAGAAATCTGCATTAGAGATGAATTATTGGAGATCTATTTTGAAGAAATATGAAAGAAACTGGTTATAATTTTAACTCAGGGGATGAAGAAGGAAGAGTCAAAGATGACTTCAGTTTTTCTCTTCTGTATATTTGAAAGAAAGGTGTAACCTCTTGTTAGAAATGAGGATTTAGGAAGAGTCAAGCTCCATGAAGCCCATGCTCTTGAGCCCAAATTATGTGATATTCTTTCATTTTCTTTTAGAAGCTATGTTGGGTATTCCCTGTTTGCCCTCCAGATCTATCCATCAGTCTGTTCTGTGTCCTAGGAGACTAACCTCTATAAATTGCATAAACCAGGCTCTCTTGATGTCTGACTTCAGACTGGGTTTGAGAGGCCATAGCAGGTGGTCAGAAGGCCACCAGAGTCAAATCAAGATAACCATTGATCTATTACATTCCATGTCAGGCAGTGTTTTATGCCTGTTGTACTGATTACCGTAGTCCACAAGTTCTAAACCTGCAGGTTCTCTGGCTTTTCCAGTAGACAGGTGGTGGTTTAGTCACTAAGTCGTGTCCGACTCTTGGGACCCCGTGGGCTGTAGCCCACCTGGTTCCTCTGTCCATGGGATTTCCTAGCCAAGAATACTGGAGTGGGTTGACATTTCCTTCTCCAGGGGATCTTCCCAACCCAGGGATTGAACCTGGGTCTCCTGCAT
Source organism: Bubalus bubalis (assembly GCF_019923935.1). Classification (NCBI taxonomy): domain Eukaryota; kingdom Metazoa; phylum Chordata; class Mammalia; order Artiodactyla; family Bovidae; genus Bubalus; species Bubalus bubalis. The sequence continues at coordinate 16,999,727 of NC_059163.1, forward strand.
TGCAGGTGGATTCTTTACCTACTGAGCTAACCAGGGAAGACTAGAGAGGTAATGGGTTCCTCCCTGTTTTTAGCCCCAGGGCTTTTTCACTATCGGTTGGTTTCCTTTAGCCTTTCCAAAACTTTGTAAATGATTTCTTTATCACACACCCTTCAATTACACTTTTTGAAGCAGAGGTATCAGCTTCTTGCTGGGGATCCTGAGAAAATAACCAGGGTACAAATATTCTGGAATTTTTTTTAAGAAAGAGTATATTAACCTAAACCATGGTGTTCAATATGCTTCATTGCAAATTTTGGATGATCAGAGAGAAGAGGCTCAAGAACAAAAAAGGGAATGTAATCTTTTTGACAGGAGTTCACTACATATGGCAATAATCAGCATATTCAGAATGGAATTATACTTAGTTTTCTCCCCTCTAGGGACTATCCCTTTTATAAGGAATCTTTAACTTTTCAAAATGGGATAATATGTTATTTTTTTATATATATATTTGACAGCTAAGAGTTGGCAAAAGAAACATAATTCAGAACCACACTAGTATTTTGCTTTCAGCTAAAATTGCCATTAGAAAAGCAGCTCATCTCTAGTTAATATCAGATCCGCTGACAAGTGCTCACTCTGATCTTTGCAACCCCATGGACTATAGCCCACCAGGCTCCTCTGTCCATGTAATTTTTCCAGGCAAGAATACTGGAGTGGGTTGCCATTTCCTTCTCGAAATATCAGATCACTGAGCCCAAACCACAAGATACTGGAGGTAAGGCTAGATGCTGTTGAAAATAAACATGGTATTTTTTATTCTCTGGGATTTGGACTGGAAAAATATACGCATGTGCTGTATCTTTGTTAGTTTCATAAGTACTAGAGCAAATTCTTTTTTTTTTTTCCCAGTATGAACAATGATCATGAGCATCACAAGAAACAAGGTGAAGTCTCAGCTTGACAATACATATGAATTTTTAATATGACCAGACAGAGGTTTGAAAATGATATCAAGGGAGGGAGGCTCCAGAAGGAGGAGATATATATATATGAGTATGACTGATTTGAATTGATGTATGGCAGAGACCATCACAACATTGTAAAGCAATTATCCTCCAAGTAAAAAAATAAAAAAAGAAAATGATATCAAGGTGAAATAAATATTACTCAACAATTTTTATTAGAGTATAATAGAGAAGGTTTCAGTAGAGTAGATGGGTATAATTTGCTTCTTTGTAGCAAGTAACTTCATTAATTCATTCAACAGTTATTAAATAACACATAGCATGTGCTAGGCCCTGTCTTAAGCACAGAGAAATGTAATGCTAGAATGTGCTAATAATGCCTTTATACTCCTGGATCTGAGAATCACTCAGGGAAGACAGGAAAAAAAAAAAACAAAAAAAAAAAACAGAAAAACAATTACAGACAAGCCCCTGTCACGAAAAGGAAATAGGATACTCAGTTCAGCTCAGTTGTGTCTGACTCTTTGCAACCCCATGGACTGCAGCACACCAGGCTTCCCATACTGTATGCTTATAAAAGACATAAATTGTATCCACAAGTGCTCCAACCATATCCCAATCTACCGATGGCAATGAAGTCAGTGGTTAAGTAAATAAATCTATTCTGGAGTCAAGCTGCCTCGGTTCAGATACCCACACATCAGCCAAGTGACTTCAGGCAGGACACTTATCCTCTCTATTCCTCATGTTCTTCATCCTTAAAATGGAATAAAAATAGAACCTTCTTCATAACTGTGAACTAGCATATGTGTGGTTTGTAGAAAAATGCTTGGTACACAGTATTTTTAGCTGCTTTTAATATTTTTTTAAAAGTCTTTCTTATATTCCAGAAGCCTCAAAGTTATTTTGGGCCCATATTTTGCTAATCCTCCAACAGTGAGATGATTCTAATAATGGTTCAAAAGGCATCTACTAGTATCATGAACAGGGAGGGGAACGAATTAGAAAATTTGAAGTTAGTTTTTTACTATCATGTCTGTAAGACTAGATTAAAACCAACAAACCTCTAATTAGCAATGACAGAACAAACAGCACAGCAGAAAAGATGTTGATAATGATGATTGCCAATGTTTCTTGACCATTTATTACTTTGCTCAGCAAATGTGTATGCTACTTATATCATTAATTTGCCTAGTGACTCAGTCATAAGTGTCTCCCATTTTATACATGAGGCAAATTAAGCTCAGGAGGCACCAAGGGAAGAGGCTGGCAGAGTAGATTCCAAATACTTATTTGCATTAATTATTAACACAATTTATGTTCTTAGCTCTAATCAATCACTTTTGCTTAAAGCAGTTTGAAGAATTTTTATCAATAATTATCAAGTTTCTCCTTCACCTCTGAAATTAGTTACACTGCTTTCTAGGGTGCCGTCAGGGAGATAAGAGATGGAGAGATTTTCCAGTTGGTTCAAATTTAGGATCTACCAAAGTAATTCCAATGTGCAAACTGTTTGGGGAACACTGACTCAAGCATTGCTATGAATTATCTATTAGAAAAAATATACATGTTTCAATGCCATTCTCCAGGTTCGATGCATGATACAGGATGCTCGGGGCTGGTGCACTGGGATGACCCAGAGGGATGGGATGGGGAGGGAGGTGGAAGGGGGGTTCAGGATGGGAAACACATGTACACCCATGGCAGATTCATGTCAATATATGGCAAAACCAAAACAGTATTGTAAAGTAATTAGCTTCCAATTAAAATTAAATAAATTTATATTTAAAAAATAAAGATTTTTCCAGATTAAAAAAAAAAAGAAAAAATAGCATAATATTAAAAAAGCTATACACTCTGTAGAATGTACTATTTTTTCTTAGCTAACAAAACTCATCAAAGCAAGTAAGACATGTAATGTTTCCAAACCATTACTTAAATTAACCATGATAAACATGATAGCATGAGGCCATTTTATGATTATGGATTCATGGAAAGAAATTCTCTATACAGAATTCTCACCCTGATGCTTTATATTCTAAACTGCAGATTTAGCACTTGAGAAGCACTGTCATTCTGGGTCCACTTTAATTTTAGCACAGCATTTGTGAAACATTATTACAGATGTTCAAATCCTAGAAGGCTACTAAGAGCATTAATTGTGATAGAAAAAACTGTGCAGTGTTTTGATGTGATTTATTCTTTTTTAATTTAAATTTATTTATTTTAATTGGAGGCTAATTACTTTATAATATTGTATTGGTTTTGCCATACATCAACATGAATCCACCACGGGTGTACACGTGTTCCCCATCCTGACCCCCCCCTCCCACCTCCCTCTCTGTATTTTTATTTAAACGTTTTTAAGGACTTCTCAAGTGGTCCAATGGTTAAAACTCTGCGCCCCCAATACAGGGGGCCTGGGTTCAATCTCTGGTCAGGAAATTAGATCCCAAATGCCACAACTAAAGATACCAAGTGCCACAATTAAGACATAGTTAAATATAGATGAACATATATGTGTGTGTGTGTGCACATTTGAAGGCATTAGAGTATGACATACAATAAACTCTATAAATATTAGCCGCTATTATTGTTGTCATAATGATTGTTGTCTGAATGCCGCAACTAAGACCCAGGGAAAGGAAATAAATAAACAGATATATGTAGTTTTTAAATAACAGCTTTTAAATCTTTTTTTTTTTTTTTTTTTTTTTTTTGAGACACAAGGATCCCTGCCCCGTGTGAACTCCTCCTCTGGACGTAACAGAGGAAGTTCATGAATTTCTTCCCTGATAGCGTCCTTCTAAATAAACATTCTCCCTGGAAATACCGCCATTATCATTCAGGCTCCATTTAGGTCACTCATATCTCTCCACATGGGCTTCCCTGGTGGCTCAGCGGTAAAGAATCTGCCTTCAATGCAGGAGATGCAGGAGACTCGGGTTCTATCCCTGGGTTGGGAAAATCCCCTGGAGGAGGGCATGGTAACCCACTCCAATATTCTTGCCTGAAAAATCCCATGGACAGAAGAGACCTGTGGGCTACAGTCCATAGAGTTGGAAAGATGGGACATGACTGAAGCGACTGAGTATGCATGCATCTGTCTACATGTTTTTAATTCATTGGAAATCGAAGAAATTCCTTGGCTACAGAGGGGAAAACAGATTGGAAATGTGGGAAAAGGAAGATGTCATTATTTTAAACCTAAAATTCTACAATTACACTCTCAAAATTCGTAGTCATTTTTCTCATACTTATCTAATAGATGAATCCCTTTGTGATAATCACAGGCATCTAGAATTTTCCCACAACATCTAACAACATTTCTTAAGGTGCCCCATGCCATTTTCAAAAGATTGTGCTGCTGTGATGTGCTCAGTCATGCCTGACTCTTTGCAGCCCTATGAACTGTAGCCCACCAAGTTCCTCTGTCTATGGAATTTTCCAGGCAAGAATACTGGAGTGGGTTGCCATTTCCTACTTTAGGGAATCAAACCAGTCTCTGTGTCTCTGCCTTAGCAGGTGGATTTTTTTTACCAATGCACCACCTGGGAAGCCCCTAGAAAGACTGCAATTGGAAGAAAAAAATCCAACTGTTGACACAAAATCTATCCCCTCAAAGTTTCTACTCCAAATTCTTCCCTTCAGAGTGAATCTTCTTTTTCCATCTTGCATCTTTACAGCTAACCATCCACTGAGATTTACTGTATACACAGCTGCACATTTTAATCTTATAAAACACTGTATGTGGAGGTACAGTTACTATGGTCCATTTCATAGAAGGAAGGCCAAAGCATAAATAAGCTGAGGTGAGCAGCTGGTGAAGTGTAGAGATACAGTTTGACCTTCTATAAACCCAAACTCCACTTCCTTAACCAGTTTTCTTTCTATGATAGAAACCTGTAGTATGGTTTACAAGGCCATTCAGTTACTTGTTTATTCATCAAACACATATTTACTTTGTATATATGCCAAAATGCTTATAAAAATGGAATGTTAATATGAGCTATCTTCAGATAGGTCATAGATAATTTTTATTTTACTAAGTTATTCTTACTTTTTAAAAAAAATTAAAATGATGAGTACATATTACTGTGTACTAAGAAAAAATATACAAATACATATTTTAAAGCAAAAAAAGTGACAATACAAGGTAGGGTTGAATAGGAGCATTTTGGAGTCTCAAAGTTAGGCTTCTGCCTTGAAATAAGGACTATGGAAGTAGTTCTTTTTACAAATCAAAATACAGTCCAATACCCTGAATATTGGCCATCCAAAGATATCAGGTCCTAATTCCTGGCACCTGGGAATATTATCCTGTTAGGAAAAAGATCTTTGTAGATATGATTAAGTAAAGGATCTTAAGAGACAGAGTTGTCCTGAATTACATGTGTGGACCTTAAATTCAATCAGAAGTGTTTTTATAAGAACCGACAGAGAGAGATTCAGTGCACCCACATAGGAGAAGATGATGAGAAAAGGGAGACAAAGATTGGAACCAAGAAATGCTTCCATGGTGGTTCAGTGGCAAAGAATCTACCTGCAATGCAGGAGACTGCCTGCAGTGCAGAAGACTGGGTTTGATCCCTGGGTCGGGAAGATACCCTGGAGAAGGAAATGACAACCCACTCCAGTATTCTTGCCTGGAAAATTCCATGGACAGAAGAGTGTGGTGGGCTATGATCCATGGGCTGGCAGAGTCAGACACAATTTAGCAACTAAACCACCACCACCAGCATCATAAGCTGGAGGAATTTAGTCCTAGAGTCTCTGAAGGGAGTTTGGCCTTGCCAACATCTTGAGTTTCGACTTCTGGACTCCAAAACTGTGGGAGAATAAACCTCTGTTGCTTTAAGCCACTAAGCCTGTGGTGATTTGTTATGTCAGTCAAAGGAAACAAATAAGGATAAAGACATTGAAACAAACTTTCTGAGGACCCCTGTGAATGTGCTAAGTTGCTGCAGTCCTGTCTGATTCTTTGTGACCCTAGGGACTGTAGGCCACCATGCTCCTCCATCCACGGGATTCTCTCCGCAAAAATACTGGAGTGGGTTGCCATGCCCGCCCCCTGGGGATCTTCCTGACCCAGGGATTGAACCTGCATCTCTTATGTCTGCTGCATTGGCAGACGGGTTCTCTACCACTAGTGCCACCTGGGAAGCCCAGTGGGGTGGAGCTTATAAACATCTGACATTTTGAAAGGAGTCCTCTGCTAATTCTCAAGTGCTGGTAAGTGGTGCCTAAATTTTAATAAGCTCTGATTTAGGGGGAGAATTCACAGTGTGCAAGGCACTCATAGGTGGTGGCTAAAGAAAATCCTTCCTCATCCAACCCTCAACTCTCAGTAGGAGGAACTGATGACACCAGTGTGGCTTCACATTTTTGGGATCCCAGGGCAGAATATCTGTGGCAAGATTAAGACTTATTCGGAAATGACCGGGTTCAGCTGCTAACCCTTCTCAGTTAGTCACTGGGACTTTGACCTTTTATTTCATGTCCAACAGTATACGCTATTTTACAACCTTTATTATTTCTCAATTAGAAAAAGAAATGTAAGTTGCTCAAGGGGTGGTAAATGCCAGGGGTTTGACGTAAAGCCTATAGCAGAAGAAAAAGGAAAGAACTGATTTTGAAGTTTGTGTTTCACTGTGAAAGAGAAATATAAAGAGCAAAACAGACATAGCTATATAATGCTTATTATGGGAAAATCTGGAACCCTAAAGAGAGGGGTCCAATAAGCCATTATCAATGGATCAGAAAGTTGTTAATAATTAAACCTTCTATTTAACCCTTTAACTAATCAACTCTTTGTATGTTTAAAAATAAAGTAGAAAATACCCAGGTTTAACCTTGGAAGAAAGTATATACTAGCTAAATCCATAATACCAAAATAAGTGCTGTATTAAGGGATGTGGAAAAAGTGTTCTTGCTAATTTTTTGACAACAGAGTGAAATTATTTTAGAGTTGGTATGATAATTTTCTGGGCTTACCAGGTGGTGCTGCTGCTGCTAAGTCACTTCAGTCGTGTCCGACTCTGTGCGACCCCATAGACGGCAGCCCACCAGGCTCCGCCGTCCCTGGGATTCTCCAGGCAAGAACACTGGAGTGGGTTGCCATTTCCTTCTCCAATGCATGAAAGGGAAAAGTGAAAGTGAAGTCGCTAGTGGTAAAGAATTGCCTGATTATACAGGAGACTTAAGAGATGTGGTTCAATCCCTGGGTCAGGAAGATCCCCTGGAGTAGGAAATGGCAACCCACTCCAGTATTCTTGCCTAGATAATTCCATGGACAGAGGAGCCTGGCAGGCTACAGTCCATGTGGTCACAAAGGGTCAGACATGACTGAGAACACATGCACACATAATAACTTTCCATATATTTGAATCTCAAAACTGAAAATTTTAACTGAGAGGAAAAAAGTCATCAGCAGGAAAAAGTCAATGCAGGACTTAAGCACACAGCTGCTTTTGACATTCTGAACTTTAGAAAAAAAATAAATCACCTTTGGCTTACTGTACACCTATTTTTCTTGGCATGCCTCTACTTCTTTGACCTACAATTAACCATGTTCTATGTAATCCTTAAAATATGGTCCTGAACTTGCAAGTACAGTGTGATATTTACTTCTGTAAAGGAAATATGCTTTTGCAAAATTAAAGAAGCTTAACAACATATTCTGTTGCTAAGGAAAACATTACTCTCATCCACTGGTGGCAAAATGGTAACATTTATACAAAGGGCACGTTGGTACTATTTATCACACCCACACGCACAAGAAATGGCTTATGTGCACAGTCCTCGGCTTTCCAAACAGCATTACGTGTAATAACAGGATTAGAAACAAATCAAGTGTCCATCAATGAAAAATTGGCTAAATAAACAATGAAATATCTGTGTAATGGAATATTATGTGGCCATAAAAATAAAATAAGCCTTATCTATTAAAGAATACATATGAGAATACATATATGAGTAGTTCTCTATGGGATATATTATCAAGATAAAGGGTAACTTGATTTAGAAATAAGCATTCATTTATTTTAAAATGTTTTATTCAGATTTAAAAATTTGAGATTTTTAAATTACTGCAAAAAAATTCAGTCACACCTAATGATTTATTAACAGAATGTAATGGTGGTGTATTGGGCTTCCCTGGTGGCTCAGATAGTAAAGAATCCACCTGCAATGTGGGAGACCTGTGTTTGATCCCTGGATTGGGAAAATCCCCTGGAGGAGGGTATGGCAACACACTCCAGTATTCTCTAAACAGAAATCCTGCTGATGTGCCATAATAAGTTGTCTATTAGGTTTTAAAAAAATCACTATAGGGCATGACACAATACCACAAATTACAGTAGGGATATTTTGTAAGAACTTATTCAAACTTGATAATTCTGAGTAACTGTATCTTTTGAATACAGCACTTAAAAATGTAATAAATATTTTAAATGAGGAATAAACAATGACAAGAATATAGATTTGTATTTGCCCTTATTCACATAAAAAATCATGGGTATACACACACACACACACACACACACACACACACTGGAGAACTACTCAGCCATAGAAAAGAATAAAATTTTGCCATTTGCAACAATATGCATGGACCTGGAGAATATTATATTTAGTGAAATAAAAGAGCCAGAAAAAGACAAATACTGTATGTTATCACTTACAGGTGGAATCCGGAAAATGTAAGAACACAACAAAACAGAAACAGACTCTCAGATACAAGAAACAAATTAGTGGTTACCAGTGGAGAGATGGCAGAGGAGAGGGACAGGCTCGGGACAGGGGACCAAGAGGAACAAACTACTGTGTAGAAAAATGGAGTGTAATCCATAAAAATATTGAATTGCCACACTGTACACTTGAAACTTACATAATATTGTAAATAAGCTATATTTCAGTTACAAAAAGTAGTTATCTAGGGACTTCCTTGGAGGTCCAGTGGTTAACACTCCATGCTTCCAATGCAGGGGGCACAGGTTTGATTCCTAGTCAGGGAAATAAGATCCCATATGCCACATGGAACAGCCCCCAAATAAAAAATATATACATTTTTATTTACAGCAAGAGTGTGTTTATGGAGGGTAAAATAAGAATAAACAGGGTATAAAACTTTTCAATGTAAACATTTAATACAGTTTTGATTGTGAAATTATTTGAATGTTTTTATCTACTCAGAAATTAAATTTATAATGAAAATAACATGCAGAGAAAAAAGTTGCACAAAAATACTAACACCTTCTATGGCTAAAATTTTAAATAGTCTTTATACATTTTTTCCAGAATTTTCTACATTGCAAGAATACTACATTTTTTTGGATATAAAAATTTTTATGTTTGAGTTAATTCACTCAGTGTTAAAGATAAAGTTGATGGCTTCTATATGTGTCATTCTAGATGAGCTAGGACAACTTGGAATTTAGAAACTTCAGGAAGTATGAGGCTAGGTGTAATTTTCTAAAAAAATTTTTCGTATCCAAGTTTCTTTGATGATGCATGTGAATTTTTTTTATTTTATTTTTATTTAATTCTGTCCTTCCTTGGCAAACAACTACTCTTCTTGTTTAGTAAAATAATCTCAGGGGAAAATGTCTGTGACTAAAGTTTTGGACTCAATAGTCTAATATTTTTTATCTCAGAAGTTCCATTGATTTAATAGTTGTTCTCACACAATATTACACTGTTTGTTTGTTCCTGGCTCCTGCCCCATGCTACTCAAATGGCATTGATTTGTTTCTCTATCTTAAAAATACTGACTTGGCTTCTATAATTAAGAGGCAATGTGCTTCAATTCTAAGTATTCATTTCACAATGCCTCTGTCACATTGACTAGAGACAACGTAGTCATCCAATTAAAATCTAGTTTAATTTGCAACAGCTAAAATTAATATAACAGTCTTTTCACTTCTAAAACACATTAAGGAGAAACTGTTGAAGTTGTTTTCTTGATAAGTGTTTTAAGAGGCATCAGTTTTCCTATACAAAGAAAGCACTGTAACAAAACACAAGTAGGTAGAATGGCCAGATATCAAGACAATGATACTCTCGTAACACAGCATGAATTGTTATTGCATTCCTTTCATCAGAGGAGGCTCTGTATGCCAAAAATATAGCAACATATGCAGTAGGTATGGCTCCAGGAGATGGTGATGCACAGGGAAGCCTGGCATGCTGCAGACCATGGGGTCACAAAGAGTCAGACACAACTGAGAGATAGAACGACTGACGGAGTAGATGAAGTCCCTGTTCTCAGGAAGCTTACATTTTAATGAAGGAAGAAAGGCATAAATTCACCTATACATAAATAATTTTGAATCACAAGGGAATTATAGATGATGTAAAGTACTGTGCAGTTAATTAAAAAAGGATGTTCTATGTGAAAGTGCCTATGTGTGGCTACTTTGGAAAGATTGTTCAGAGAAGATTTTTCTGACCAGATGACATTGTAGCTGAGATCTGAATCCTAAGAAATGGCCATCCAAGTGAAAATGAAGGAGAGAACAGCAATGTCTGAAAGGAAGGCAGGGGTGATCAGGTTCTACCTTATGAGCTAAGGTTGAGTGTTTGGATTTTTATTGTGAGTGCAGTGAGATGCCACTGAAGGATTTTGAACGTAGTATCCAAAATCACTGCAGATGGTGACTGAAGCCATGAAATTAAAAGACACTTGCTCCTTGAAAGAAAAGCTATGACCAACCTAGATAGCATATGAAAAAGCAGAGACATTACTTTCCCAACAAAGTTCTGTCTAGTCAAAGCTAAGGTTTTTCCAGTAGTCGTTTATGAATGTAAGAGTTGGACTATAAAGAAAGCTGAGCACTGAAGAATTTATGCCTTTTTAACTGTAGTGTTGGAGAAGACTCTTGAGAGTCCCTTGGCCTACAAGAAGATCCAACCAGTCCATCCTAAAGGAAATCAGTCCTGAATATTCATTGGAAGGACTGATGCTCAAGCTGAAACTCCAATACTTTGGCCACCTGATGGGAAGAACTGACTCACTGGAAAAGACCCGGATGCTGGGAAAGATGGAAGACAGGAAGAGAAGCAGGTAACAGAGGATGAGATGGTTGGATGGCATCACTGACTCAATGGACATAAATTTGAGCAAGCTCTGAGAGTTGGTGATGGACAGGGAAGCCTGGTGTGCTGCAGTCCATGGGGTCACAAAGAGTCAGATATGACTGAGTGACTGAACTGAACTGAACTGATCAACTGCTTCAAGGTTTCCCTCATGGCTCAGTGGTAAAGAATCTGCCTGCCAATGGAGAAGTTACAGGTTCAATCCCTGGGTCAGGAAGCTTCCACTGGAGAATGAAATGGCAACCCACTCCCCTGTATTCTTGCCTGGGAAATCCCATGGACAGAGGAGCCTGATGGGTTACAGTCCATGGGGTTGCAAACGAGACATGACTTAGTGACTAAACAACAACATCTGATTTGTATTTTCAAAAGAATACACTGGCTATTGGCTAGAAGAAGGATCACAGAGGGATAAGAATGAAGCAGACACCCAGACTATCAAGATAGTGAAGACCAGTACCCATTAAGAAGAAGAAAACTGATGGTATTTAGATTATGTCTTAGAGGTAAACAGCAGTTGGTAATGTGTTCGGTGTGGGGCTTAAGGGAAGAGAAGAAACAACCACTGGAGCACTGGATGGTTTCACATGGAGAAGATAGCAGAGGGGAGAAACAGGATTTGGGGAGAAATCAAGAGTTCAGCTTAGGCTGTATTCAGTTTGAAATGCACATTATACATACAGGAAAATGAGAAGTAAGAAGTTGGTTATACAAGCCTTAATTTCCAGAAAGAGATATAGCTAGAGAAAATTATTATAAATATTTGTATTTGATTCCTTACTAGGAAAATGGATCTAAAAAGGAGCTTTCTATAGAGGTTTGTTGATAGGTTTAAATAAAATTATGTATATGAAGAGTTTAGCATAGTACCTGATATATGGTTAGTCATCAATAAATAGAAGCCATTATTAAGATGGCTTTTCATCTAAGTCTAATTGGGTGATTCATTGGGTACAGAAGAGAGTTTTAGCTCAATAAATGTTTTCTATTATTATTTACATGTATAGCATAATAGAAAAAACACATATTGGAAAGTGCTCACACATATACACAGATAATGTTACTCAAAATAACATATATTGAAGAATCAATGAGGCCTGAGAAAGATACTGCTTGATACATCTGTGAGTTTTCAGGTTCATTTTCCCAGGAGTTTTCATTTGGCAAATTAGGAAATGAAAACCAGCAAGCCTCTGACCTAGAATTAGTCTCAGTCCTAAACAATAATTTCTCAGCTCACTTGGACCATTATGCCAACTATAAACAACAAGCAGGTGGGGATTAGGGGGAAAAAATGACTATATCCTTTTTTTTTCCCTAAAAATAATTATAAAATTAACAATTAATTTAGGCTAAATCAGATAGGCAGAACTCAGGGTGCAGCAGTCATGCTGGTCTCCTTTTCATTCCAGGTTGAGTTAATCAATTTTCATTCTTGTACCACAGGTACTGCTGACCTAGTTTCTGGATAAGGCAAAAAACAGTCCAACTTTACTAAGGATCTTTAGATTTTCTTTCTTTCTTCCTTTTTTTTTAAAGTAAATACAGCTTGTGTCCTTTACATATGTTCAAAGGGCAGAAACTATTTTTCAACTATTTCTATTTTTAATACAAAATAAAAATTTGTAGGGGATCACTGTTTGTGATTACCTATATGTATATCCAGTACTTTCTGAAGGTCTAAAATTTGAATTTAAATCCAGCTATATTTTATGATTATCATAACCACTGATGTATTAAAAACTTCATTGGAAATACTTTTCTAGACAGAGTGAAAATAGAAGTTAAAGAGATTACAGTTACCTCCTAGATAGTCAAAATAAAATACTAATTCAGGAAGCATACAGAAGGATTCCAAATGCCTCTTGTAAGGAAAATTTAAAAAGTCCCCAATATTGTAAAGTTAAAAAATAAAATAAAATTAAAAAATTAAAAAAAAAGTCCTCTAAAATCATTTGTATTTCTGCATTTTCCTTAACCCTACATTCTGGTAAAAATATTTCCTTGTATGTATGTATAACAATGGTATTAAGCAAGAAATTTGAATTTTTAAAAATTAAACAAAAAAAAGATATTCCTAATATCTCAACTTTTAAAAATTAATGATTGTTAATTACAGAAAAATACTGAATTAAAAGTAGCCTCTATACTAGAGTTCTTCACTATAACAGGTGAATTTTAGTAAGCAAGGTGAAATTTTACATTAGCGTTTATTGTTCACTAGTAAATTTCACAGTATATTAAAATATTTCTATTTAATAGTCAAGTCAAGAAAATACATTTTGTTAAATTGTCTTTAAAATATACCTAGTGATTCAACACATGTAGAATTTGACAGATTTGGAATCTCTCAGGCAAATAATTTTTCTAATGGGAATCTGAGAGGTAATCTGCCCTATAACCTAAATTTTTATCTACATATCATATATGTAGAGTTGGAAAGTTATTTTATCTACATATCATATATGTAGAGTTGGAAAGTTATTCAGTTCATTCTCCTAAAAAATACCCTGATTCTGTCTTCATCCATTTTCCGTGAACACTCCAATGAAAAGGCACTTACTATCCCTTGAGGAAGTTCTTTTCATAACGGTAGCCTGTAGTCCTTCCCAAGATTTGCTTCATAGCCAACTACAACCTGACATTCGAGAATCTCTGCCGCTGCCAAATATTTGATTGATAATGTTCTTTGATCCTTGATGTCTTTAATGACTTATGTCCACACTAAGTCTTATATTTTGTTCATTCATTCAGAAAAATTAATGTCAAAGCACCTCATCATCCACACAAACTGCTTTGTATCCCAGCTTGTTGGTCCTTAACTGTTGGGGCATGGTGCCCCGAACCCAGCGCTCCAAATGAAGAGCCACTGACTAGCAGCTAAGAGCATAGTTTCTGGAGTCAGACTGTTTTTGCTTACATGTAAGCTCTGTGGCTTGTTAGAAAGATATAGAGCAAGTTCCTGATTCTATCTGTATCTCTTTTCTATCTATAAAACCAGCAGTTGACTTACAGAACTGTTAGCAGCCTACCACAATGCCTTCACATGGTATGTAGACAAAAAAAATGCTCATTTTTAACAGCACAGGACTATAAACTAATAACCTTCTATACCTAGACAATGCAATTCATTCAAAAGTGTTTAAAATTTTGCTAATACTTCAGGTGTTCTGGTGACATTATTGTTGCTTCCAGAGAGTATATGATCACTTTTCATGTGAACTTCTTTATACACACAACTACTAATTTTACATGCATTAGAGTAATGATTTATCCTAAATGTGTGTGTGTGTGTGTGTGTGTGTGTGTGTGTGTGCGTGTATACATATATATAACTGAAAGTGTTAGTCACTCAGTCATGTCTGACTCTTTGGGACCCCAGGGACTGTAGCCCACCAGGCTCCTCTGTCCATGGGATTCTCCAGGCAAGAATACTGGAATGGGCTTCCCTGGTGGCTCAGACTGTAAAAAACCTGCATGCAATGCAGGAAACGTGGATTAAATCCCTGGGTTGGGAAGATCCCCTGGAAAAGGGAATGGCAACCCACTCCAGCATTCTTGCCTGGGAAATCCCATGGACAGAAGAGACTGGAAGGCAAGAGTTCATGTGATTGCAAAGAGTCAGACATGACTGAGCAGCTAAGCATGCATGAGTGGTATACAGGTGGTCCCTGACTCACTATAGTTGAGGATATAGTACTCATACTATCATCTCAAGATTGATTGGGAGGATTTAATAAAGCAACAAGAAACTGCTCAAAAATTGTTAGCTGCAATTGTGTGCATGCTCAGTTGTTTTGGTGGTGTCCAATTCTACGACTCTATGGACCATATACTACCAGGCTCCTCTCTCTATGGGATTCTCCAGGCAAGAATACTGGAGTGGGTTTTCATGTCATTCTCCAGGGGATCATCCTGACCCAGGGGTCAAAGCCACATCTCTAATGTCGCCTGCATTTGTCAGTGAGTTCTTACCCACTAGTACCAATGGGGAAGCCAAAAGTTGAATACTACTCAGCTATAAAAAGGAAGGAGCTACTGAAAACACAGAACAGCATGGTTGAATTCCCAGTGCATTATATTTAATAATGAAACAAGGCATATAGCCATTGATCCTATATGGCTATATGCCATAGATTGCATTTATATTTAGAATAGCTAAAACTATAGGAACAGAAAAAAATATCATTTGTTACCAGGGGCTGAGGGTAAG
Source organism: Bubalus bubalis (assembly GCF_019923935.1). NCBI lineage: Eukaryota > Metazoa > Chordata > Mammalia > Artiodactyla > Bovidae > Bubalus > Bubalus bubalis. The sequence continues at coordinate 17,014,985 of NC_059163.1, forward strand.
AGAGGGGAAAACTGTGAAGGGGCATGAGAGAATTTTTGTGTTGTGACGTAACAAATCAGTGTCACTGATACTCTAGGGAGCCAAAGGGATTCACAGTGCTGCCAGCCAGTCAACCAAAAACAGTACTTTATCCTGTCAACTACAAATTGACACTTGCCATCTCCCTCTACAAGGACTAAATCATGTGCTGTTGCAGCTGATGATTTTCCACACCCCACTGAAAGGAGTACAGGGTAGAGAGCAGAAATTAGCTACTCTGTGCTCTGAAAAAAACTGGCAGAACCAGTCTTCAGATAGTTGGATATTTTCAAGAGCCAATTTTACAAGTCCAATTCATATCTCCACTCATATCTAGAAAAGCATTAATCACAAACAAAGCAAGAGGATTCCAGAAGAACATGTACTCTGCTTCACTGACTACATTAAAGCCTTTGACTGTGTGGATTACAACAAACTTTGGAAAATTCTCTAAGACATGGGAATACCAGACCACCTTACCTGCCTCCTGAGAAATCTGTACGCAAGTCAAGAAGCAACAGATAGAACCAAACATGGAATAGACCGGTTCTAAATTGGGAAAGGAGTACATCAAGGCTGTATATTATCACCCTGCTTATTTAACTTATATGCAGAGTACATCATGCAAAATGCTGGACTGGATGAAGCACAAGCAGGAATCAAGATTGCAGGGAGAAATATCAATAACCTCACATATGCAGATGACACCACCCTTATGGCGGAAAGCCAAGAGGAACTAAAGAGTCTCTTGATGAAGGTAAAAGAAGAGAGTGAAAACGCTGGCTTAAAACTCAACATTCAATAAATGAAGATCAAAGAATCCAGTCCCATCACTTCATGGCAAGTAGACAGGGAAACAATGGAAACAGTGAAGACTTTCTTTTCTTGGGCTCCAAAAATCACTGCAGATGATGACTGTAGCCATGAAATTAAAAGCTTCCTCCTTGGAAGAAAAGTTATGACCAACCTAGACAGCATGCTAAAAAGCAGAGACATTACTTTACCAACAAAAGTCCCTCTAGTCAAAGCTATGGTTTTTCCAGTAGTCATGTATGAATGTGAGAGCTGGACCATAAAAAAAGCTGAGCATGGAAAAACTGATGCTTTTGAACTGTGGTGTTGGAGAAGACTCTTGAGAGTCCCTTGGCCTGCAAGGAGATCGAGCCAGTCAATCCTAAAGGAAATCAGTCCTGAATATTCATTGGAAGGACTGAAGCTGAAGCTGAAGCTCCAGTACTTTGGCCACCTGATGTGAAGAGTTGACTCATTGGAAAAGACCCTGATGCTCGGAAAGACTGAGGGCAGGAGGAGAAGGGGACGACAGAGGATGAAATGGTTGGATGGCATCACCAACTCGATGCATATGAGTTTGTGCAGGCTCCAGGATTTGGTGATGGACAGGAAGCCTGGTATGCTGCAGTCCATGGGGCTGCAAAGAGTTGGACACGAGAGTGACTGAACTGAACTGAAAATCCTACATGGTGAAGACTACTCCTCATGACTAGCACAAATCTGTAAGAAACATGTGCTTGATTGCATGTACTCCCACTTCACCAAAATCACATATACACTCACTTTCTCCCCCAATACCTTTTTGTAGCAGTTTCTCATGAGTTATCTGAGGTGTTGTCTCCCAGGCTATAGTCCTCATTTTTTTCCCCAAATAAAACTTAACTCAAAACTCTCACTTAGTGCATTTTTTGACAATTTTTATCCTGGTGTTCAGGCCCACCTACAATCTCACTCCACTGACCCTGAATTCCTCATCCTGTGGGATCCTCTCCACACACTACTCCAGGGAGACTGATCGATCCCATGCCCCATGCAATAATCCTGTGAAGTTCTCCTAGCAAGAATGCCCAATTCCTCTTCTACTCTTTATCCTCATGTTAGTAACATGCTCAAAGACAGGAGTTAATGGCATGATGTATTTTTTGCAAGCCTTTCCACAATATCACACTCCACGCAGAGAAATTATAGTGTCTTTGGTAAGTACTCAAAAAATATTTGTAGAATGAGTAAATGAATAAATAAGTAAGTAAGCATGTGAATGAATTCCCTATATAGCAAAGGCTCTTGGTGACCAGGCAACTTTTCATTTGAATTAGTCAAATAGAATAAGCCATGAGAGGATCTGTTTTTAATGTAAACAAAAGATTAAATTTCCTACATTTTTGTCAACAATGACCTGATTGCCTCAGTCATTATCTTGGTGGGATCTTTATTTGTTTTATTCATTTATCCCCCTCATCCTGTCAATGTGAAGACTTCTCTTTTTTCCCCCACATGTGATATTTCCTTTCACATGGGTCCCTGTGATTCTCTTACTGGCAGTTTCTGACCTACATTTCTCTCCACTCACAACCAAACTGGTCTTACGCAGAGCAAAGGTCTTCTTCATCATCACACTGAGTACATCTTAACACTTTTCAGACCCAGACTGTAGCCTTCAAGGGTCACCTATATGAAGCTAATATTTGACTTATTCACAGGCTGTTAATGAAGCTGGGTGGGTGGGGGACTGAAGGTACTTGAACTTCAATACACAAATACACAGACCAAAGTCACATCAAAGTAAGCATCATCTACATTTTCACAGTAATGAAAGTCTAGTTTAAGTGTTCAAAACTGTATACAAGTAATGCTGTGAATTAAACATGAATTTATCATTACAACCTGGTTATGGACTCTGAAAACAATCTCAGTTAGAGTACATCAAAACTCACAAGCCCTCTGAGGCAAATAAATAAACAGTACACATTTGTCTTTTTGCTTTTAGTATTACACTGAATAACTCATTGACAATTTGGGTATGAAAATATTACACCTTTCTTATCCATTCATCTGCTGATGGACATCTAGGTTGCTTCCATGCCCTGGCTATTATGGGATGAAACTGGAGCCTATTATACAGAGTGAAGTAAGCCAGAAAGAAAAACACCAATTCAGTATACTAACGCATATATATGGAATTTAGAAAGATGGTAACAATAACCCTGTATACGAGACAGCAAAAGAGACACTGATGTATAGAACAGTCTTTTGGACTCTGTGGGAGAGGGAGAGGGTGGGATGATTTGGGAGAATGGCATTGAAATATGTATAATATCATATATGAAATGAGTCGCCAGTCCAGGTTCGATGCAGGATACTGGATGCTTGGGGCTGGTGCACTGGGACAAACCAGAGGGATGGTATGGGGAGGGAGGTGGGAGGAGGGTTCAGGATGGGGAACACATGTATACCTGTGGTGGATTCATTTCAATATATGGAAAAATCAATACAATATTGTAAAGTTAAAAAATAAAATTAAATTAAAAAAAATATTACAAAATTAAAAATGACTAATTTTTTTATTGTCTTAAAAATGTATCTTTTCCTATAATAATTTGAAATCTATAAAACACTAATATATAAATAAATATTGAAGTATTTCAGTTAAAATAATTGAAGAAATATATATCATTAAAACAGATATTAATAAATTATTAATAAGGTTGACATCTATTTAATATGGTGCTAGAAAGCAACCTGTAATAATCATTTTAATATATGCACTATTCTAATTTTATGAAAACTGCATTTGTGCAAATATAATGTACATTTGTTTCTCTTAGCCATAAAAAGGGAAGTCCATGTTAAAAACTTGTTTCACTTCTTTATTTCATTCTGTCTTTTCACCAAAATATAAAAGTATACTTCCCTTTTTAACTTCCTCTTCAAGGTTCATCTTATCTTTATCCTCATGTATAAAAGTCCTAAAGAGGGAAGCTTTATTACACATGGGTATGTACATTTTATACACATATATATTCTAGCCAGAGAGAGAGGGGGGAAAAAAAGAGAAAGAGACATACATTCACAGGCCAACTGGAGTTTAGTAGAGATGAAATAACCTTTCAGAGGAGAAATATGCACCATGGGACTGATGGATTTTTGAATGGCCTTCTTTTGACTGAGGAACTAGGTCCAAACCTCTGGTTATTTTGTTCTCTCAGACGAGACATGAAGGAAGTGTGATGTTACCACAGTACAGATGGTTTGAATGATTAACTTTCAAAAAAGAATTTTATTAAATCCACTCGCCACATGTTTGCAGTCAGCTGGAGCCCTCATTATAGTATACACATACATATAGTATGCATCTGTGAGTACATGACTTTATATGCATCTTGATGTCACTAACACTATAGTTTGTGCTAATACGAGGGTTTATAAGTTTTCTGAACATCTGTCAGGACCACCCAAGAAATTCTCAATTTTAAAAAGAGAAAATTGCAATCAACCCAAATCTGACCAGATAAGATAGGGACTACAAGGACAGACATTTCCTTTTATGACAGTTGTTTTAAATTCTTGATTTATTGATGTTATTTATTTTACAGTAGGATGCAGTCATGCAGAAAGTACAATTTTTTTTAAAGATGCAACAAATATGACAAAAAAGTAGCTAGTGGTTATTAGACAAAGGAGATCAAACCAGTCAATCCTAAAGGAAATCAATCCTGAATATTCACTGGAAGGACTAATACTGAATGCTAAAGTTCCAATACTTTGGCACCTGATGCAAAGAGCCAGGTCATTGGAAAAGACCTTGATGCTGGGAAAGATTAAAGGCAAAAGGAGAAGGAGGTGGCAGAGGATGAGATGGTTAGATAACACTGCTGACTCAATAGACATGAATTTGAGCAAACTCCAGGAGACAGTGGAGGACAGAGGAGCCTGTTGCGCCACGCTCCATGCGTGCACACTACGTTGCTCCAGTTATGTCCGACTCTTTGCGACCCTATGCACTGTGGCCCATAAGGTTCCTCTGTCCATGGGATTCTCCAGGCAAGAATACTGGAGTATGTCATGCCCTTCTCCAGGGGATCTTCCCGAACCGAGGATTGAACAAGCATCTCTTTCATCTCCTGCATTGGCAGGTGGGTCTTTACCACTAGCACCACCTGGGAAACCCTGTACTACAGTTGCCAAGAGTCAGACAAGCCACCACCACCACCTTTGAGGGATAATTAAGTCATGAGGATGGGGCCCTGGTCTGATGGAATTAGTGGAGGCACCCTGATCTCAGACTTCCAGCCTCCAGAGCTCTAAGAGAAGAAATGTCTGTTGTTTAAGTCACCTAGTTGATGGTTTTTGTTAACTAGTCTGATGGCAGCCCCAGCAGACTAAGACAACTCCACGGTGTTAAAGGTGGAAACTTTGAACTGATGACACCATGAAGGATATTATTACATAGAGAAGTGTCATGTTCCAACACAGCTTATAGCACCTCACACGTGTTGAGACATTTAACATTCAATTAATCCCACGAAATCTTGCTAATTCTCTCTCAGAAAAATTTCTGGAATCTGCTTACTTTTTCATTTACTACAGCTATGCCCCTATAATAGCCTCCTACACAGTCTGCCAGCCACCCCTCCAACCTCCTCAGGCAGCTACGGTCACAGAAACCTTATTAACTCTCTACGCATCCATCAGTTCATCAAATGATTAAACACAAACATTTCCTGTTAAGAGTCCTAGTTTCAGACTGACAAAGGTTTTGAAACATCTGTACACCTGAACTCACTGAATTTTATTTAAAACTGTCACAGTGGGCAGAACCATTAGGAAATTTTAGTGAGAGCTTGGTTATATAGATACTGCTGGCTGGCTGCCCCTCCCACTTTTCTGTTCCACACTCACACTCCCATCAAATGTACCACTTGCTTAATCATGCTTTATAAATGACACTATCATACATGTGCTAAGTCACTTCAATTGTATCCTTCTCTTTGCAACCACATGGACTATAGACCAACTGCTAGGCTCCTCTGTCCTTGGAATTCTCCAGACAAGAATACTGGAGTGGGTTGCCACACCCTTCTCCAGGGAATCATCCCAACCCAGGGATTGAACCCTCGGCTCTTGTGTCTCCTGCATTGGTAGGTGGGTTCTTTACCAGCTGAGCCTACTGGGAAGCCCCAAATAACACTACAATGTGACATTACATTATATGTAAATATTAAATGTTTACATATGTAAACATTATATGTTAACATATGTAAACATTATATGTTAACATATGTAAACATTATATGTTACATTAATATGTAAACATTAAAAATAAAATAGGGACTTCCCCGGAGTTCAGGTGGTTAAAATTTAGCCTTTCAATACAGGGGGTCTGGGTTCAAACCCTGGTTGGGGAGCTAAGATTCCACATGCCTCATGAACAAAAAAACCAAAACATTAAACAGAAATGAGATTGTAAGAATTTAAATAAAAACTAAAAAAAATTTTTTTAAGGACTCAACATTTCTATCAAGTTTTGTAGCTTTTCAACTTGGGCTCTTCCAATGTTTTTTTAAGGTTTTTTTTTTAGGACCATTTTTAAAGTCTTTATTGATCTGTTATAACATTATTTCTGTATTTCTTTTCTTTTCTCTTTTTGACCATGAGGCACATGGAATCTTAGCTCCCTGACCAGGGATTGAACCCACACCTCCTGCAGTGGAAAAGAAATTCTTAACTACTGGGCTGCCAGGGAAGTGCTCAGGGCTCTGTCGATTTTGATTTTAATTTCTCTGCAGCATCTACTATCACCTCTGGTCAGGGCACCTGTCCTTTTTCAGCTTGCCTCCACCTTCTCCACCCCCCGCCACCCCTGAGTATTTTTACCTTCTGTGCTTTACTCATGCTCTTCACTCAACCTGGGATGCGCTTCCTCTCATTTTCAGTTTTCAACATTTGGCCTATCTTAAAGCTCAAACTCAATCTTCTTCACCATTCCTTTCCTCAGATACTAAGCCCCACTGATCGCCATTTTACCTAATTTGTTAGTCTCTCTTTTAGAACATAGGAACATATTTATATTATCTTATCTGCTGTCTATTATACAATGAGTTTCCCAGGTGGGTTGGTGGTAAAGAATCTGCCTGCCACTGCAGGAGACACAGGTTCAATCCCTGGGTCAGGGAGATCCCCTGTAGTAGGAAATGGCAACACACTCCAGTATTGTTACCTGGAGAATCCCTTAGACTATAGAGGAACCTATTGCACAATTGAGCTTATTGTCATAGCAGTGTGTTATGTTGTCCAAGTGATGTTCACTGGTTTTATGCCTTTTTTTTTTTTTATTGCACACAACTAGATTGTTTTTTATGTTGACCATTTTTAAATTATTTACTGAACTTGTTACAATATTGCTTCTCTTTTATTTATTTATTTATTTTTTTGTCCCTGAGTTATGTGGGATCTTAGTTCCCAGACCAGGGATTGAATCTTCACCCTCTGCATTGGAAGGCAAAGTCTTAACCACTGGACCACCAGGGAAGTCCCTACACAACTAGATATTTAAGCTCCTTGAGTATAGAAGCAGTGGACATTATCGTTTAAAACTTCTTTGGAGCATATCCCAATGCTAAGGACAAAGTAGTTCACTGTGTATAATAATCAATAAAAGTTTGTTAGCATGACAAATGCATGGTGGTTGATTAATCAAGTTGGAAAACAACATAAAACTATGAGATCCTTTCCTCACTAGCTGACCTTGATTTATCTTCCAATGATCTTTTGTGGTTCAAAGGGAGTATTTCTTAGGCTTCCAACTGTAGCACAACCATTATCCTTTGATATTATTATCCTAGCCTACATCTGAACTGCACTCCAAATACATCCAACCAGGAAAAATTCTTCTGTCATTTCCCAATCCTCTCACTGCTTCTTTTCCCACTGGCAGGAAGAGGAGGTCCTCAACAACTTGAAAAGCGCTCTGTTGGACTCATCATTTCTGCATGGTGTCCTTTTATATAAGTTAACAACAGAGTCAGGCAACTCCTGCTTCTGCCTAGCTGACAGAGCAGCCCCTCTCCTGCCTTAGCCGTGAGGATGACCGGCTGGCACGTTTATTTACAATGAGCACAATCCAGTTCTGAGTTCAGTTGAAAGAATTTGCTTCAGAAATAAAGTGCTTGCACATGTGATGTCAGTGAATCCTTTTCAACAAACTAAGCTGCCATTTAATGCAGGCTTTAAAACATATAAAAGGATACCTAACTTAAAACAAAACCATTACAGGCATTAAAAGTGAAGTCAGAAAGATTAGCAAAGCAAAGGAAACAAACCATGAATCTGAAATAATTCAGATAAATCATTCAGCCTTATTGGGTTCTAGACAGGGTTGGTATTTCTTGAATATACACCTGCCTTTTTCTTATTTAATTGGTAAAAATATGGTGTAAATGTTTTTCTTCCTATTATTTCCTTGCTAAGTTATCAATCTGAATTCTGCTGCTGCTGCTAAGTCACTTCAGTCATGTCCGACTCTGTGCGACCCCAGAGACGGCAGCCCACCAGGCTCCCCCGTCCCTGGGATTCTTCAGGCAAGAACACTGGAGTGGGTTGCCATTTCCTTCTCCAATGCATGAAAGTGAAAAGTGAAAGTGAAGCCGCTCAGTCGTGTCTGACTCTTAGCGACTAGACCCTAGTAAAAACTGATGATGGAACAGAAACAAAACAAAACAAAACAAAACCCTACTGTTAATCAATAGCACTCAGGTTCAATTAAAAACAAACAAACAAACAAACTATTGGGTCCCAAATGAGACCCATCACTCTCAACTTAATTCATATCATCAGAAAAATTAAAATCATCCTAAGCTTTGGCAATGTTAGTCTTTCTCTAAAAATGCTACATCATCATCATCATCATCATCATCATCTTTTATCTGTACATGACTAAATAGAAATGAAAAGGAAACTGCCCATGCCTCTGGCTGACTTAAACTATGTGTAACTGTGTCAACATACTTCCTTCAGGAAGATAAATTCAAGTTATACTCTATCAGTATATTTCCTCCATGGAACTGTATATGCTTTTGAGTAACATGTGTCGGAGACAGGAGGTAGGGACAAGCAAACACTGTGGAATACATTTTATCAATTAATTTGGTCTCTTTCAAATAAAACTGACTAAGAAGAAATTAACTGGATTTACTCTAATGAATATTAACTAATATCAGTTAATTTGAAAACAGTCATCTCTTATTTATTTGACTTCCTGCTGTTATAGACCATCAAATGACCTAGGTGTGATTTACTCAGCTTCAGAATTTTAACATATTAATGTCAATATTTCAGAGTCAGTGATAATCAAAGAGACCACAAATCCTTCATTAACAATCACACTTGCTATAGCAATGGGGCTTTAGTTCAAAATAGAAGGTTGCCAGTTTAAAAAGAGGCACTTCAGACAAGAATTCCCTTCTTTTTCATCTATGGGATGATCAGGCATTCTGATTACACTAAGAAGGTATGTTTCAGTTTTATTTTTAAGCTCTTTCAAATGGATAAATGAAGCAGAAGTAGCTAAAGTCTTTCCCCATGCCCACATTATGGACAAACATCCAGGTGAATGAAAACCCTGTCTTCACTGTGTTGTCCCCCATGGCCTAGGAGAATATGAGCCAAGGTCTTTTGAGGCGGGCAGAGAAATAGCATAGTCCTGTATCAGCATCATTTCATTTATTTTTGGAGAGATGGATACATACGGAATCAAAATAGTGTTTTACCTTACTTTTCACTGTGGGAAGTACAAAATAAGTGAAAAAATACATATATTACAGGTTTACAGTGGAGATGACATCTTGGGGTTTGGATCTTTCTAAAACCCCAAATAAAAATGCTTAAAATAGATTTTGGGGTCCTAAGGGTATCATTTCATCTTCACATCAATTGTTGTTTTCCTAACTGAACTAAACATGACTTTGTATTTAGTTACTTACCCTTAATAACTTATATAAAACCTGAAAACTCAGTGCATGATGTATGGGGCTATTTCATTCCTTGAGGAGATTTATTTATGACAAGACTTATAACTGAATAACTACATTGAGATGAAGATGCATCTATATAATTAGAAAAGAAAATTCTCTAATATTTACATACAGTGGTCTAATATATTCTTTCTTTGTAGGCCAACCATCTGACCTGCCTCTTGAGAAACCTGTATGCAGGTCAGGAAGCAACAGTTAGAACTGGACATGGAACAACAGATTGGTTCCAAATAGGAAAAGGAGTATGTCAAGGCTGTATATTGTCACTCTGCTTATTTAACTTCTATGCAGAGTACATCATGAGAAACGCTGGGCTGGAGGAAGCACAAGCTGGAATCAAGATTGCCAGAAGAAATATCAATAACGTCAGATATGCAGATGACACCACCCTTATGGCAGAAAGGGAAGAAGAACTAAAGAGCCTCTTGATGAAAGTGAAAGAGGTGAGTGAAAAAGTTGTTTTAAAACTCAACATCAGAAAACTAAGATCATGACATCTGGTCCCATCACTTCATGGCAAATAGATGGGGAACCAGTGGAAACAGTGACAGACTTTATTTTTGGGGCTCCAAAATCACTGCAGATGGTGACTTCAGCCATGAAATTAAAAGATGCTTCCTCCTTGAAATAAAAGCTATGACCAACCTAGACCGCATATTAAAAAGCACAGACATTACTTTGCCAACAAAGGTCCGTCTTGTCAAGGCTATGTTTTTTCCAGTAGTCATGTATTGATGTGAGAGTTGGACTATAAAGAAAGCTGATCATCGTGCTGACGAATTGATGCTTTTGAACTGTGGTGTTAAAGAAGACTCTTGAGAGTCTCTTGGACTGCAAGGAGACCCAACCAGTCCATCCTAAAGGAAATCAGTCCTGAATATTCATTGGAAGGACTGATGGTGAAACTCCAATACTTTGGCCACCTGATGCAAAGAACTGACCCATTGGAAAAGACCCTGATGCTGGAAAAGATTGAAGGCAGGAGGAGAAGGGGACAACAGAGGATGAGATGATTGGATGGCATCACCAACTCAATGGACATGAGTTTGAGTAAGCTCCGGTAGTTGATGATGGATAGGGCGGTCTGGTGTGCTGCAGTACGTGGGGTTGCAAAGAGTTGGACACGACTGAGTGACTGAACTGCACTGAACTGAACTGAGGCTAAAAGCTAAAGTAAACTGGAAAAAAATGCATAGTTATTAAGTTGTTGTTGTTCAGTTGCTAAGTAGTGTCTGATTCTTTGTGATCCCATGGACAATAGCACTTCAGGCTTCCCTGTCCTTCACTATCTCCTTGAGTTTGCTCAAACTCATGTCCATTGAGTCAGTGATGCTATCTAACCATCTTATTCTCTGCCACTGCCTTCTCCTTTTGCCTTCTTTCCCAGCATCAGGGTCTTTTCCAATAAGCTGGCTCTTCACATCAGGTGGACAAAGTATTGGAGCTTCAGCTTCAGCATCAGTCCTTCCAATAAATATTCAGGGTTGATTTCCTTCAGTATTGACCAATTTGATCTCCTGGAAGTCCAGGGGACTGTCAAGAGTCTTCTCCAGCTCCACAGTTTGAAAGCATCAATTCTTTGGCGCTCAGGCTTCTTTATGGTCCAATTCTCACATTCATACAGGACTACTAGGAAATCCATAGCATTGACTATAACGGACCTTTGTCAGCAAAGTGATGTCCCTGCTTTTCAATACACTATGTTTGTCATAGCTTTTCTTCCAAAGAGCAAGCATCTTTTAATTCATGAGTAGTGCTATAATCTTCAGTCAGAAAAGGAAAACTTTCATTCAAAAAGCAGTTGTATTGCTCCAGCCACCAGGCACACCATTGGTGAAAAAGATGGATAGAGCTCCTGTTTCACTGGAACTTACATTTGGCATAATCACTGGATTCTGACTTGTGCTCCTGATACCCCTGACTCCAGGTCCCCTGTTCTTTCAAGGGAAGACTAGGGGATCTCTAAGTAGATCTCTAAGTCCCTCTTGCATTAACAGCCAAAGATTCTCTACTGTGTCAGCAATCCCATAGTTTCCCAGAACTTAAAGAAAAACAAAAGCTATGTATAAAGAAACAAATAAATCAAGAAGGGCACCCATCTATTTTCCAAACTAAGTAACTCCTCTGCAAAATTTCAAAACTTCTTCCTATTGATTTCACCCTAAACAGAAATCTTAGTTAAAATTATCAACCTATCTATATATCCATCTATAATCTATATAGTTAGAACTTGGAAAATCATTCTAGAAGTTGATAAATGTATGATCATTTCCTCTCGTTCCATCTCTACATTGACACAGAAGAACACTTGGTAAGAATCCAAAAAGTTAGTGGCAAGGGTTCTTCCACCTACTTTCTAGTAAAATATCTTCTGAAAATATTTGTAATGCTCATGTTTGGTGGCCAAATGTCTGAAGCAGAGAAGACTAATCGACTGATACAATAACTTTGTTAAAAATGTATCCTCTTCTTTCAAAGTGCTTCTTGCTCTTCCAACTGGGTGTAACCTTATAATTTAAGATACGAGACAATAGAAGTGTGTTCAAATTTTGCAAGTACATTTGGATTTCAAAGGTAGGCACTCTTTTTCAATAAGCAATCAGGCTTAAGGATGCATTTAATGTCTGAAGAGGATTCTTCACAAAGAGAAGCATGAGGGCAGCTCACACACACACACACACACACACACACACTCACACACACACACACACACACACACGCACACACAGCTCTCTAGCCTGTCAGTAGTGTTGCAAGATATTCTGAGTAACCTTTCCAATACTACATACCTCCCTAAAAGTTCACTTGGAAGCTTTCATTTAAAGTCTCATCAATACAAGCCATCACCAGTGGCTCAGTTTTCTTGGTGAACACTTCTTTGTCATGACTCACTCTGGAAAAATATAAGTAAAGTTCCTAAGCTTATATATATTTGTTACCTTAAAGAGGTTTGATAATGGAGCATATTAACCTCATGCCCTGAATTTAATACATTTTTAGATTATAAATTAATAGTGCCTTTTTCTCTAGCAAATATTTGCTCCATTTCTTTTATTCCTACTGACTCATTATTATTTCTTATACTATCATTTGGTGCGGTAAATATGGGTACAACTTTTATGGCACTCTTCCCATCAAGTGATGAAATGTTTGGTCTTTCCCTTAAATATAGGTGGACTGTATGACTGCTTTGAATTTGTGAGAACACTGCCTACTGGGACATACACTGGGAGTCCTTATTCTCTACAAAAACCTACCAGGTATCTAGAGATACCTCTGCTAGAGAGCCCACACATAGATGTGTCAATCAACAGCTGTGATTGAACCCAGCTGTCTGAACCTAGTGCCAGACATGTACGTGAATCTGTCTCGAGCCCTTTAGAGCAGCCCATCCACTAATGAATACCACGAGTGCCTTTGGCTGCTGTCAACCAGGGCAAAAGAACTGTTCAGTCAAACTGTCCAAATTTCTGATCCAGGAAACCATAAGATATAGTAAAATGATTATTATCCTAAGCCTCTGAATTTTGGGATAGTTTGCAGTGATACACAATAGAAGCATAATATGGTATGGAGAATTCAGTGGCTATTGTTAACAAAAACCTACAACATGTAGTATGGCCTTTGGCTGAAGCAAGAAGTCTTCAGAGAGACTTCTGTTAGGGGTTGGGGGCAGGAAAGACAGTGAGGCAATCAGAAACTGGAGAAAAGATAACCCTAGGTATGTAGTGGCAGAGTGTTTGGCAACACTGTACCATTGATAAGGTATAAAAATATATATACTTAATGAACTGGTCAATTTCACTAAGATATTCAGGCAGAATGTTGAAAATGACAACTGTTTTCTTTTATCTACATAGGACAATGTATAACTAGAAAATGACAAACTAAAAAAAAAAACATACTATAAAAAGGCCTTTAGAGAAAATATATAAAGAAGACAAAACTTACTCATCAAACTGTTTTTATAATGCCCAGTTTCTCTAGGCAACCTAAGAGCACAGCATAAGAGCAAACAGCAAATTCAGAACACCACCAGTCAAGTGGTAATCATTTCAAAAGTATGGCTGTAAGACCCCTTGCTGAGACCTCAGATCGATTCTAAGGGTGTGCAGTAGAGCCTCTGAAAATCTCAGGGACATGACACTCAGACCCTTTTTATTTGTACTTAAAAGAGCCTCTAAAAATCATAAGGGTTTACCTTGTAGACCACTAACTAAACAAAAAGTCTTCTAAGAAGCTTAGGGCATTATTCACCAGCACTCTGACTCTACATCCAAGATAGAGAAAGGCCTAGTTCAGAAAAAAAAAAAAATGTAGTGTAGCTTTTGTTTAATTAAATGTATTATAACATGATACACTGAAGGCCCATGCAGTCCAATGGGTCACAAAGAGTTGAAAGCTACTGAAGCGACTCAGCCCGTACTCACACTGAAGGGCTACAACATTTTAGAAGAAATTATAGCAGCTTGGGGGCTTCCCTGGTAGTTCAGATGGTAGAGAATCTGCCTGCAATGCGGAAGACCAGGGTTCAATCCCAGGCTGGGAAGATCCCCTGGAGGAGGGCATGGCAACCCACTCCAGTATTCTTGCCTGGAGAATTCCCCACGGACAGAGAAACCTGGCAGGCTACAGTCCATGGGGTTGCAAAGGGGCAGACATGACTGAGTGACTAGGCACAGCACAGCACAGCAGCTTGGATGGTCAAGGATGCACTACAGCACAAAATAAAATGAGACCTATTATCGTCAGCCGTCTGCAGCACAGGAGGCAGTCTAGAAGGCCATTTCCAGGAGCACACAGAGCGTTTCTTATGTCAAAGAATGAATGACTTCGGAGAATAGAGATATATAGATATGGGATTTGTTCTCTAGATGTAATTATAATTTTTAAAAATTAAAACATAATGTTTTATCACTAATCATCAGGGAAATGCCAATCAGAACCACATGAGCTATCACCTTACAGTTGTTAGAATAACCCTTATTAAAAAAAAAAAAAAAAACGAAAACAAGCATTGAAGAAGTGGAAAACTTGGAATCCTTGTGCAGTTGCACTGTTGGTAAAACAGAAAATGGTATAGTCACTGTGGAAAAGAGTTCAAAGATTTCTCAAAAATTAAAAACACTGTATGATTCAATGAGTCCAATTCTGTGTATTTATCCAAAACAACTGAAAACAATATCTCAAAGAGATGCTTGTACTCATTATTTAAAATAGCTAAGAGGTGGAAATAACTTAAGTGTTCATCAATGGCTAAATGGGTAAAGAAAATGTGATAGATATGTACAATGGACTATTATCCAGCTTTGGAAATCTTGATATATGCTTCAACATGCATGAACCCAGAGGACATTATGCTAAGTGACATAAGTCAATCACAGAAAGACAAATACTGCATGATTCCACTTACATGAGGTATCTAAAGTAATTAAGGGCTTCCCAGGTGGCTCAGTGGTAAAAAAAAAAAAAAAAAAAAAAAAAAACTGTCTGTAAATGCAGGAAACATGGATTTGATCCCTGGGTCAGGAAGAGCCCCTGGAGAAGGAAATAGAAACCCACTCAAGTATTCTTGCCTGGGAAAGCCCATGGAAAAAGAAGCCTGGCAAGCTGAAGTTCTCAAGGTCAAAAGAGTTGAACATGACTTAGCAACTAAACAGCAGCAACAAAACTAGTCAAAGTCTTAGAAGCAGAAAGTAAAATGGTAGTTGCCAGGGGCAGGAAGAGCGGGGATTGGGGAGTTGCTATTTACCATGTGTAGTGTTTCAGTTATACCAGATGAGAAAGTTCTAGAGATAACTTTGTGCTGCGTAACACTGTGCATAGAGTTAATAATCCTGTACTGTACAGTTCAAAATTTGTTTAGAGTAGATCTCATCTTATGCATTTTTATCACAATAAAAAGCTATTCTAAAAGGCATATATTTTCCATGTTCAAAACTAGAACACTTTCTAACACCATCACACACACAAATCTCAAAATGGATTAAAGATCTAAATATAACACCAGAAACTATAAAACTCTTAGAGGAAAACATAGGCAGAACACTCTCTGACATAAATCACAGCAAGATCCTCTATGACCCACCTCCCAGAGAAAGGGAAATAAAAACGAAAATAAACAAATGGGACCTTATTAAACTTAAAAGGTTTTGCACAATGAAGGAAACTATAATCAAGGCAAAAAGGCAACCTTTAGAATGGGAGAAAATAGTAGCAAATTAAACAACTGACAAAGAATTAATCTCCAAAATATACAAGCAGCTCATGCAGCTCAATACCAGAAAAATGAACAACCCAGTCAAAAAGTGGGTCAAAGAACTAAACAGACATTTCTCCAAAGAAGGCATACATATGGCTAATAAACACATGAAAAGATGATTAACATCAATCATTATTCAGTTCAGTTCAGTCACTTAGTTGTGTCCGACTCTTTGCGACCCCATGAATTGCAGCACGCCAGGCCTCCCTGTCCATCACCAACTCCCGGAGTTCACTCAAACTCATGTTCATCAAGTCGATGATGCCATCCAGCCATCTCATCCTCTGTCATCCCCTTCTCCTCCTGCCCCCAATCCCTCCCAGCATCAGAGTCTTTTCCAATGAGTCAACTTTTCGCATGAGGTGTCCAAAGTACTGGAGCTTCAGCTTTAGCATCATTCCCTCCAAAGAACACACAGGGCTTATCTCCTTCAGAATGGACTGGTTGGAGAAATGCAAATCAAAACCTCAGTGAGGTATCATCTCATGCTGGTCAGAATGGCTACCATCAAAAAGTCTACAAACAATAAATGCTGGAGAGGTTGTGGAGGGAAGGGAACCCTCTTACACTGTCGGTGGGAATCCAACCTGGTACAGCCACTATGGAGAACAGTGTGGAGATAAAACTGGGGGGAAAAAAAAAAAAACCCTTAAAAAACTGGAAAAAAAAAAACTGCCATATGACCCAGCAATCCCGCTGCTGGGCATACACATGGAGGAAACCAGAATTGAAAGAGACACTGTTTACAATAGCTAGGACACGGAAGCAACCTAGATGTCCATCGGCAGACAAATGGATAAGGAAGTTGTGGTACATATATACAATGGAATATTACTGAGCTATAAAAAGGAACACATTTGAGTCAGTTCTAATGAGGTGGATGAAACTGGAGCCTATTACACAAACTGAAGTAAGTCAGAAAGAGAAACACCAATACAGTATATTAATGCACATATATGGAATTTAGAAAGATGGTAATGATGATCCTATATACAAGGCAGCAAAAGAGACACAGATATAAAGAACAGACTTTTGGACTCTGTGGGAGAAGGTGAGGGTGGGATGATTTGAGAGAATAGTATTGAAACATGTATATTACCATATGTAAAATAGATGACCAGTGCAAGTTCGATGCATGAAGCAGGACACTCAAAGCCAGTTCTCTGGGACAACCCAGAAGGATGGGGTGGTGAGGGAAGGCGGGGGTGTTGAGGATGGGGGGACACAGGTGCACCCATGGCTAATTCATGTTGATGTATGGCAAAAACCATCAACATATTGTAAAGTAATTATCCTCCAATTAAAAATAATTAATTAATTTTAAAAAAGAAAAAGGTAATATGTTCAAATATTACAAAGTGTGACAACTTCAAAATACTTTATAATAATCCAAGGCACCTATTATCACAGAGGTCATGTTTTAATTTAAAAAATAGCTCTAATAATTAGCTCAAATATTCTTTGGATGAGTAGATGAGTTAAAAGTTAAATCATCAATCCAACAATTAGAAGATTACGGCTTAGGTCTTTGCATAGACCTGTCTATAAAATGAGGTTTTTAAAAGCAGTTTTTTCTTTTTTCTTTAATCATCACAGACAAGGATAGAATTTCACAACTCATTACATTGTGTGGGAGAGTTTATGCAAACACGTGCTGACAGATGGGAAGTTTCTAATGGACAGCTCCAACCCCTTCCATTCTGCTTTGCATATCTCGAGTTATCAGAACTGCCATTTTTTTTTTTAATCAAGACTCATTGTTTCCTGTTTATCCCAATCTCTGCCTCAGTCTCTCAGTTTGTTCACACACAAAATTGAGGGAGGTGAGAATTGGTAATGAAGTCAGGGAAAGTGAAGGGTGGAGGGTTTGGTTCATCCAAGTTCTGAACCCAAACCTACGGACCAGCATAGGTAGAGAGGCCTATAATTTCCCTCATTTCTTGGAACACAGCAGGCAGAGAAGGGAGAGAGATCTTTCTGGCAATGGGACATTAATGAGCAAAATTAATATATATTACATATCTTTAGAGTGTTTAACTATTAGGTAAGCATGAGATCCATTGGCTACATTGATCAGAAACACAAGCAATGCTACTTCTTGAAGCAGTAGTTCTTGAAGGAAAAGCTTCTCTCTATTTTGTCCCCTTCGCCCAAGTCCAATACTGTTAAGGTAATCAATGTAGTTTTCATAGTGCCTGCTTCTGAAGGTCTATTATTGCATATGTGTGTGCTCAATCACTTCAGTCATGTCCGACTGTATGCAACCCTATGAACTGTAGCCCTCCAGCCTACTCTGTCCGTGGAATTCTCCAGGCAAGAACACTGGAGTGGGTTGCCCTGCCCTCCTCTAGGGATTGTCCTGATCCAGGTATTGAACCTCCATCTCCTGCACTGCAGGTGGATTCGTTACCACTGAGCCACCGGGGAAGACCCAAGAGGAGGTAAATGTGCTATGCAAGCAAGGTTGACAGAACCAGGTAAAGTGGAAGGAATATTTTTCTCTCAAGTATTCAACCTGAGCCCTGAGCTTCTGCAATCCTTGAAAGTAACTTCTTGAGTTCTGTTCCTAGAGGCTAAACTGATGATTGTGCATTTCCATAGTACCCCTACGCTACGCTACGCTAAGTCACTTCAGTCGTGTCCGACTCTGTGTGACCCCATAGACGGTAGCCTCCCAGGCTCCCCCGTCCCTGGGATTCTCTAGGAAAGAACACTGGAGTGGGTTGCCATTTCCTTCTCCAATGCATGAAAGTGAGAAGTGAAAGTGAAGTCGCTCAGTCGTGTCTGACTCTTAACGACCCCATGGACTGTAGCCTACCAGGCTCCTTTGTCCATGGGATTTTCCAGGCAAGAGTACTGGAGTGGGGTGCCATTGCCTTCTCCGATAGTACCCCTAGCATATGTCTACTTGCTGGTTCCCAAAACAATGCAATTTGGTTTACATGGTGGCCATGTGGGAAGTCCACTAGAGGTGAAAAGTCAAAATGGCTGCCTGCAATTTCCCTCTTCTTATTCTGTAGGGTTCACAAGATGAGGCCTTATTGCCTTTGCTTTGAAATAATGTGTTACGTCTGAGGCAATGCAAACCACTGTTCTTCCCAAACAAGCAAGATACTAGGGCTTTCTGGCCATATGATAAATGAGCATATGTTTTCAAATTACAGCACTCTGTTGAATTAACTGTAAAGTCACATAAGGTAAGTAATCAGGGATATTTGTCTATCTGTGTCTGTTACATTTCTGTACATTTTTACATTTTAATGTTGTGACGGTGGACCACTGCTATGGGTACTTAGAGGACACTGCCTTACTCAGCGTGGTGATGCTTCCTGAAACAGATCCTCTTTCAGGGCACAGTGAAACACTGTGGTTAAGAGCCCAAACTTGAGTCAGACAGACTGATGTGAGTTAGGCTCCATGGTAGTTTCTCACCCTAAGCCTCTAAACTTTGCCCTGCTGCTGCTGCTGCTAAGTCGCTTCAGTCGTGTCCAACTCTGTGTGACTCTGTAGACGGCAGCCCACCAGGCTCCCCCGTCCCTGGGATTCTCCAGGAAAGAACACTGGAGTGGGTTGCCATTTCCTTCTGCAATGCATGAAAGTGAAAAGTGAAAGTGACGTCGCTCAGTTGTGTCTGACTCTTAGCGACCCCATGGACTGCAGCCTACCAGGCTCCACCATCCATGGGATTTTCCAGGTAAGAGTACTGGAGTGGGCTAGTTTTCATCTATAAAAGGAGAATCACAGTGTACATTCTACAGGTATTTTAAGAATTGAAATATATACTCCATATAAATTCTTTTGAACGACAGTCAACACATAGTAAGTGCTCAATAAATCTTAAGCTGCAATATTTCATTTCTCTTTCTCTTCTACAAGAAAGCTTTTTGTTATTGAAAATACCATCAATAAGGAAAAGAAGGCATGACTAATAAACACATATTAACAAGGTTGATCTATAACTTCTCCCCAACTTGGCCAGTTCCATTTCCTCCATGATGATCATGAAAAGCTGTTACCTGTTGTTATGTTGCATATGGGATCTCAAAACACCGATTTTTCTGAATTACTACATTTAAGTTTCATACATATACTTCTTTGGCCTCCTTCCCAGGAAAAGTGGGCACTCTCTGGGGTGAGCCTGTGATTTCCAGATTTATTCAGAGAACTCAATGAAGCTGTTATCTCTCACTGACCAGCCATGTCTGGCTCCAACGTTCCAAACTGGAAAAAGTCCTGGGAGGAAGTGGACAGCTGCATGTCATGTGAGTTAGCAAGAGCTTTCTTGAGCTTACATCATGTTTAATTGTATCAAATGCTGTTTCATTATGTGGTTAGGTTTGTGGTGCTTCTTGAAGGAAGGAACATGGAAAAAAATTACTGGCATCTGAAACAAAACCAGAAATCTCTGTTCATTGGGAACCTCAAATTAGACTTGAGTCATAGGATTGTCGAGTTGTTCAGGCTGGAGTCAGCTGGGGTAACTGACTTCTTAGAGCACAATACACATATTCTTATTAAATCTCATTGTCTAAAAAAAAGAAAGAAAGATTCTCAGAAAACAAGATGTGGGAAGAATTAGGACACCGTTTTAGCTTCAAGTCTTAAAATGAGTTGACAGAAAATTCTATGGTAATTCTTAAATAAAAGCTCTGGTGTATTCATGCAAGACACACTCCTGGATGTCAGGACCAACCTTGCAACAAGACAAGCTCTAAGATTCCTCTCTATAGTATTTTTCCCTTTATCTTTAGGAAAGTCTTAGAGAAATATAAACAGAAAGGCTCATCACTGAGATTTTTCTCAGGCTCATTAGAGGGGACTTTTAAGCTTTGGGGAGCATGTGAAACTCAAAGTAAAGTTATACTTCCTAACTCATGATATATACAGTGTTATATCTATCCAAACAATGAGGAGGAGACAGTTATCCATGCACAGGGCTTCAGGATACTTCAATTTTATTTCACCTCTGCCACTTCACTGCATGACTCTAGGTTGATTACCTAACCCCTCTGAATCTCAACTTACTGTGAAATATGTCAAAACAACACTTATCTCCCAAATTTCAAATACTGCACAAGTACAATGCTGGAGTACGATGCTATTGTTGGGATGAAGAAGCCATAGCCCTTATCCCCGGATCTCAGTGTAGGACCATCAAAAGTTGAATGAGAGAAGACACATGAAACTACCGTGGTACATTTTTAGCTCTCAGTATTAATTGGTTTCAATTTAGTAATAAAATTCCAAATCTGTATTTACTTTGGTACTATGGTATTTGATGAAATGTTAATTATGCATTGGGTAGTAGGTAGGGCTTTTTAAAAACCTTTCTAAACTGCGTTTCATCTAATTAGATGTTGAGCCATGGATAGGCATGGAGGAAAAAAAAGAACATCCACAGGGAAATATATTTCAGTAATGAAAAAAAGAAAAATTTTAAACATTAATGAGGGTTGTTCAAAGACAGAAAGGGAAACTATGGGTTGTCAGTGTTTCTCATCAATGAGACTGCTTACATAGAGGCCGGACAGCAATCTGGTGATGCTCATGTCAACCAGATTCATAGTATTGGAGATCACTGTGCCTGGATGATCACTGTGCCTTGATGACTTTTCCTGAGCTCCCTCATTTGGGCCAACAGAAGGACTCTTTCATCTCCTTGGAAGGGAGTAGAGTCAGAGAGAGAGAACTTCAAATGAGTAGCAAAGTTTCAAAGCTTCAGGTCAAGAACATGACAGAAAGTTTCAATTAGGCAGAACCAATATATTTCCTTGTATCTACTCCTTATTTCCACTAGGTTAAAAAGAATATGAACTTGGATCTGTAATGGGAGAAAAAAACTGAAGGAGAAACAAGAGAGATACCAGTCAGACTCTCATAGAAAGGATGCTGTGTCCTGACATCCTTGAGCTGACCTCAAGGTCAATTTGTCTGGAAAACAGGTGATATGTTTTTCACCCCATCCCATTTCATGGGGCAGTGTCTGCAGAGTGTGGATTCAGGGAGCAAGGAGGAAGAGTTTAATCTTCCTGAATCTTCAAGGAAGGCACTGGAGTTAGCTGAGAATGAAGAAGGTCCAATATGTGGGTGAGGAAGAAAGAAAATTTATGAACTGAGGATCAGAGACCGGGAAGACACAGGACATTATCACAGCAGATACAAGTGTTATTGTTGTTCAGTCGCTAGGTTGTGTCCAACTCTGTCGCCATGGACTGCAGCACGCCAGGTTTCCCTGTCCTTCACTAACTCCTGGAGTTTGCTCAAACTCATGTCCAGATACAAATATGTAGAGGTGACTTCTCTGAAGGAATGATTTCTATTGCAGTGGATGCTAACACCTCTTTAGGTGCTCTGGTGACATGTATTGGGTTGGCCAAAAAGTTTGTTTGGATTTTTCGTTAGATGTTACAGAAAACCTGACTGGACTTTTTAACCAATCCAATGCTTTCTAGAACATAGTGCTTTTTCTGGACACAAGGAGAAATGAAATCCTGTTTCAACTGACTGTAAATCTGAATTTACAAGAATTGTGTGAATCATGCTTTGACTATAATTCAGAATAGAAATTTAAAATTCAGACTAGTATGAAGTATATAGTATATTCACACATAAGAATTGTGTGAATCATGCTTTGACTATAATTCAGAATAAAAATTTAAAATTCAGACTAGCGTGAAGTATATGGTTTCCCAGGTGGCACAAGTAGTAAAGAATCTGCCTGCCAATGCAGGAGACAGGAGAGATGCAGGTTCAATCCCTGGGTCGGGAAGATCCCCTAGAGAAGGAAATGGCAACCCACTCCAGGAGGCTTGCCTAGAAAATCCCATGGATAGAGGAGCCTGGTGGGCTACAGTCCATGGGGTCACAAAGAGTCAGACACAACAGAGCATGCACATACATACCCACATATCAACTGTAGTTACATTTTATTTAACGCTGGGTTTGTAGTCTGAGAGATTGATACTACCCAATTTCATAGTCCTTTGCAACTCTGAGTATCTAAAATTGTAGTCTAAATAAGACTAAGCTTTCTGGTATTAATTGTACTCCTCCAACTAACTTTATTATTTGGCTCTTGTTTCAATGTTTTGTTTGTCCCTGTTATTAAATGCCTCTTCTAAATTCTTTCTGAAAGCATTATAAATAAAAACAAATTTGGGCACTGGACCCAGATCTCTTGCTGATTATGCTGAACTCTGATACTAATTTTCACATGAAAATAACCCCTTCAAAATAATTTAGCAAAAAATAGCCTACAAAATTGAAAAATAATGCATAATACCAACACATGGTTGGTTCAAGTTTGTTTTCCTGACAGTTGATGAAATGTGTCTCCCTGACTTAAATAGACCCATGGCATCACTTGTTGACTAGTAAACCTGGGCTATATTCCTTTTGAAGGATCATTATTAAAAGCAATGAGAAGATCAAAGGGATTTTACCCTTGAAATGTTATCAGAGGACACACAAAAGTTCATGGTTAAAAACTCACTTTACCATCAAGAACAGCAGCAGGAATGGATGCATCCTTAATGACTTGTCAGGTCAAAAGGCTAGATAAAACATATATTCTGAATGTGAAATTGGCTAATTAAGCCCATTGTTCCCTGGCTGTCACCCTGAGGGACAGCAGGGAGGGATAAGCTGTGCGCCTAACTAGGTTGAGTGGCAAACCTGAACCCCCTCTGCCTCCCAAAGGTGCATATAAAACATGGACTGCCTGCCAAGGTCAGGAGAACAAGCTAGCTCTCTGTGTATAAACATGCTAACATAAAAATGGAGGATTAAAAGCTCATTAAGATGTTGTGATGAGGATAAAGAGAAAAGACTGGAGCAGAAGGAAAAGCAATGACCCACACATGTGTCTTTTGCTAATGCCCTTTATTTAATCAAAGCTCAGAATTCAGAGGTTATCCAAGCTGCTCAGGAGTACACTGCATAGTGTAAAACGCCTGCACAAAATCACCATTTCCCTGCAGCATGAATGCTCTGCTCTGCCTCAGGAAGGGTCCCTCCTTCCTGTGTGGCTGAGCCTCCTTTCTTTGAGTCTCCAGGAGGCAGAAGCTCTGTTTGCTTCTTTCCAGCTCTGCCCTTTTTCGGAGTGCTGGTACCTGTGTTATTTAAGGAGCCAGGGATAGGAAATACAGGAATCCTTTCCTTAACAGGCTATTATACTTCAAAACAACTACTTCATCTGACTGAATTAAAGAGCAGTACATTTAGGGAGGGCTTCCCTGGTGGCTCAGCGGTAAAGAGTCTATCTGCCTGCAACGCAAGAGATGAGGGTCCAATCCCTGGATGGGGAAGATCCCCTGGAGAAAGGCTTGCAACCCGCTTCAGGATTCCTGCCTAGAGACCTCCATGGACAGAGGAGCCTGGCAGGCTACAGTCCATAGGGCCACAAAAAGTCGGATGTGACTGAAGCAATTTAGCACACATGCATGCACGCATGCACATTTAGGGAATGAGATAATACTGCTCTGTTTGCTTTGGTAAGACTTTCACAGGTGAACGAGGGGAACTTGGCTCCCTCCAGAATACACTGTTCATTCCCATAATACTGCCCCTCACTCTCCTCCACTCCACACCTATGACACACTGTCCTTTCCAACAGTGGATCCAGAGGAGCTGAAAGGCCACCAGGTAACAGCAGGAAAACCAAACACTAAGGTTTCTTGGCTTGTTGTCCAGTGCTCTTTTTCCATTTCCCTGAAATTCTGACCACTCACCCATCACTCTTTAACTCTGCCCCTAGCCCCCCAACACCAAGTCCCGATTGATGTGCAGATGTAAACACGAATCTGGGGGAGCTGGCTTAACACTCATTGCTGAATTCTAATGAAAAAACTCGGTGATGTCCGTTTACAGAATCTTGCAAGATGATCTCTCAGAGTGCCTGGAATATGAAAGGCAGCAGCAGAGAAAAATGTCAGAGCTAATTTGCTGTGGCTTTTGGTTGAATGCAGAATGGCTCATTAAAACCTTAAACAGGTGGCAGGTTTGGCAGCCCACTGTGTGCATGCTCTGGACAGATTTATTATGCCTTTCATTTTCAAATATTTATGCAAAAACAGACTCCATGAGATAAATGATCACGTTCACAAGAGCATTCTGTTCAAGGCTGCTGTGATAACTGCCATATCAATCAAATTATGCAATGAAAACTTACCATCGATTTTACAATCATCATCAATTATTTGTAACTTAGGAAACTCTTTTCATTACTTTTCCATTTTAGTTTTGCAACCTTCCAGACAGTTTTTACTTAACAGCAGGAGACAGGGCCACAAAATGGGAACTATCTGCAGGTATCACCCCATATGCCAAGGTTCAGAGTGGGCATCTGATATGCATTTCAAAGCAAACATAATTCCGTGTGAAGAGCATTGGCTCCAAGGATCCTGTGTAATGACTGCAAGTAGAAAGGAACATGTAAATATTAGGGGCAAGTCCAAACATGGAGGCAGCTCTGTTTCATCAAATGAGTTGTTCCATAAGCCTGTTGAAGCTCAGCATAATGTCAAGCAAAGCAAAGTACGCACTTCAGAGTCACTGTTGAGTCCTTAATGTTGTTGTTCAGTCGCTAAGTAGTGTCCGACTCTTTGCAACCACATGGACTATAGCATGACAGGCTTCCCTGTCCTTCACTCTCTGCTGGCGTTTGTTCATATGCATGTCCACTGAGTCAGTGCTGCCATCTAACCCTCTCATCCTCTGCATCCCCCTTCTCCTCCTGCCTTCAACCTTTCCCAGCATCATGTTCTTTTCCAATGAGTCAGCTCTTTGCATCAGGTAGCCAAAATACTGGAGCTTCAGCTTCAGCATCAGTCCTTCCAATGAATGCTCAGGCTTGATTTCCTTTAGGATTGTCTGGTTTGATCTCCTTGCAATCCAAGGAACTCTCAAGAGTCTTCTCCAGCACCACAGTTCAAAAGTATCAATTCTTTGGTGCTTAGCCTTCTTTATGGTCCAGGTCTCACATCCATACATGACTACTGGAAAAACCATAGATTTGACCAGACGGACCTTTGTGAGCAGAGCGATGACTCCTTAAACAATTGCAATAACCCCCTAGACTCACTGTGATCACTTTTCCAGGAGCTGATAGTTTCTACTAGTGGCATCTGCCATTTGCAGAAGGTTGGTTTCATCAGCTTTAAACCCTACAGGAAATTTTCTGCTAGGATATCCAGAAATGAATCCCCTCAATCCACTCTCACAGAACTTTCCAGATATTTTTGACCATGCAATGTCTGAAATTTCACACAGATTGACCAATGTAACATGCTGCCAGCTAATTTCTTGTCATCTTGATGTACTAATGTCACTTCTCACAACTGCAGGATACATGCCCAATCTCACTTCTCACAGTTGCAGAATACATGCCCAATCTCACTTTTCACAGTTGCAGGATACATGCCCAATCTCCTTCATAGAGGACTAGTAAGGGGGACAATACAGCTTCCATTTGTTCTTCCACTGAGCTTCCATTTCTTCTTCCATTAGGGAAACTCTGATTTTTTTTTTTTTTTTAGCTTTTTATTTTGTATTGGATTCTGTGTGTGCTCAGTTGCTTCAGTCATATCCAACTCTTTGTGACTCCATGGACTGCAGCCTACCAGGCTCTTCTGTCTGTAGGATTCTCCTGGCAAGAATACTGGAGTGGGTTGCCATGCTCTCCTCCAGGGGATTTTCCTGACCCAGAGATTGAACCCGCATTTCCTGCATCTCCTGCTTTGCAGGCAGAATCTTTACTGCTAAGCCACTGGGGAAGCTCCGTATTGGAGCCAATTAACAGTACTATGACAGTTTCAGGTGGAAAGCAAAGGAACTCAGCAATACAAATACATGTATCCATTCTCCCCAATACTCCCCTTCCATCCAGGCTGCCACATAACATTGAGTAGAATTCCCTGAGCTAAACAGCAGGTTCTTGTTGGGAAACCCTGGATATATTCTCTGCTGTTTTAGCTGAGCTTCTCAGGGATACATGCATCTTAGTTTTTCAACTGGCTTCTAACACACAATTGTATCTTTCCATCTTCACTCCTGCCAAGAAGGCTTACCAGTCTTTACTTATTTTTTTTCTCACTAGAAGTGCTCTCCTCTCTATTGCAAACCACATCATATATCTTCTTTTCAAAACACTTCTCAAGAATAACCTCTATGAAGATTTTTCAGCCTTAACTCTCTGATTTCACATTGTTGCAGCTTCTCTCTTAGCACCTGTGAATAGGTCTGTACAACTCTAATTAGCTAGATGTATATTTACTTGTGGCCATTTTTGGTTTATATTTTCATCCCCATCATCTATTAGGAACTCTCAAACACTAAGAAAAAGCCTACCTCAAGGCAGATCCTTCAGATCAATTCAAAAGTCCTAAAATGTGAACAATTAGTTCAAGGTGTACAGGGTTAGTCTGCATATATCCTGCATAGGCAATATTATGCAGGCTGACATGTCTTTTATGGCAATGAAGGGTGCCATTAGCTCATAGGATTTCACTATTAGGCTGTCAGAAGAATGTAAGATTACTCTCAGAAATACTAAGTTGTAATCCTTGCTGTCTCTGCACTTACTAGCTTTGTGATTTCAAGTCACATAATGTTCTCAGACTAGGCTCAGCTTTCTAGTCTATAGAATGTGCAAAACAGCATTGCTCTGGAAACTTTTAAAGGAAGGTTGACTTAGATGAGGCATATATGCACTCATTTAGGAAACTATAAAGAAAGATATAGTATTCAAAAAAAGAAAGATAAAGTATTATTGTTATAACCATATATTAAAGTTTTTTTTTTATTTTGGGATAAGTGATAAAACAGCACAATTGATATAACAGTCTTGAAAAGATGAGTATACCTTTGACAGTAGATGATAAATAATTTTAATTTAATATTGAGATGGGTGATTCAGCAAGACTAGTTGAATTTGCCTGCTTAATCCCTTTTAATTAGTCTAGTGATAACAGAAATAAACCCTGCTACTTCCCCTAGAGCAGCGGTTCTTAGAGCATGGTCACTGGTCTTGCAGCAATAACAGCATCTGGGAATAGTCTTAGAAATGCAAATTATGGGCACCCCAGACCAACTGAATCCACATTCCAGCTGATGAATGCCAAACACTGAAAACCACTGTCTCAATTTGTAGGCTGTTAGTTCAGATACCACTAACTTGTCCAGTAAGCTTGGAGGCCAAGCTGGGATAAGAAGACATTATGAGAGTCTGTATATGAAAATCAACTAATTTTTTCTGATTTTCAATCAATGCAGATTTCTTGTGATATTATTTTCATGGAATATAAGCTAGGCAACAAAATGGGGCTTTGTCAGCCTTGATAAGTCTTTTTTTCTTTAAATAATAAATTCACATATATTTTTTTAAGAAGAGCATGGCCAGATCAGGGAACCAGAGTTGAGGGTTCTAAAAATATGGCTTCTGAAGTTACAAGGGAAACGTCTCTGACTTTAGGTGACTAAGTGCATGAGACCAAGGTTAGCATCAGCTTCAGAGTAACACAAGGCAGTGCTGAGATGACCCTGCTTGTGAAGTGAAAGGTTGTACTAAAACATCCTATACAACTCTATCAGCTCTCCCCGTGCTAAACTGGAGTCTTCTTCCTATTTTTCTTTCTCTTTCACTCACATTCTAAAAATTGGTTTCTTAGAAGAGAAGCCATGAAGGAAAGTCCAGAGAGAGAAACCCTGAGAAGTTTCATTTGCCATACCATGAAGTAATTGAAATAAAGTCATAAGAACTAATTAGAATTCAGCTGTGATATAAGTAAGGCCACCTGCTGCTGCTGCTGCTAAGACGCTTCAGTCGTGTCTGACTCTGTGCGACCCCATAGACGGCACCTAGGGAATACTTTTTAAGTAAGTTCTTCACCTCCCCCATTAGAGATAACAGTTTTCATAATTTATATCATTACTCTCATATATGAGTTTGTACCATACACTTGCACATTCATAAATGATACACAACAGTATCAACTGGTTTTTATTTTATATAAATGACAGCAGTTTGGCACTTACTTAAAACTCATTCATTTTAACTCCAATACAGTGTACTGACTTACTATCCCTCAATTTATTTATCCTTAGTCTTATTACTGGATGTGAGTGTTTCTGAGTATTCCTAATTACAAACAGAACTGAATCAATACTCAAGTATTTCTCTCCATGAGCACATGTCCAAGAGCTCTTTAGAATAAAGCTGATGGTAGAACTGCTATGTAGTATGGTACATTTCACAGTTTTGTCAATTTATATTTCAGGAATAATACAGGAGAGTTATCTTATTCTCACACCCTCATTTGATAGAGTCTGTCTTAATTTTATCAATCTCATGTGTATGAAGTACCATATTTTCATTTGCCTGCTTCTGAGCCTTTATAATGAGATGGATCACCTTTTCATATTTCATTGTTATTAAGGTTTTCTTTTATGAGTTGCCATTCTAATTCTTTGATGTATTTGTCTGTTGACCTTTGCCTTGAATACTTTTCAAATATTAATTTTTTCCAAATATATCTATATATGTACATACATATATATATAAATGATATAAAAATACATACATCTTCCTAAAAAAATTCAGCTGTGAAAAGAATATGAAACAGTACCAAGTTTTAAGAATTACACAATCAATTATGTCTATCCTTTAAAAGGAGCCTGCATGTAGGTGAGTGGGAATGCCTTGAGGACTTTTTGTATCATTATAAAGTGGGATGAGGAACTGTCCCAAATAAGGACAGTACAAATACAGGTGTACAGCATGGGATCTTCAAATCTAGGACACTGAGTCCCTGATGCTGGGAAAGGTTGAAGGCAGGAGGAGAAGGGGATGACAGAGGATGAGATGGTTGGATGGCATCACCGACTCAATGGACATGAGTTTGAGCAAGCTCTGGGAGTTGGGGATGGACAGGGAAGCCTGGCGTGCTGCAGTCCATGGGGTTGCAAAGAGTCAGACATGACTGAATGGTTGAACTGAACTGAACTGAAGGGGAGGGAGAATTTAAGCAAAAAGAAGGGCAGAGGTCAACACAACTGCTACAGACTGAGCATGTTTCCTGTCAAAGCTCATCTTTGTCTTATTGAGGGAAAATCTCTTCTGCAAGCTTCTTCTATCAAAAACATACCACAGCCACCGGAAAGCTTAGCAAAGGTGAAACTCACACTCCTCTGAGTACAGAAATTAATGCCTACCAAAACAAAACAAAACTCCAGTGCTCTTAGAGAAAGGATGACATAGATTCAATGTATTATTCAAGATAGCATGCTATTATACCATTATGGCTACAGAACATCAAATTATCAGACATAAAGAAAATAAGTATTCAGTAGGGGAGATAGTTAATTATACAAAGAGAGACAGCTGACCTCTGAATACTAGAATTTAGTATTTTACATTTCCACTTTTCAAATGTCTTTAAATAAAGTTTTCCCTGAATCCCCATCCTGATTGAGACTCAGCAGCAAAGGTTTTCTTGCCACGGAGAGATCCACACAGCCAGCTTCTTCCTCACTGCTGGAGCCCAGCTGGAACCAGAAGCCTGCCTCTATTTCTTCTTGGCACAAAAACTCAGAGCTGACTGGGTAGCCAGCTCTGCTGCTGATACAGAGCAATAATAAAGCTGATGATGAACAAAAGTCTACCTAACTCACTGCCAAGACCAGTCTCTGCAATTCCAACTGAGGGTGGGCTGGGTGGGGTAGGTTGGGAGAAGATACTCAAGTACAGTCTCTCCCACTTGGAGGCTCCACATTGCCTTTTCCGTCTATCCTGTGCCATGACTGGAACAAAGTTATGAGGTCCCAGAGTTGAGAAACCATTCATGCACTTCTAAAGGGCAGCCATTCCCCTGTGTTCAAGCTCAGTCGTGTCTGACTCTTTGTGACCCCATGGACTGTGACCCACCAGGCTCCTTCTGTCCATGGGATTTCCCAAGCAAGAATACTTGAGTGGGGTGGCATTTCCTTCTCCATGGGGATCTTCCCAACCCAGAGATCAAACCCTGGTCTCCTACATTGGCAGGTGGATTCTTTACCACTGCACCACCTACACTTCCACTTTTAAAGGGAGGCTGGACTAAAAGGATGAAAGGAAATGTACAAGCAAGGGAGGTTTGTAGCCAGAAATTGACAACTCTCATCTTGCCACCACATGTCTTAACTGGACTTCTTCTCTCCTTACTTCATTCCTACTCCACTCAGATTCTCTCCCAGTGCTTTTGTCTTTATGCACGAGGCTAAGTAATTCATGAATTGGAGAAGGAAATGGCAACCCACTCCAGTGTTCTTGCCTGGAGAATCCC
This sequence comes from Bubalus bubalis, assembly GCF_019923935.1. Taxonomy (NCBI): domain Eukaryota; kingdom Metazoa; phylum Chordata; class Mammalia; order Artiodactyla; family Bovidae; genus Bubalus; species Bubalus bubalis. The sequence goes on from NC_059163.1 coordinate 17,046,403, forward strand.
AGGGATGGGGAAGCCTGGTGGGCTGCTGTCTATGGGGTCACACAGAGTTGGACACGACTGAAGTGACTTAGCAGCAGCAGCAGCAAGAAATTTTAAGAGAAATTCAATCTGCATGGTTTATGATTCATTTATACACATAAAACACATCAGAATGGCAACTGAAGGGCTTTCTAAGCCTGCTTTCCTGAGCCTGCTTCCTCATTAGGAATGGAAAACTGTGCTGTGTTCATATTAAACCCATTCATCTTTTCACGGGTTAATGTTTCACTAAAAAGCTTGGGTCCCAAAAGGAAGGAGTAAGTTAAAAGTTGGTAACTCTGCTCCATAAATGGGGGGAAAGCACTGACCACAGACCTCAGGTCTTTTGAGGATTCTCTAAGAAAAAGCTTAGAGATTTCCCTGCATTTGCTCAGTGATACTTGCAATATATTCTGCCATTCAGTAGAGGCTTCAGCAGGTATTCATTTTTACAGGCAATCCTAGTCATCAGTGATAATTTTCCAAGCTCAGAAGTCAGAATAAGAAAACTTTTACAGAGAGCTCTGCTTTCAAACAGCTTCCCTGGTGGCTCAGATGGTAAATAATCTGCCTGCAATGTGGGAGACCCAGGTTCAATACCTGGGTGGGGAAGATCCCTTGGAAAAGGGCATGGCAACCCACTCCAGCATTCTTGCCTGGAGAATTCCATGAACAGAGGAGCCTGGCAGACTACAGTCCATGGGGTTGCAAAGAGTCAGACACAACTGAGCGACTAAGCACAATATCTGTTTTCAAACACGTAAACGTGTGGAGTTTCCACAGTGGTTTCCAGAAGAAAAAGAAATGTCTTTTTAACAGAAATAGAAGCCTGTACTCACAGATCCAACATGAAAGGCTGGAGCACAACCTCTGTTTATATTGGGTTGGTCAAAATGCTCATTCAGGTTTTCCCACATGATGTTACAGAAAAACTCAAATGTAATTAATTTTTGGTCAATCCAATATATAGGTCCCAGCTTCCTCATGAACAAGCTTTGTGGGGTCATTTCTATTCATTCTTACACTTATTAGATTATTCACATTTTCATTTGACAAATACTTATTTCATTGCCCACTTGAAGCCAAGTATTTGGAATATGGAAATGCAAATTTTTTTAATTTCTTGGAAGGAAAAATGAAAGCAAATATAATAAGTTTTATAGTGGCCCTGTGGACAAAATGGGCTTCCCAGCTGGTATTAGTGGTAAAGAACCCACCTGCCAATGAAGGTGACATATGAAAGGTGGGTTCAATCCCTGGGTCAAGAAGATCCCCTAGAGGAAGGAATGGAAACCCATTCCAGTATTCTTGCCTAGAGAATCTCATGCACAGAGAAGGCTGGCAGACTTTGGTCCATAGGGTCGCGAAGAGTTAGAAATGACTGAAGCTACTTAGCATGCATGAACAAAACACAGAGGGAATATAAAGAAAACTGAACATTTAATTCTTGCTGGGAAGGACAGAAAGGTTTAGAGAAGGTACAGCTAGACAGATAGGACAATTCAAGGAAAGGGAGGTCTAGTCAGAGGGAATGTCAGTGCAAAGGCACTGAGGTAGAAACGAAAAAGCGCATTCCCCAAACTAAAGGGAATTCAGTATTGATGAAGCAAAAATATTAAGTGACATCTGAGAATGTCTGAGTCAGGGGACAGATAATGAAGGGTTCTGTATGCCATGCAAAGAACTTTAGATTGTATTTTGTAGGACAGTTGTTCTTAACTGGGTATATCCTAGAGATTCTATTCCAAACACATGCTCTGACTCAAGAGATTCCATTTTTATAGGTCTTGAGTGAAGCCTTTCATGTACATTTCATGTACGTTTTCTTAACCATTCACAAATCGTGCTGCATGTCCCTGCTCTAGGTTTTCAGTTCAGTTCAGTCGCTCAGTCGTGTCCAACTCTTCGAGACCCCATGAATTGCAGCACGCCAGGCCTCCCTGTCCATCACCAACTCCCAGAGTTCACTCAGACTCACGTCCATCGAGTCAGTGATGCCATCCAGCCATCTCATCCTGTCGTCCCCTTCTCCTCCTGCCCCCAATCCTTCCCAGCATCAGAGTCTTTTCCAATGAGTCAACTCTCCGCATGAGGTGGCCAAAGTACTGGAGTTTCAGCTTCAGCATCATTCCCTCCAAAGAAATCCCAGGGCTGATCCCCTTCAGAATGGACTGGTTGGATCTCCTTGCAGTCCAAGGGACTCTCAAGAGTCTTCTCCAACACCACAGTTCAAAAGCATCAATTCTTTGGCACTCAGCCTTCTTCACAGTCCAACTCTCACATCCGTACATGACCACAGGAAAAACCATAGCCTTGACTAGACGGAAGACGCTTACTCCTTGGAAGAAAGGTTATGACCAACCTAGATAGCATATTGAAAAGCAGAGACATTACTTTGTCAACAAAGGTCCGTCTAGTCAAGGCTATGGTTTTTCCAGTGGTCATGTATGGATATGAGAGTTGGACTATGAAGAAAGCTGAGCACCGAAGAATTGATGCTTTTGAACTGTGGTGTTGGAGAAGACTCTTGAGAGTCCCTTGGACTGCAAGGAGATCCAACCAGTCCATTCTGAAGGATTTCTTTGGAAGGAATGATGCTAAAGCTGAAGCTCCAGTACTTTGGCCACCTCATGGGAAGAGTTGACTCATTGGAAAAGACTCTGATGCTGGGAGGGATTGGGGGCAAGAGGAGAAGGGGACGACAGAGAGGATGAGATGGCTGGATGGCATCACTGACTCGATGGACATAAGTCTGAGTGACTCCGGGAGTTGGTGATGGACAGGGAGGCCTGGCATGCTGCGATTCATGGGGTCGCGAAGAGTTGGACACAACTGAGCGACTGAACTGAACTGAACTGAACTCAACTGAAAAGGACTGTAGGCATGGGAAAGCCATTCTGCTTGAGTGTTGGTAAGTCTCTCTGTGGGAAATGTGGTGGAAATTTTGCAAGTGATAAAAAGACATACCAGGCAAGGAATGGTTTGAGAGGGAATGCAAACTTTCAGGCAAGAATGCTGTGTTAGAATGTGGCAGGCAGCAAGGTAAGTGCATCTGAAAGAAATGATGGGAATCAGATCAGTAGGAATTGATGACCTAAAATGACATTTGCTCTCTTCTTTATGCCTTGGTGACAGCATTCTCCAAGAAGGGAGATATGGGGTGGAAGAGAGGGGGATGAGGAAGTGAATTCAAGTTCTCATCTGTTTAGTTGACTGGGTTCAGGATGTAAATTATATAGGAGACTGAGAAGGTATTAATTTAATATTCCCTGGCACTTTCTCATCTGTTTGCAGTACTGGTGATTTGGGAGTGGTTTTATTTGAGTTGGCTAACACAGCATTTATTAAGGTTTCACAATTCCAAACACCACGGGCAAGTTGCAATTCTAACAATTTATGTCAAGTAAATGTCATACAGAATCACCCTACCTTCCCGTAAAGGTTGGGAGGACACTAAGTAGGCAACCTCTGAGAATGTCCCCCACCTTCCAATCTGCTCTCTTCCTCTGCTGGAACAACTGGGTACCGTGGTCTATGTTCAGCTTCTTTATTCACCCAAACAAGCTTAACAGCTTATTGGATTAAAAAAAAGTGGTTGGGTTATGTAATATTCAAGTAAGAGAAATTATTCTTGGGATAGAATCAGGTTTGCAGTCATCTCATCCCAACTCAGACAAAAATTACTTTTCACAGCTTCACATTCCTTCTTTCCTCCTTCTACTTTTCCTGGCTCCCTTCCAAGAGTCAGTGCTCTGGGGATCTGTTCTTCAGCCCCACTATAGAGTGTCGACATACTTTCCTATACAAGTGAAGAACTTAGCTTGCCAACATCCTGGGTTTGTTTTTCCTGAATTACTGAAAAGATCTACATATTTGATTGTGCTTTTTGTTACAGTTTTGTGTGCAGGAGTAGATGCATTAAAAGATTTTTCTACCACTATTTTCTGTGGAAAGTTCAGTCCACTAAAATATATATGATTAGACTGAAATGTCTGATATATCACATAGAAACCTATGTTCTGCATGTTTGAAAGTACAGGGTCAATGCAGTTTACCTTTTAATATATATCTATATATATTATAGATATCTATATCTAATATATATCTATATCTATATCATATATATATAGAGAGAGATCTGTATCTAAGAAGTGAAGTGAAAGTTGCTCAGTAGTGTCTGACTCTTTACAACCCCATGGACTATATGGTCCATGGAATTCTCCAGGCCAGAATACTGGAGTGGGTAGCCTTTCCCTTCTCCAGGAAATCTTCCCAACCCAGGGATTGAACCCAGGTCTCCCTCATTGCAGGCAGATTCTTTACCAGCTGAGCCACATATTAAAAGGTAGACTGCACTGACCCTGTATTTTCAAACAAATATATATATATATATATATATATATATATATATATATTCAGTGTCAAATATATATATATATATTGTAGTGTCAGTGATTTTGGAGTAGTTTTATTTGAATTGACTAAATAGCACTTGTTAAGATTTCATAATTCCACACACCATGGGCAAGTTGCAATTCTAACAAGTTATGTCAACTAAACACATGTGCATATAAAAATTTGCAAATTAAACACATTATATGTAGTACATATGTATTTGCATGCTTTAATTATGTTGCTTTAGTCATGTATGACTCTTTGAGACCCTATAGACTGTAGCCTGCCAGGCTCCTCTGTCCATGGGATTCTCCAGGCAAGAATATTAGAGTGGGCTGCCATGCCCTTCTCCAGGGGAACTTCCCAACCTGGGGATCAGACCCGCATCTCCTGCATCTCCTAAATTGCAGGTGGATTCTTTACCCACTGATCCACCTGGGAAGCCCAAGTGTATGTGTATATATAGAAACACACACATATATATATATACACATATACATTTTTTTATTGGTGGTTATTTTGAATGGTACTTCCAGCTATCAAACATTATCTCTCACTTCTTTTTCTAACTTCCCCTTCTCATATGAAGTCTAGCAAGATGTAAAGTGTGACTGTCCTGGAGAGATTAAGATGGGCCTCTTTACCTGCTATCATACCCTATTTTCCAAATAATACATTATGAATTTTTCATTATATGTGTTGCCACAATATGTTGCCAGTATGGCCTTGACATCTGAATTAGGTTAAACTTCAGATTAGGGTCAGACTTCCTCAATTAAATAACAACATGCTGTTTCTCTAGGCAATTTGCTTTGGAAGTGAAAGTTGAATTTTGAGGCACTTCTCCCTGGGTGTCAGTATAACAGGTGGATTTTGAAGGCTCAACATTCTTCAACTTTGTGCACTCAACAGTGAACTGGGAACATGGTCACTGAGTTAGAAGCTGCAACCACCGAGATTTCCAGAGCAAATCCTGTCCCTTGTTGATGAAATGGCTGCTAAGAGAACCACAGGAAAGGCATGATACAAATGGCAATGCTAGAAATTCTAACACAGTGTAAAATCTAGATGCATCCCGTCTAAGACTGCACCTTGGCTCAGACCATGACATCTCTCTCCCTGGTTTTTTCACAGACTCCTAACTGATGGTCTTAACTTTGGTCTTCCCTTCTCCTTTCTCCTCTCCAAAACCAGAGGCATATAGTGAATATCCAACACTTTAGTTTATAAGCTTAAAACCCTACATTGTTCTCTGGGTCAACTTCCAGTTCTTTACTGTAGATTGGATCCCAAGGCCCATTATGAAGGACTGTTTTCCCTATGCATGCGCGTGCACTCAGTCATGTCCAAATCTTTGTGGCTCCATGGACTGTAGGCCAGCAGGCTCCTCCACCCATGGGATTCTCCAGGCAAGAATACTAAAGTGGGTTGCCATTTCTTACTCCAGGGGATCTTCCCAATCCAGGGATCAAACCCACGTCTATTATTGTCTCCTGCATTGGCAGGTGGGTTCTTTACCACTAGTGCCATCTGGGAAGCCCTGTTTTCCCTATATCCATAAGTGTTGTTTCCTGAGGCTCTCATCTCTGAAACGCAGACAAAACACGATATGCAAAATCCCATGCTCTTTGCAAGGACAATCTCTTCTTTTCTCATTCTAGTTAACTCTCACTCATCTTTTGATCTCAGATTAGAGGTTATTTCTTCTAGGAAAATACCTTTAGTCCCTTCTATGTACTACTATTCTAACCTGTACTTGTCTGTGTTTAGTTAGCATTTTACAAGTGCACTATAATTGTCTATCAACTTTCCTGCTCTTTCATTTTCTCCATCAGCTCCACCATTTTCTCCATCAGAGCTTGTCTTATTTTCCTAGAGGCCCCTGTGGCTTGCTCCCTGCCTGCACATAGTAAGCTCTCAGTTACCAGCTGTAGCATAGATGAATAAATGGAATAAAACTGAACACTATTTCTGTTTTGTTGTAATGGTCTTTGACTTGATGACAGAGAAATTACAAACTACAAGTCTGGAGAAAGTCTATGAACAAAGGATTAGGGTAAGTCAATCAAAACACTGAGAAGAAAATGGGCCAAGCACTTTAGTAAGACACTCATTATACTCTGAATCCTGTGTTTTTTTTTTTTAATTATCAGTCTATCAAGAGTACTGGGGCTTCCCTGATGGCTCAGTGGTAAAGAATCTGCCTGTCAATGCAGGAGATGTAGGTTCAATTCCTGGGTTGGGAAGATCCCCTGAAGAAAGGAATGGCAACCCACTCCAGTATTCTTGCCTGGGAAATCACACAGACAGAGGAGTCTGGAGGCTACAGCCCATGGGGTCACAAAAGAGTCAGACATGATTTAGAAACTAAAAAAACAACAAAAAATCAAGAGTACTATAAAGAAAGTATCTCAAGATATTGTGCCAACTAGCATCTAAATAAGCCTTCAGATGCCTACAATTTTCACATTTAAAAGATCTTTGGAATATTTCACTCAACCACTTAAGGAAGCCTTTGTATTTGTTTATTTAGTACAAATGCTTCGTACAAATGCTTCTAGATGCTACCAAACTCTTTAACTTCAATTTAAGTGTTTTCCTATTCTTTGTTTCTAAAAATAGATGGGGGGAAAAAAAAGACACAAACCAGTAGCTAAACAACTGTGAACCCCAAGAGAATCAGACAACAACCCAATAAGAGATTTAAGAAATTCTTTTCTGCCTTTCTGGTCGATTTCTATTCATCTTTCGTGGTAACATGTGATTCTTTAGGACACTGAATACAGAAAAACACAAATATTAACTTACTGGTATAGAATTCAGTAATATGATTTATGGGTCTTAGGAGAAGAGCATAAAATGAATGACAACATTAAACAGAACCTACATATTTGATAAATTAAATTGAGCTTTTTGTGTAACTTGCAGTTTCTGAAAGTTTACAAGATTAGGGAAAGTAAAGAAAGACCTTGTGATGATCTGATTAGCAAGCTGTAATGGATCAAGCCTGTAAGCTATTTCCTTTTGACCACCAAAGAAAAAGTTAAACCAGAAGAGTTTGTAAATGGAGTTGCCCTGCTCCTTCCCTGGTACTTTAGAAAGATTCACTCCCCAGTCACTCAATTGTAGTTAACTGCACTACTTTTCTTCCTTGCTGATTATGAACCAGTCACAATCTGTATTTTATACTTCTGACATTACCTGTTCATTACATTTAATTTCAGGAAGATGCCCCTACACATCAATTTTGCTATAAACGTATTTACAGCAAAATCCATGAAGTGTTCCTAATGACTTTTCTAGGTTTGTAACATGTATCAGTCATCCTTGTAATATTCCTGATCAAATGTCTGGATTTAAGTATTTTAGTAAGAAAATGGAAGCCACATGCATCAAGGTATTTGTCTATGACTTTCTATTTCGGAAGTCTTAATAAAGGTGGTGTAAGATGAATTGAAACTCTCAAAATACCAAATGGACTAGAAATTGAAACTCTAAAAATAACAGAGAAAACTTTGCCTAACAATAGCTTTCTAAAGAATCCCCAGGTACAGATTCTCTTTTAAATTAATTCAGCCAAGTCCCCTCCCCTTGCTGTGTTTCTCACCATTTCATTCCTTGCCATCCTGGACATCTGAGTTATAAAACCAGTAGTTGTGAATGAATGATCTGGCTGTTCTGTTATATTTACATGGAAGATGCATTTTAAAGCTACTTTAACACATTATTTGAAAAGAAAAGTTGACATTTTAGAAACAAAAAAATGAGAAATATTGAGCAACACTAAAGTGTGAGAGTTAATTCAATCACTAGCATCCACATTTTCCCTGCTTTGTGGCTGGTGGGTAGGTCTAAGGTATTTACTGATTGGCTTCTTTCTCTAGAGAAAATAATGCACATAAGGAGAGAATGAGAGGGGGAGTCACAACTAAGTTAATTATAAAATTAAATTTTAGGTACTCTACTACGAAGTTAAAAGCCTTTAAAATCTTAGGCTAAGCAGATTTCATTTTTTCCACACAACCCACCAAGGTTGACTGAGAAGTAATAAGGCCAATTTCCCCTAGCAACAAGTCAGGCTGCCCTCGTAGCTGCTTGTGTAGCTGCCAAGCATTCTGAACTTTAAGGAAAAAGGAAGCTATTTTGAAGAACTAACAAGTGAAAAGAAACCAATTATTTTTCAGGATGGCCTCAAAAGAATATCTTCTAAGCTATCAGACATGGTGCTTAGAGAACTGAGTGGTACTAGGGATCCAAAACAAGGGAAAAAATGTAAATAGGAAAGATTCCTAATATAATCTCTCCTTTTATAAAGTCCTTCTATCATGAAGATTTCCTTTTCATAAAAATCAGAATGAGTAAGGGGATAAAAGAACTATAACATATAACATATATTACTGTAACATATAACGTATTAGGAAACATATTAATAACCTTGCTGTACTTTATTTATAAAAATGTTTATCAAAATGAGACAGAATTCTCTAACATGTCTAATATGTAATATATTATATCTGACATATCATTTCAAGTAATATAATAGAATTGGCAGGGAGACAATTAACATGGCCACTCTATACATCTGAAATACTCGAACCTATGTCCCACCTTGTCTCAAACACAGGCATAGTTTGAGATACTACCGCTATTCTATAGGAATTTAACTAAAAAAATTTTAAATCAGATAAACTTCTTCATTTTTATTTTTTGACATTGTAATTTTTGAAATCAGCCTTTTGAAAATCTAAGAGGCAGAATCCCTGGTTTCACTTCCCCAAACCACTCCATTAGCAGCCTCCTCGTTCTATTACTGGCAACTCCATCCATTCAGTTGTTCTGGCCAAAAATTTCAGTCCAAAGTTTCATTTCTCAATCTCAACATCATTGACACTTGAGGCTGGAATGTTCTCCTTCGGAGAGACCTGTTCTATGCATCATAGGATGTTTAGTAGTATCTCTGGCCTCTGTCTGCTTGACACATAGCATCTTCCCCAGGTAGGATACCCAATATATGACCAGACACTGTCCAGTGTTCTCTGTCCCCAGCTGAAAACCACTGCCTGAGAGTCATGATTGACTTGGATGTCTCTCACACCCCATATAAATCTCCTAGCAAATCCTATTGGCTCTGCTTCAAGACATACTGAAAATACAAGGACTCCTCACACCTCCACTGCTTATGCCTTGATCCAAGCTGTCATCATCCAAATCCTAGATGACTCCAAGGGCCTCCTAACCTGTCTCTTTGCTTCCACCCTTGGCCATGTTTATTCCCAACACACCAGTCAGGGAGATACTACTAAACTATTATAAACTTCTCTACACGAAATCTTCCAATAATTTTCCCTCTTACGAAGAGTAAAGCCAAAGTTCTTAAAATGGCTTTTCTGATGTTATCTCAATCTACTCCAATCACACTGGCCTCCTTGCTCTTTCTAGTACGTTTCAGGCAGGATGCTGCTTCAGGTACCTGCTGATTCTTCTGCCTGGCAGGCTTATTCCAAGTCTTTGCTTAAATGTCACCCTCCCCCCTCAGTGAATCCATCCCTGACAACTAGATTTGAAAGGGCACTTCTCTCTACCCCAAATCTCTGTCCCTTTTGTTGTTATTTTTCTCCAAAGTACTTACCAGCTTACTGTATCATACATTTACTAATTTTGTTCATTATCTGGTTCTTCTCACTAGGTTGTATATTCTATGATGATAGCATTTTCTACTTAAAAAAAATTTTTTTTTATTTTACTAATTTATCTTCAGGGCCAAAAATAGTTCCTGGCACATTATTGAGAGGCTCTGAATCAAAATGAATGGAATGAATGGTCTCTGAAGGATTAATACTGGATACCCTCAAAGGGACTTTTTAGGATTTTCAAAACCATTTATCTAGATTTGGTTATTCAGTTTAGAGAATGAAAATGTAAATATTTTATTTGTGATAGTTTCAAATTTTTGAAACTGTTCTGAAGTCTCAGAACAACTTTTCTTATAGTGCCCTTGAATTTGAAGAGCAAGGTGATACAAATTTTTGCCCTTGATGCTTATAGAACTTCAAGGAAATATTTTTAGATTTTTCTTATGCTTGTTAGTTAAAACTAAACAAATCTTTACAAAACTCATTTAGTCAAAACTGAATCATAATATTGTTTAACACAACCTAGAGCCACAAATTTCTTCAGTGCTTCATTCAACCTATATCAATTTTTAAATCTCAACTATGGGGTCGCAAGGAGTTGGACACGACTGAGCGACTGATCTGATCTGATATGATGCATAAAAGTATAAAGTTTGATTTTGCCAAACAATTCATCTTACAATTAAAGAAAATTTGCTCAATATCTTGTAATAGCCTATAAATGCAAAAGAATCTGAAAAAGAATATACACACACACATATGTATACATACATATGTATAACTGAATAATTTTCCTATACACTTGAAACCAATACAACATTGTAAACTGACTATACTTCAATAAAAAGAAAGAAAGAAAGAAAAAAAAAACTCAACTCCATTTTCAACAGGAAGTCTTTTTCCTTGCTTTGTCTGGATGACCTCAGCTCATAGCAATGCTACTGTCTACCTTGGGACCATTCTCTGTTAATTCTTTTTATAAATCAAAATAACCACTCAGAAAATATCCTCAATTGCTTGAATGTTGAAAACACTTGGGAACAGTTTAATTTTTCAGGTGGTTTGCTTATGAGGGCCTATATTTACTTTTGATTTCTTTTACTCTTAATTTTCTTTTGTGAGTATCACATATGAGAGGCTGAAGGGCTTGGATTTCTCTGCTTACCTCCCTGGCTGGGTAAGTCTGCCTTTCCCATGTGTCTTTGCCAACATCATACTCACAGGGCCAGTTAAAAGGAGCTCTAAGACTTGGCCAACCACAGAGGAAACAAATGGCTTCAAAGATTCCCATGGCCCACATTTGCGACTAATCTGTGTGAGAACATGCCAACATTGCTATGAAGATGGTCCTGGGAAAATGAACGTAAATGTAATGATGCTGAACCAAATTCAGAATCAAATTTAGTCTCATGTAGTGGAATACTTTAAAATTCAGAAAACCAATGCAAAGCAAGTATTTTTTGAGTGCTTACTGTATGCTTAATTCTGTATATAGCACCATTTCATCACAATAACTTGGGGTTCAAATAATATTTATCAAAAAATTTCTATTTGGTCCAACAAACAACAGGTTGACAATAGTAGTTCTTTTCATTGGTTTTCATGGCAAGAAAACCAATGTGTACTGAACTTTGTCTCAGAGTCTCGATAATGAATTTCACAGAATGATCAATTACATATTCCTTCAAATTTAATAATCTTGCTTTGCTTACTGATAAAAAGGGGATAGTAGATCCAAGAGTCCCAATATCGGGAGCTTGATTTTTTTTTAAATTATTTAAAGTATACTATATAGACATTTATACAAGAGCAGTGTAAAGGAAAAAAAAATGTTCCTTCTATTGTCAGGGGCAAAAAGAAATTCTTGACAAATTGGTCAGTGAGAATGTGATTGTAAGTGAAGAATAATTAGAGCTGTGACATTGGTAAAACTTGCATTTTGTAGTCATTAGCAACCCCTGAAGTATTTGTACTTTGCCAACAAAATGAGAATATTTTTTCCTTGTGAAAGTGCCTAGAGCATAAAGTCTTTAATTTCTCGAATACCCCATCCCTATGGGAGAGCAGGCAAGCATGAAGTGTTCGAAAGACTCCTGTTTTGACTGCTTTACCTCCCAGATTTCATTATTTCAGTTTATTTTTTAAGACCCAATTTTATTTATTTTTTCATTTTAACTTTTGGCTGCATGGCATGTGGGGTCTTAGTTCCTCAACCAGGGATCGAACCCATGTCCCCTGCATTGGAAGGTGAGGTCCTAATGACTGGATCACCAGTGAAGTCCCCAGATTTTTTAGATACCAATGGAAACTTTCATCCCTGGCTAGATATTAAAGATTCATTGCTAATTTCAGTACACAAGTTCTGAGAAGGAAGGGTTAAAAGAGAAGAAGGTATTTCCCCTTTCCTTGCAGAATTCCTTCTTACACTTTACGGAACTCTAAAGGAAGAACAAAAGTAGGCCATTCAGAATGCATTACCTTTTCTCCAAAGGTTTTAGTGTGCCTGACAGCACTTCATTAAAACACAATCATGAGTAGGTTCCAAGAAATTATTTTTCCAATTATACAGCTTACATAAGTTGAGGCTTGGAAAGATGGAGAAATTTAGCCATGTCCTCCCCCACCCTCCAAAAATCAAAAGGTTAAGGAGGAAAAAAAATCCAGCAATACTTACATCAAAAAAAATGAGGATAAAATAAAAACAAGACAAAAATTCTTTTCTTGTTTTATTCAATAGAAAAGTGATTCAAAATATCATTAAAATGTGAGATCTGTATTACTTATATCCTTATTTTGACCTTATTTTGCACTATTCTAAGAAAATTAGAGATACCAAGGGAATATTTCACGCAAAGATGGGCTCAATAAAGGACAGAAATGGTATGGACCTAACAGAAGCAGAAAATATTAAGAAGAGGTGGCAAGAATACACACAGAACTGTACAAAAAAGAGCTTCATGACCCAGATAATCACGATGGAGTGATCACTCACTTAGAGCCAGAAATCCTGGAATGTGAAGTCAAGTGGGCCTTAGGAAGCATCGTTACGAACAAAGCTCTTGGAGGTGATGGAATTCCATTTGAGCTATTTAAAATCCTGAAAGATGACGCTGTGAAAGTGCTGCACTCAAAATGCCAGCAAATTTGGAAAACTCAGCAGTGACCACAGGACTGGAAAAGGTCAGATTTCATTCCAATCCCAGAGAAAGCCAATGCCAGAGAATGCTCAAACTACCACACAATTGCACTCATCTCACACACTAGTAAAGTAATGCTCAAAATTCTCCAAGCCAGGCTTCAATAGTACATGAACTATGAACTTCCTGATGTTCAAGCTGGTTTTAGAAAAGGCAGAGGAACCAGAGATCAAATTGCCAACATCCGCTGGATCATGGAAAAAGCAAGAGAGTTCCAGAAAAACATCTATTTCTGCTTTATTGACTATGTCAAAGCCTTTGACTGTGTGGATCACAATAAACTGTGGAAACTTCTGAAAGAGATGGGAATACCAGACCATGTAACCTGCCTCTTGAGAAATCTGTATGCAGGTCAGGAAGCAACACTTAGAACTGGACATGGAACAACAGACTTGTTCCAAATAGGAAAAGGAGTACGTCAAGGCTGTATATTGTCACCGTGCTAATTTAACTTGTATGCGGAGTACATCATGAGAAACGCTGGGCTGGAAGAAGCACAAGCTGGAATCAAGACTGCTGGGAGAAATATCAATATCCTCAGTTATGCATATGATACCACCCTTATGGCAGAAAGTGAAGAACTAAAGAGACTTCCTTGAAAAGATTGGCTTAAAGCTCAACATTCAGAAAACTAAGATCATGGCATCTGGTCCCATAACTTCTTGGCAAATAGATTTGACAGACTTTATTTTGGGGGGCTCCAAAATCAATGCAGATGGTGACTGCAGCCATGAAATTAAAAGATGCTTACTCCTAGGAAGAAAAGTATGACCAACCTAGATAGCATATTAAAAAGCAGAGACATTACTTTGCCAACAAACGTCCGTCTAGTCAAGGCTATGGTTTTTCCAGTAGTCATGCATGGATGTGAGAGTTGGACTATAAAGAATGTTGAGCACTGAAGAATTGATGCTTTGAACTGTGATGTTGGAGAAGACTCTTGAGAGTCCCTTGGACTCAAGGAGATCCAACCAATCCATCCTTAAGAAGATCAGCCCTGGGTGTTCATTGGAAGTACTGATGTTGAAGCTGAAACTCTAATACTTTGGCCACCTGTTGCGAAGAATTGACTCATTTGAAAAGACCCCGATGTTGGGAAAGATTGAAGGCAGGAGGAGAAGGGGATGACAGAGGATGAGATGGTTGTATGGCATCACTGACTCAATGGACATGAATTTTGGTAAACTCTGGGTGTTGGTGATGGACAGCTTGGCCTGGCGTGCTGCAGTCCATGGGGTTGCAAAGAATCAGACATGACTGAGGGACTGAACTGAACTGAACTGAACATATATTGTTGTAAGCTTTTTCATCAACCTATACTCTGGTCAAGAATAAGTCTAAATGAACTATGAAAGGACAAGATTTAGTCAATACTAGGACTATTAGATCGGAGAAGGCAATGGCACCCCACTCCAGTACTCTTGCCTGGAAAGTCCCGTGGATGGAGGAGCCTGGTGGGCTGCAGTCCATGGGCTCGTGAAGAGTCGGACACGACTGAGCGACTTTACTTTCACTTTTCACTTTCATGCATTGGAGAAGGAAATGGCAACCCACTCCAGTGTTCTTGCCTGGGGAATCCCAGGGATGGGGGAGCCTGGTGGGCTGCCGTCTATGGGGTCTCACAGAGTCAGACACGACTGAAGCGACTTAGCAGCAGCAGCAGCAGCAGGACTATTAGATAGGTCACTTCTGTGAAACTCACATGACAGCCGTGGTTAAATATGGCCACAGGCCATGATTACGATGCCTGCATTTTTAAAAAGCTGATTATTTAAAATTAAGATTAGTAAATCATTCATATGAGATAAACTATTTTTTTCTAAAATACTGTACATCTTTCTGCTGTTATTCATGGTGCAGTATTTTTATGCTTAAACATTTTAGGCTAAGTAAAAATCCTTGCTTTCTTATAGTGTCATTAAATTTTTAACTATAATTTCAAATTCAATGGTTTCACAGATTATTTCTCGTTCTCATCTTAGACAGTGCTTTGAAACATATTTCAGAATTGCCTCTGAAGAATAAGAATATTAAGTGGTCTTATGTTTATGATTACCACTTTTTCTTACTAATAGTAAATAATTCACAAGCATACTTTGACCCGAGAATATAGAATTATAAGTGTCCATGCAAGATGCAATAGCTGTAGGCAAATTCTAAAACTGCAACGTGCAATTTGAATTTATCCAGCAGTCAAGGAAACAGCATATTTATTCTATTGGGAAACAACCCAATAAAAGGAGTCTTCTCATCAGCTACTGAGTGGAATTGTTTTATTTTATTCTGATAAAAATTTTGAATACTTTCTTCAAGTGTACAGTACATTATTCTTTCAAGGCACAGTCTAATGAAACTTCATTTTAAAGCTTCAATGTCTATGATCAAGAGTTATGCATAAAAATTTCCTCTGGCAGTTATTAGACTGAATAAGTTATTAAAATGAATATGAATTAAAATTTTCTATTCAGCTCACTTGATATGAAAGTTATTTTGCAGAAGCATGTCTCTAAAGGACATTACTCAGTAACAGTACTGAAATAATACAACTGAATAATAAACCTGGTAAAAAGTCCACAGGAGTATTCATGGAAAACAGTTACCTAATTGTGAGGCTATTTTCACCCTACCACCTTTGAACATAGATAGTTCTTACAATCGAACCACAAGTAAACCTAGACAGAATACTGTGTTCTAGCAAAGAACATTCACATCTCCATTTAGCCCTAAAAACATTCACCAAAAAAGTTATATTCTATTAATGAAACGTATCTAAAATACAAGAAATATTTTTAAAATAACCATTTTTAATTGAGCAAAAATCCTTTGTGCAAGTAAATGAGAGAAAGAAAATTAAAACAGAGCATCTTATAAATCAACAGATAATTTTCTATATATTCGATTACCAACTCTGTATGAATTATAATATATGAAAATTTTTCTTATATTCAAAACTATGTCTTCTGGTCTTAGGTTACTAATTCTAAGCTAACATACAAAGTACACAGGTATACATGCATGTGTTTATGTAATATCAACTGTCATGACTGACAATTTATATAGCATTGTCATGCATGACATGTCATGACATTGTCAATTCATGACAATTGTCATGAATCTGACAAAATATAAATATATTTTTAAAATTGTCAATAGCTATGGTAACAATAACCCTGTATACGAGACAGCAAAAGAGACATTGATGTATAGAACAGTCTTTTGGACTCTGTGGGAGAGGGAGAGGGTGGGATGATTTGGGAGAATGGCATTGAAACATGTATAATATCATATATGAAACGAGTCGCCAGTCCAGGTTCGATGCAGGATACTGGATGCTTGGGGCTGGTGCACTGGGACGACCCAGAGGGATGGTATGGGGAGGGAGGAGGGAGGAGGGTTCAGGATGGGGAGCACATGTATACCTGTGGCGGATTCATTTTGATATATGGCAAAACCAATACAATATTTTAAAATTAAAAAATAAAATAAAATAAATAAAGTGTCAATAGCTAGATTTGAATCTGTGACCAAGTTCATCCCAATCCTGCTCTTGTTCTGTAGAATATAGATTTACATAAGCTACATAAAGAGCCTCAGATTTTCCATTTGCAAAATGCAGATGAATGAATTTATTTTTATTCATGAATTCATTTACACTAAAAGTATAGGCATATAAAGATCATGGCATACAAAATGAGGGCCTTCCCTGGTGGCTCAGTGGTAAAGAATCCTTTTACAATGCAGGAGACATGGGTTTGATCTCTGGGTCAGGAGGATCCCCTGGAGAAGGAAACGGCAATCCACTCTAGTATTCTTGCCTGGGAAATCCCATGGACAAATGAGCCTGGCTGTCCATTGGGTCACAAAAGTCAGACACAAGTTAGCTACTAAACAGCAATACAGCATGAGAGGCCTGGATTTGAGTCCTATCTCTATCAACCACTAACTATCATCATGATAGTTTCCTCGTGTGTAGAATAATAAGACTGATATTGTAAGATTGTTTTAATCATCGAACATATATATATTAAAATGAACATTTTCTGATATATACTCTGGTACCAAAATGTTACTTCTATTTCTAATTATGCACTCAGTTGCTCAGTCAAGTCTGACTCCTTGTGACCCCATGAACTGTATCCCGTGAGACTCCTCTGTCCATGAGATTTTCCAGGCAAAAACACTGGAGGGAGTTTCTATTTCCTACTCCAAGGGATCTTCCTATCTCAGGGATCGAACCTGTAACTCTTGCATTTCCTGCACTGGCAGGCAGATGCTTTACCACTGGGCCACTTAGGAAGCCCACTTCTCATTATAATCTTTATTAATAATAAAATTAAAATGAGGGAGCATGTATTAGTTGCACCTAGAGCAGCAATGTCTAACAGAATGTTCTGCCATGATGAAAATATTCTATAATCCGTGTTGTCCAATATGGTAGTTGCTAGGCAGACATGACTATTGAGCATTCGAAATGTAGATAGTACAACTGGAGAACTCAGTTCTTATTTTAAATTAACTTATGTTTAAATAAACACATGTGGCCGATGGTTACTGTATTGGAAAGCACAAATCTAACGTACCTACATCTACACAAGTGAATTTCATCTTGTTTAGATTTTCTAAGTTTTTCTACCACATATTACACAGATTTCTCAAGACCCCTTCGCCAAACTATATAATTAGTACAGAAAATCCTCCAGTGACTCTGTAATTATTCATACGCAGAATAAAATGACTTTTCTGTCTACAACAGTAATGTGTTCCTGTTTAATCTGGTTCTATGTAATCAAAGGTCACATATTTAAACATAGTAATGTTTCATTGCATATTATTACTTTGGGGTTGGAAATTTTACCAGCCTCTCCCTTGACTTTTGGACATAACTTAGTCTTGCCTTTAAGTCACAAGTTCATCATTTTGAATATCATTTTAGGGGGAAAAAAAGCTTTTAAAACCATCATAAGTTTATAATACATCTCAAGAGCTCTTAATATCTTGAGGCAAAATTAAAATTCAAGGAAAACCAACACACAAAAAAAGTAACGAGGAAAACAAACCTATGTCCAACTCAAAAAATAAAGAAAATCATTGATTACAATCATCATATAAATACCTGAGTTCTTTCAAAGTTACTCTACCAACCAATCAAGACAGATCAACTGCACAACAATTGCATATGTAATGGAAGGGCACCAAACACACCACCTCTATTGACTTTCCTAAAATCTATAGTTTTTATATCCTTCCAACAGCAGTATATCTTCTCTTTTATTTGTGATACATTACTGATTGAAAGAAAGGTAAATTATGCCTCATATCTACAAGAATTGGTGCTAGAATGATTCAGGAAGTTCTTACTACAAAGTTTGAAAATTTTCCTTCTTCATTTTCACCATCATGAAACACTAATGAGAACTTTGGCTATGCTTTTAAAAAATTGCCTTGATAAAAATTCTAGGCACAAGAAACATACATGCTAGTATTAATGGGAATGCTAACAATAAGGTCCTTGACAACCTAACTTGTAATATGGATCAACTTCTCAAGGATTTCTTCAATACATAGAATTTTATGTTCTGAATTATATCCTATATCATAGAGTGAATCAGTAAAGGATTTTTGTGGGACAATAAAATAGGACAGGTATTACTAATTAGTAACTCTATTTCCTTATATAGAGTATTCTCTTTATCACTTTTGATTAATCAAGCTGAAATCACAGAATGACTTCTTATCTCAATATGAAATAAGAAATAAATGTAGAACAACTCTGAATCTCTATATGAACACGAATCATTAATTTTTCATAGTAATATATCATGAAGCATAGAGCCATGTTTTGCTCTAACACTGAAAAATACCTATTGAAGTGAGCAAGCAAAATGATGGAGTAGTTTCACCAGCATTTTAAAATTCTCAGACTATAAACTGTACCAAGAAATGAATTTTCTGAGGAAGACATTAAATTGTTAACTATCAGAGTTTTCTGAACAATTTTCATATCTTTAAATCCACTTGTTAATAATTATGTCTAATTCTGAAAGATAAAAACCATCCTTTTAAAAATAAGATCTAGTTTAGTCAATGATATTTTTCATTAATCTTAATGAAATAACTAATAATGGAAGATGGTTAATATAATAAAAAAAGCTGACCTTGAGGAGATATATATGCAGGCAGTCATCAAAATTATTAAATTATATAAAGATGCATAATAATATAAGAACACTTATGAGCTAGTCTTAAGTAAAACAGAAAAAATTCAACTACATGTCTACTATGTTTACAGTTATTAAATCTATTCAGTTCAGTTCAGTTGTTCGTTGTGTCTGACTCTGCGACCCGATGGGCTAAAGCACACCAGGCCCCCCTGTCTGTCCATCATCAGCTCCTGCAGTTTACTCAAACTCATGTCCATTGAGTCGGTGATGCCATCCAACCATCTCATCCTCTGTCATCCCCTTCTCCTCCTGCCTTCAATCTTTCCCAGCATCAGGGTATTTTCCAATGAGTCAGTTCTTAACATCAGGTGGCCAAGATTGGAGCTTCAGCTTCAGCATCAGTCCTTCCAATGAATATTCAGGACTGAGTTCCTTTAGGATTGACTGGTTGGATCTCCTTGAAGTCCAAGGGACTCCCAAGAGTCTTCTCCAGCACCACAGTTCAAAAGCATCAATTCAGTTTTCCTGAGTCCTCTGTGGCCCATGCATCTTATGTCCAATTCAAACCACCAGCAAGCCCTGTCATTTCTGCTGCTAAACCTTCACAAATCCATCCATGTTTTCATCCCTGGACTGATGAATGTCTCCTACTGGTCTTCTCCTGGGGTGATTCTGAGTAACTCAGAGGAGGAGGTTCAGGTCCTCCAAGGAAAAACCCTCACACTGTGACCAATACCAGTGAGGATCTCCTGACCAGCCCTTGCTCAGAGGATGATGAATGGCTCAAAATGACAAGTTCTGAACAAAGTAAACTATTTTTTTTTCCTCAAAGGCATTAATAAGTTTCAAAAGCAGTTCCTTTCATAATATGTCTGCACCAGAAATAACAATTAGAATTATAAAACATTAAAAAATTTCTCTTTTGGCCACACTGTGTGACTACTGGGATTTTAGTTCCCCAACCAGGGATTGAACCCACATCCCCAGGAGTGGAAGCACAGAGTCCTAAACCACTGAACCACCAAGGAAGCCCCTATAAAGCATTCGGAATAGTGCACTGCCACGTCCTGCCTGAGAGTGCAGAATTACTGTTCTTTCTTTGTAGGCATGTGGCATGGGATTGACACAATGGAACAGTATTTGCATTTGTACTGTCTTAGAATATACTTTAGCTTGTATGTTGGCTATAAATCTGTGGATAAAAGAGGGTTTCCTCATTCATTTTTCTCTCTAGGTTCATGACAGGGAGGGGAATACCCATCTGCTTCTACCCCTTTCTATTGCTCTAACCCAGTCTGTTAGGGGCATCAGCTTGATCTGTCACTGAGAGAAAGCAAAACCCAGTGCAAGATTCTCATACAGCTCTAAAAAAGGCTTGCTTTCTTTGTGATCCAGTGTCCATTTTGAAAATGCCTATCCAGTCATCAGATATGAGAGTTGCACCATAAAGAAGGCTGAGTGCCAAATAATTGATGTTTTTGAACTGTGGTACTGGAGAAGACTTTTTAGAGTCCCCTGGACAGCAAGAGATCAAATCAGTCAATCCTAAAGGAAATCAATCCTGAATATTCATTGGAAGGCCTGATGCTGAAGCTGAAGCTTCAATACTCTGGCCACATGATGCGAACAGCCAACTTATTGGAAAAGATGCTGATGCTGGGAAAGGTTGAGGGCAAGAGGAAAAGGGGATGACAGAGGATGAGGTGGTTGGATGGCATCACCAACTCAAAGGACATGAGTTTGAGCAAACTCTGGGAGACAGTGAAGGACAGGGAAGCCTGGCATGCTGCAGTCCATGGGGTTGCAAATAGTTGGACCTGACTAAGCAACTGAAAAGGAACAACAACATATAGTTTCAGTGGCTATTCTTCCAGGATAAAGTTCAAACAGGATCAGCAAGGTTTTATAATTGTCACTCCTCATGGTCAAATAGCAGTTCAAATGAGAGTATGGTTACTGAAGGGGAAAAAACTCTTATAGTGTACCTATACCCTAAGGTTTCCCTGCCCCCCAAGTCTTCTCTACTCAACAGCAGCCTATTCTTATATTTAAAACCTCTTAATATATTTTCCACTACTTTTAGAAAAAGCTTAATTTTTTTTCCAGAAACGTCCAAGAACCTATGTGTTCCCAGGTCTGTCTATCCCTCCATCTCCCTCTTCTGTTATTTTCCCTCTTGCTCAGTAAGCTGCAAGTTCACTGATTTTTTTCTAACCTCGATATCTTTGCATGTGCTATTTCCTCCACCTAGAAAATTCTCTGCACACATCAATAGATGTTCCTACAAGAGTAACCTCTGCTTAAACTTCAAGTGATTAATGATCACCTTACCTAAAGTCAGTCCAAAAAAAATGTTATCTGGAAAATTGGGATTTTTATTTAGATTCTCTCAGGGAATTCTTAACTTCATGGCTAATAGTTAATGCTCAATTTCCAGTTGACTAAGGATCTTGACCTGGGATATGTATTACTAGAAGAAAAGGTCTCTTAAAGGATCAACTCTTTAAGATATTCATCTTCTCAACTGGAACCCTACCTCTTTCATGCAGTCTTCTCTGACACAGGATGAACTTCCTTCACCTTATTATAATGTATACTTTTTTCATTGTTAAGTTTCCATAATTCATTGTAGATAGCGTTAACAATATGAATTATTCTGTTACAATAACATATCAAAGCCAGTGCTTACATGGGCTTCTCTGGTAGATCAGCGGTAAAGGATGTCTGCCAATGCAGGAGACACAGGTTCAATCCCTGGGTTGGGAAGATCCCCTGGAGAAGAAAATGGCAACCCACTCTAGAACTCTTGCCTGGGAAATCCCATGGACAGAGGAGCCCAGCAGGCCACAGTTCATGGGGTTGCAAAGAGTCAGACACAACTAAGAATCCAAACAACAACAGTTTATATAAGGTTTACTACTGGAGCCAGGCAAATGCTCTAAGTAATTGATGTATATTAATCCATTGACTGATGTGAAGACTGGGCACAACAGCCTAGTAAGATGGGCACTCTTACTATCCACACGGCACAGATGAGAAAGCTGGAAGTTCAAAGACTGTTGACGAAGTTTTTATTCAGCTAGTGATAAAGGTGTGTCTCACACTCAAGGAATCTGCTGCTAGTAATATGCTAAATACACACTCAATATTGAAAGAACAACAGAATGAAATAATTGATCGTTTCTTTGCAGTAATTCTCTTGTCTTTAGATGATTTTGCATGAAAATTTTTGAACTGATTTTTCAAAGGCATGGACCAAGAGTACCCTAGCTTCTTTGGGGGACACTAAATAACCACCAAATTGTGTTGATTTCAAGATCTTTCTGTGTTGTTGGGTGTTGTCATTATAGACATGCCTGAATCGGCTAAGTCTGATCCTGCCCCTAAAAAGGGCTCTAAAAAAGCTGTGACCAAGGCCCAGAAGAAGGACGGCAAGAAGCGCAAGTGCAGCCGCAAGGAGAGCTACTTCGTGTACGTGTACAAGGTGCTGAAGCAAGTCCATCCGGACACCGGCATCTCGTCCAAGGCCATGGGAATCATGAACTCCTTCGTCAACGACATTTTCGAGCGCATCGCTGGTGAGGCATCGCGCCTGGCGCCTTACAACAAGCTTTGGACTATCACATCCAGGGAGATCCAGACCGCCATGTGCTTGCTGCTACCTAGGGAGCTGGCCAAGCATGCGGTGTCCGAGGGCACTAAGGCTGTCACCAAGTATACCAGCTCCAAGTAAATATAATATGCCTTATAATATGCTGTTAACAGAGAAGGCAATGGCACCCCACTCCAGTATTCTTGCCTGGAAAATCCCATGGACGGAGGGCCTGTTGGGCTGTAGTCCATGGGGCCGCTAAGAGTCGGACACGACTGAGTGACTTCACTTTCACTATTCTGCTACATGGTTCATTTCTAAAATCCACCCTCTTTTGCTTCATGGATAACAATTTCTTTCATGGTACAAACTTTCAAAGAAAAATGTGCATTATTTTACCTCAAACCACTGCCACATAGCATTATGGAAAGACCATACACTTCTTTTATTTATACTGTATTGCTGAGTATAATGTCTCTGATTGTGTAAGTAAGAAACATGGGAGGTAATGTAGTGGAAAGGCTATATGATTTGGAGCCAGAAAGTCTGGGTATTTTTGTCCTTTTTTCTTCCATTGCTAGTCACATGACTTTCAGTGTCTGCTTTGATATCTTTGAGCTCAATTTACTCACATATAAAAAGAGGAAAACAATGCCTGACATTTAAGGCACTATAAAAGGGTAAAGAATATCAAAGAAATACAAAGAAAGCATTTTCTTTGCTGAAGCTACTGAATATATGCAAGATATTACATGATGCTGAAAGACAGTCCACGTGGACTTTATTTCTTATCCAATGAATGACAGAGGAGGAAAGATGAATAGACTATCAGAAAAGTTGTCCTGGTTTTGTTGGACTAGTCTTGTTTCACAATTAGAATATATCAGAATTTGAGACTAAGTCTCAAGTTCTGTGGATCAGGAATGTTTATGACAGACCATCATGAGAGTCATTGATTTCTTAACCATGTATTAAAGCAATCTGGATACCAATAACAAAAGAATACTTTACATTATATTAAAGAATACCACATTATTAAAGAAGGGACATGTGTTTAGTACAATAAGCCCTAGACTTAGAATCAGAATGCCTAGGTTTTAATTCAGGTTGTATGATTAATAGCTGTGAGAATTTCATCTAAAAATTGAACACCTCTGAAACTATTTCCTTAGCTCTAACATATTTACCCAAAGGATTATTATGGCTACTAAATACGATAGTGAATTTTAAAACACAAGACCTGGTTAATATGCTAAAGGTCAGCCAAGATTAAGGAAACTACTAAACTGAAGCCATTCCATGACTAAGGAATTGGATTGGTCTCATAAAATGCAGAGCTCTTGTCATGGCTTAGATGTTTAGTTAATACCATGGAATTGAAGCCCACCACACCAAAAGTTCCTTCCACGATATTTGCCTATTCTCTAGTTCATTTGTAGCCATTTTTAGCACCTTAATTTCAGAAACAGAAAATAGATATAATATTTTTCATAATACAGAGTTCTGAATGCACGTATGTGACATAGCTGTGAATTCTTTGTAGGAAGGATAATTTCTATTGACAATTTTTTAAAAACACAAGATTTTAATATGCTCTACTTTAGAACATTGCAATTGGGTGTACTGTTAAAAAAAACAAACAAACAGGCTTTATAGAAGGAAATCGAGTGGCAGATACTGGAAAGCTTCCCCATGGACACAATAATTAAGTTCTAGGAGGCAAGGGTGACTACAATTTCCAGAAATAAAACTAATTTTTAAAATAGTTAAAATATATCAAACCAGCATGAATTTCACAAGCTGAGACATAATTACTTTTCTAGTTCATAAATCACAAGCTATATCATTCCTATTAAAATTTTAGAGGATACAACAACAGTTTTCACTTCCATAACATACTTGGTTCTAGGATTTTTGGTAGTAAATGGCAACATTACATTTTTGGTCTTGATTAATTTAAAGTTGTCCATTCTGCCATCGGTTGTGAATCTAATGTGCTATTTGCAAAACCCCAGAGTAAAACACATATTTAGATATTCTTATCATTTGCACTCTCAAAGAACACACAGCACAATTCATTTTACCTGTGTGAATCTTTTCATTTGTTCCTGTTAGTTTTAAGCAAATAATGCGACCATGTACCTAAAGCTCAGTACAAAATTTATGAAACTAAATTTAAACTATAACTGAATATCTGAGAATAGCATGCACTATTACAATAAAATGTCAGAGTGTCAGACAGAAAGGTACCTTGTTCAAGGCTTTTCGGGGACCTCTGTGAGACACAACTGACAAAACGTTACCTATCCTTAATCGACATGGCATGGGAGCAGGACTTTGTTTAGAATCAGTTCAGTTCAGTTCAGTCGCTCAGTCATGTCCGACTCTGTGACCCTATGGACTGCAGCACACCAGGCTTCCCTGTCCATCACCAACTCCCGGAGCTTGCTCAAACTCATGTCCATTGAGTTGGTGATACCATTCATCCATCTCATCCTCTGTTATCTCCTTCTCCTCCTGTCTTCAATCTTTCCCAACATCAGGGTCTTTTTCAAAGAGTTAGTTCTTCACATCAGGTGGCCAAAGTATTAGAGTTTCAGCTTCAGCATCAGACCTTCCAATGAATATTCAGGATAACTAGGTTTCTGAAGAAAATCTGTAAATGCTTACATATTGCCTCGGATAGGTATTAACAAGTCAGTGTGAAGCATATATAGTTGACTACATTAGCTGACCTCCCTAGCGGCATTTGGGCATTCATTCTATCAAAGAAAGTATTCAATCAATGACAGTCACTCTTCTATGCATTAGTGATACAGCAGTGAACAAAGCAGAATTACATCCCCCACTCATACAGCTTACATTCTAGTTCGGGAAAACATATTAAATAAATAAGTAAAATGTATGGCATAACAGATGGTGATAAGTTCTATGGACAAAAATAAAGCAGGAATGAATGGGGTTTAGTTGCAGGAAGAGGACTACAATTTCTAAAAGCTTGGTCCAGTCCAGTTGACTGAGATGACATTTGAGCAAAGATTACTGACATCTGAGTATTTAGTGTATCTTGTACCAACCACTGCCAATAAAGGCAACATCTTTATTATCAACTTTTATAAAGTCATTACAGTTAAAACACATCTTTACAACCAATACTGGATTTATTCTTTGAGGTAAACATTCTTTCCCATTAATTTTATATGTGGAAATAATGAAATGACAAATGTTTAAATAACCTGTTCAAAGTCACTCTCTTGTGACAGGTTAACTAGGATTGGACCTCAACCCCAAGTTGTTTGACCCCTCCACTTGTACAATTACTACTTGTGAGCTGGGCTTCCCAGGTGGCTCTAGTGGTAAGGAATCCACCTGCCAATGCAGGAGATGCAAGAGATGTGGGTTAGATCCCTGGGTTGGGAAGATCCCCTGGAGGAGGAAATGGCAACTCACTCCAGTATTCTTGCTTGGAAATTCCATGGACAGAGGAGCCTGGTGGGCTACAGTCCATAGGATTTCAAAGAGTCAAACACGACTGAGCCACACACACGGTGAATATGGAGGTGGATCACTACAGCCTAATGTGAGTATTAAGTGCCAAAGTCAGTGCCCGATTTGCTGTTTTGCTGTGATTTGGTTGTACTGTGTTTCATGAGTGTCTCAGTAACTCAGTAGAAATTATGCAAAATATACTTCATAAAATGTAAATTATAGTATTAAATCCAATTTCACAGTTGTTTCTTGCACTGTTCACCCAACCTGGGGACCATGGACCTAACCAGATTGCCTATCTCCTCCCACATTGACCCCACTTCACTTATTAGAGAAATGTCTTTCAAATGCAGACATCTAGCTCTAATCCTGTATCATGTAATTTCTTCCCAATTCCTCAGTTTCAGTTAGAATTCATTTCTCTCACCCTTATACTTTCAACCTAATTGCTTAACTTAACGAGATTTTAATGTATGTTTGTCTCTTCTACTGAGCTAAGAATTTTTATATGGCAGGTTCAATGTTTTTTGTTTGTTTTGCTTTGTTTTATAAGCTATTGTATTTTTAAACATTATTTTATTATTCTTATTCTTATTTAATTTATTTTTATTTTTTTGGCCATGCCACACAGCGTGTGGGATCTTAGTTGCCTAAGCAGGGATCAAACCCACACTCCCACATGGAAAGCAGGGAGTGTGAACCACTGGACAACCAGCTAAGTCCCAAGTTCAATTTTTTTCCATCTTTGCATGCTACATAGATCTGAATGAAGTTGCTTGAATTGAAATCCAATAGCAAACAACCTCATTTCCCCAACTAGAGTCTAAAATGCATAGCAATATGACCAGATCACTGTCTACTTGTTCACCATATATTTTTGCAGCAACTAACAAGCATACATAGAAGACAAATAAAATAAAATTAACAAAAATGAAATTATAAACTAGTCAAATAGTGACATCTGCACATAGTTTATACACTGAAGGTCTATGAGTTTATAACTATTTAATCCTAAAATGATGCATCTTTGAAAAGTGAATTTTGAAATAAAAAGAAATACAGCTTTAACTTGAAATAGTATAAGAAATAATGGACTTATTCCAATAACAGACTTATTTCAAATTCATATAGTCAAAAGATGTACGGCATAAATTAACACAACATTTTAAAGCAAGTATCCCTCAATTAAAAATAAATAAACTTTATAAAAAGAGGGGAAAACTGAACAAAAGGTACAAATCTGTGGCTTATCTTTTTTCCACATCTTAATGAGTGTTACAATTAAATGAAATCTTTGAAAATATGTGCTCAGTGAGATACAACTCACATCTATGGTTTAATATATGGACAACCAAACATTAACACATTCCTCAGTAATACAGCTTCATGATATATTCTGAAATCTTCATAGAACCAGGATGATCATTTCAAAGCCATTTAAAATCTGTCTCATATAGATTCATCAAAATGCTCTAAGTGAGATTCAGTTTCTTCTTGTGGGCTTCAAAATTATGCTATAAAAAAAGCTTCTTTGAGAAATATTTACTGAGAGTCAACATGTTTTCCTCAATATGTGCTTTTTTTCAGAGTTAAAATGAAATTTACTAAGCCAGGACATTTACCACAAGAAAGCATACAGTTTCGAGGTCCATTTGCCAGTGCCAATAGCAAAGACACTTGCTTTTTCCAAGTCAGTCTACTTTATACAAAGACTACTTTCATACTCAGAAAGCATTTTCCAGTATTAAGGTAAATCTTCATATACTTCTATCTCTATATAGTTCCTTTATAACCAAATCTGCACTTCAGTGTTTCTCTTGATTATCATACAGACTCTTTCATTCTTAACCACAGAGCAGTGATATTAATATTGCATGCAATCAAGACTTTTAACAAAACAGAACCTAAAGAACGTGTTCAAGGACCAAATTCTATTACTAAAGCCACCACGACTCTGTCCGGTTTATTCTGCAAGTTTATCTTATGAAATAATGTTTAAATTAAATGTGCCAATGACCAGAGCATGAAAATAATTTTGTAATATGGAAATTTTTATGAAGGAATTTGTTTTCAGTGATAGACTTACTCTTTATTATTAAACTACCTGGAATTTTAATCTTGAGCTACAAGGAAAACAAACTCTACAGTATAAAAATAAGCTGATGTCCATGGACCATAACTAGAATTTATCCAAGAGAAAACTGCTTAAATATAATTTTATTATCTAGGTTACTTTTACTTCTACTGGTAATTTTTTTAAAGTAACAGATCGGATACATGTTGATATATGGCAAAACCAATACAATATTGTAAAGTTAAAAAATAAAGTATAAAAAAAAAGAAAATAAAAAAAAATAAAGTAACAGATCATTTTCGGGACCATCATTTTAAGGCCTGATCTTTACAAAAACTGTAGGAAATGAGTTTTTCATTCCTCTTGCCATCATCTAGTTTGGTGGCTCATGAGTTCCTATTTATCAGATGAAACTCTGACAATTTAATGAGATTTTGCCACATCTTACAAAATCCATATATAATTGTCATATACAGTACAATGAATGCTACACACAGGCCTGCAATATTCCCTCAAAGAAAAGTTAACTACAAAAGAGCAAGAGTAGGTGCTTATCTACATCATTCAAAAGCTTATATTGTTTATCTGTGAAATGCCACATGCATATGTCATCTTCATTAATTAGTATTTTTGAAGCCTCATGGTGCCTTCGTAAGGCCAAAAGTTATTTTAATAGCAAACAAAAATTAAGATAATAAATTCTAATGGTTGAGTCATCTCTAATTTATCTAGAGAATAAATTTCCTACAGAAATAAGTTACTCATTTGATAAATGGCTCTAAGGAACTATGCCATTATCATCAGAGAATTAGAGGCTGTTAGAACTATAATAGGTCTTAGATGCAATCTGGTACTATTTTTTTTGTTTTCAAATACAGACAGAGTCATTAAATGACTTGCCTCTCTTATGCAAATGGTTACTGATGAAGTCAAACTTAGATCTCTTAACCGAAGATGATATCTTTCAATTAAATAAAGCTACCTTCCCACAGTAATAATTATACTAACATCTGATGATTATCAAGAAATTCCTATATTCCAAGTCCTATTCTAAGCTATTTACTCATTTAATATTCACAATAACTTATTTCTATTCCTTAGTACTCTGAGTTCTACTATTTTATATATGAAGAAACTCAGACAGCACAGTTTAAGTCATTGCTCTTAACGTAACTTGGTAAGACATTGAGCTGTTGTGGCTGCTGAGCCCTTGTTCTAAACCATGCAATATATGATTGTAAATACTTTGCAGATAGACAACTTTCTCCTATGAACTGTACCAAAAGTGAAGTGAATAGCTTTCATCTTTTACTTAGACTAACCTCCAATCTGGGCTTCCCAGGTGGCACAGTGGTAAAGAATCCACCTGCCAGTGCAGGAGATAGATGCAAGAGACACAGGTCTGATTCTTGCACTGGGGAGATTCCCTGGAGGAGGGTATGACAACCCACTCCAGTATGCATGCCTGGAGAATCCCATGGACAGAGGAACCTGGCAGACTGCAGTCCATAGGGTCGCACAGAGTCAGACATGACTGAATTGACTTAGCATGCATGTACTACAAATGATAATGCCAGTTCACATTCATTACTTCATTCATTTGTCCATTCCATCAACAAATATTTAGCAAGAGCCTACTATCACTAGACACTCTTCCAGAGAATAAAAGAAAGATTTCTGCTCTCGTAAACTCACACTCCTGTGCAGATAAAAAGACAATAAAGAATAAGCATAATGAACATACATTTTATAGTATATTAGACATTAATAAAGACTATGGACAACAATAATAAATAAATAAATAAAAGAAAGAGTAGAAGCAGAAGAAAAACAGAAGACTCTTCAGAGTCCCTTGGACAGCAAGGAGATCAAACCAGTCAATCCTAAAGGAAATCAACCCTGAATATTCATTGGAAAGACTGAAGCTGGAACTGAAGCTCCAATACTTTGGCCACCTGATGAGAACAGCTGACTTATTGGAAAACACCCTGATGCTGGGAAAGACTGAGGGTAGGAGGAGAAGGGGTCGACAGAGGATGAGATGGTTGGATGTCATCATTGACTCAATGGACACGAACTTGGGCAAACTCTGGGAGATGGTGAGGGACAGGGAAGCCTGGCATGCTGCAGTCCATGGAGTCGCAAAGAGTCAGACATAACTTAGTGACTGAACAATAACAATAACAAAGAGGCAGGTTTGGTCTTATTTGAAGTGTAGAAGGGAAGGTAGTTTGCAATTTTAATTAGTGTGATCCAGATAAATCTCCTAAAGAAAGTGTCATTTGAATAAAGACTTAATGAAGAGTTAACCATGGAACTGTTTGGAAGAAAGGCATTTGAAGACAAGGGAAGAGACCTTGCAAAGGCCACAAATGAGACTATCACTGGGGTTTTGATCCAAAATTAAGGGGAGTGGTCAACGAAGAGAGAAGTGGAAGATTCAGTCAGAGAGACACCAAGACACCAGATAGTGAAGGGTCTTGAAGACCATTACATGTGCCCTGGCCTTTGTTCTAAGTACCGTGGGGAATAATGCTGGGTTCTGAGCTAAGGAGTGACACCTAAGAAGAATCACTGTGGCAGTTACATTGAAAATGAACTGCAGTAAGACAAAAATAGAAACAGGAAGACAAGCCAAAGGATCTGGGAGAAAATTAGCTATGAAATAACAGTGGCTCAGACCATGGTGATAGTAGTAGAGATGTAAAAAGTGATAAAGAAGTAAACAGTGAGAAACAAAGAGGCTGTGTGACCTGAATATCAAGTGAAGAAAATTAATCAATTGTGTCAAAGTCTGTTCAAAGCTCTAGTAAGAGAAGGAATAAAAACTGACCCCTGGACTTGGCATCACTGAAGTACAGGTCACTTTGACCATTAGTGGAATGGCAATAGGTAGAAGTAGGAAAAAAGGAGCTGGATTCTAGTATTAAATATTTTATTCTATTCTCATTATTAATGTCTTTTTCATTTCTCCTTATCAATTTGGGGGCTTATGGAGGACGAGGTCATAGTTTTTTATCTTGATAGACTTTAGGCTTGATAGTTTCTGATCAATATCAAGTGTTCAAGTACTTTTTCCTGTTCAAGGAATGAAAAAAATTTATATATAAGACAAAATTTTATCTTTACTGTAACTTAACTATATAGCTGGACAAACAAAAGTCTGGTTAAGACCAAAACTTCTGAAGCTGTTCAGAGGAAGAAGTACTCTTTGAGGACTGGGTGATCAATCACAAAAATAGGGAGATTTCAGATGGACTCTGGAGAAGTGTGTCAATGTGCACACAAGCACTATTACTCTGAAAGACTGGCTGCACTGTCACTTTGTTTGATGGCAATGACACTTCTCTCTTAAAAGAAGAAGGAGGAGGAGTTGAATTCTGTCGCCACCCCACAGAAAAAAATTCATGTTGTAGTCCTAAAACTTGATACCTCAGAATTTCACTGCATTTGAAGATAGGATCTTCAAAAGGAGTGTTGCATTAAAACAAGGTCGTACTAACCCAGTATGACTGGTGTCCTTATAAGAAGAGGACTTTTGGACACAGACACATACAGAGGGAAGAGCATGTAAAAAGAGGGAAAAGATGGTCATCAATAAGCCAGACAGAGGCATGAAATAGATTCCCCCCAACATGCTTCAGAAGGAAATAACCCTGCTAGCACTTTGATCTCATACTTCTAGGCTTCAGAACAGTAAGAAAATTAATTTCTATAGTTTAAGCTGCATAATCTGTGGTACTTTGTTATAACATCCCCAGAAAACTAATATAGAATATAAAGTTAAAATGGCTCATCCTTTACACTCCATCTGCAAAGGATAGGAAGATTCCCCAAGAGCATGAAAGGTAAACTAAGAAGTTCTGAAATTTCTTCTGAGTTTGCAGTGATGTCTATATGCTTGCATGCTACAATCTTGACTGACTCCACATCCAACTATAGAAGTAAACACTGCTCCCATAATTCAATCAATATAAAAAACATTATATTATATTTTAATAATCCTTCAATTGGTCTATACAACTCTATAGCTCTCTGTCTGTATTAGATAATCAAATCTTGACTATATTTATGCCAATGCTATGTGCTAAGTCGCTTCAGTCACGTCTGACTCTTTGCAACCCTGTGCACTATAGCCCACCAGGCTCCTCTTGTCCATGGGATTCTCCAGGCAAGAATACTGGAGTGGGTTGCCATG
The DNA here is from genome assembly GCF_019923935.1 of Bubalus bubalis. Taxonomy (NCBI): domain Eukaryota; kingdom Metazoa; phylum Chordata; class Mammalia; order Artiodactyla; family Bovidae; genus Bubalus; species Bubalus bubalis. Next base: position 17,079,160 of record NC_059163.1, read on the forward strand.
CCTTCCTCCAGGGGATCTTCTCTACCCAGGAATCAAACCAGCATCTCCTGTGGTCCCTTCATTGCAGGCAGATTCTTCACCGCTGAGCCACCAGGGAAGCCCATACTCTAGTAATTAAATGCAAACTGTAATTTAAGTTTTAAAAAAAAGCTTCAGGAGATTTCTTGTTATCACAGATCCAGTTTGACAAGGTGTCCCACACATTGTGGGAGTGCACATATACAGGCTCATGTGAGCATACGTGTGTGCACACACACACAGAAAATTAAAATCTATGTTAATAGTAGAGGAGAAGAAAAAGGAAAACCACATTTTGTATTGTTAAGTTGAGAGTCATGGACTGACTTGTTCAGGTTGAAAATAAGTTGGTATCACTATGGAATTTCTCTTTCCATAACTATTAGAGGGTCTGAAGAAGTCACATGCCAGTTGATGAATGCATCCTTTCAGTTTTTCAAGTGTTGCCAAAAGGTGTTAAGAGAGAAGAATATTAAATTGCACCAGGCTCTTCTCTAAATTCGTTGGAACAGCTGAATTAAAACCACTAAGTCAAGCAGAATCTTACTCAGCAGAAGGTGTATCTTATTACATGTGGAAGCCTACTAAATATCATTAAATGTGGTATTTGGTTCTAAAATAAAATACCAGAAAACTAGTATAAAATTATTTCTCTCACTAAAGCATTGCTATAGTTCTTCTTAAATCAGGGCTAAGCTAGAGTTTTGAACATGCAGGATCGTGCCGATTGGTGAGAAGGAGAAGATAAGACAGGTTATTACAAAGCTATGCCACATTCCTGGCCTCCATGGTACTGGTTACTAAGGAAAAAGAGTATCCTGTGACTGGGGTGGTGTGTGGTGTAGAAGAAGCTTCTGCTCAGGAGCTGTGGCAGAGGGCATGTAGATTTTGGATAGAGTCTCATAGTAATGCACACCACAGTCCTAGTTCTTGGCAACAGTCTTCTGTGTTAATACCTGCTCCTATTTTAAAGAACAGCCTCAACTATCTCTTTGATATAGATCAATGCTGTGTAATAGACATACATGAACCAAATACTTAATATCATCTAGCAACTACATCAGTTAAAGTAAAAAGAAACAGCTGAAATTAATGTTAATTATACATTTAATTTAATATGTCCCCATTCTCATTTCAATATGATTATATATTGAAAATATTAATGAGATATTTTACATTCTTTTTTCTTTCAATGCAAGAATTTTGAAATCTAGTGTCTTTTATACTTAGTGAAGTGAAGTTGCTCAGTCGTGTCTGATTCTTTGCGACCCCATGGACTGTAGCCTACCAGGCTCCTCTGTCCATGGGATTTTCCAGGCAATAGTACTGGAGTGGATTGCCATTTCCTTCTCCAGCGGATCTTCCCGACCCAGGGATCGAACCCAGTTCTCCCGCATTGTAAACAGACAGATGCTTTACTGTCTGAGCCATCAGGGAAGACACTTAGAGTACATATCAATTCAGATTAGTCACGTTGGGCTCAATTGGCGCTAGTGGTAAAGAACCCACCTGCCAATGCAGGAGACATAGGAGATGCGGATTCATCCCTGGGTCAGGCAGATCCCCTGCAGGAGGAAGTGGCAACTCACTCCAGTATTTTTGCCTGGAAAATTCCATGGACAGAGGAGCCTGGCGGGCTACAGTCTGTGGGGCTGCAAAGAGTTGGACAAGACTGAGCAGCCATGTGTTCGACAGCCACATGTGTTTAGTGGTTACCATGTGTGGCTATTGACAATAGATGTTGGACTCTATTACTGACGAATACCAAGAAGGTGAAGGCATGTTTAAAAAAAAACCAAACAAACAGTGAAGCTAAATGAATGCCTATTGGTATCTTAATTAACCTAAAGTGTCCACTTTTCCTGATCCTGTCACTTACTTGTTGCCAAATTTTGGTGTTGTAGAGAATGTAAATGAATTTTACATTTCATGTAAAGATGGGCACAATAAAGGATAGAAACGTTATGGACCTAACGGAAGCAGAAGATATTAAGAAGAGGTGGCAAGAGTAAACAGAAGAACTGTACAAAAAAGATGTTCAGAAGAACTATACAAAAAAGATGACCCAGATAACCATGATGGTGTGATCACTCACCTAGAGCTAGACATCCTGGAGTGTGATGTCAAGTGGGCTTTGGGATGCATCACTATGAACAAAGTTAGTGGAGGTGATGGAATTCCAGCTATTTCAAATCCTAAAAGATGATACTGTGAAAGTACTGCACTCAACATGCCAGCAAATTTGGAAAACTCAGCAGTGGCCACAGACTGGAAAAGGTCAGTTTTTATTCCAATCTCAAAGAAAGGCAATGCCAAAGAATGTTCAAACTACCACACAATTGCACTCATCTCATATGCTAGCAAAGTAATGCTCAAAATTCTCCAACCTAGATTTCAACAATATGTGAACCGAGAACTTCCAGATGTTCCAGCTGGATTTAGATAAGTCAGAGGAACCAGAGTTCAAATTGCTGACATCTGCTGGATCATCAAAAAAGCAAGAGAGTTCCAGAAAAACATCTATTTCTGCTTTATTGACAATGTCAAAGCCTTTGATTGTGTGGATCACAACAAACTGTGGAAAATTCTGAAAGAGATGGGAATACCAGACCACCTGACCTGCCTCCTGATAAATCTGTATGCAGGTCAAAAAGCAACAGTTAGAACTGGACATGGAACAACAGACTGGTTTCAAACTGGGAAAGGAATATGTCAAGGCTGTATATTGTCACCCTGCTTATTTAACTTATATGCAGAGTACATCATGAGAAATGTCAGGCTGGATGAAGCACAAGCTGGAATCAAGATTTGCCAGGAGAAATCCTCAGATATGCAGATGACACCACCCTTATGGCAGAAAGTGAAGAGAAATTTAAAAGCCTCTTGATTAAAGTGAGAGAGGAGAGTGAAAAATCTGACTTAAAACTCAGCATTTAAAAAAACGAAGATCATGGCATCCAGTCCCATTATTTCATGGCAAATAGATGGAAAACAATGGAAACGGTGACAGACTTTATTTTCTTGGGCTCCAAAAACCACTGCAGGTGGTGACTTGAAATTAAAAGATGTTTGCTTCTTGGAAGAAAAGCTATAGCCAATCTGGACAGCACATTAAAAAGCAGAAACATTACTTTGCTGACAAAGGTCCGTCTAATCAAAGCTATGGTTTTTCCTGTGGTCATGTATAGATGTGAGAGTTGGACTGTGAAGAAGGCTGAGCAGCAAAGAATTGATGCTTTTGACCTGTGGTGTTGGAGAAGATCTTGAGAGTCCCATGGACTGCAATGAGATCAAACCAGCCCATCCTAAAGGAAAACAATCCTTATATTCATTGGAAGGACTGATGCTGAAGCTGAAGCTTCAATACTTTGGCCACCTGATGCGAAGAACTGATTCATTTGAAAACACCTTGTTGCTGGGAAAGATTGAAGGCGGGAGGAGAAGGGGACATCAGAAAATGAGATGGTTAGATGGCATCACCAAATCTATGGACATGAGTTTGAGCAAGCTCTGAGAGTTGGTGATGGACAGGGAAGCCTGGTGTGTTGCATGCAGTCCATGGGGTTGCAAAGAGTCAGACATGATTGAGCAACTGAACTGAACTGAATTGAGTGACCAGGAAGCTTATGTGAAAGATCTTTAGACTGAAACCTTGACTCACTTCACTTTCTTTGCCAGTGGATTTGAACTATGATTAGACTTTAAGGATGAATAAGGAGTGGATTATTTTTATTTGAATCATAGGAGAAGAGAAAGGAAAATAGACAAGAGCCATAGAGTTGTAATAATTATGAGAATCTGAAGGATCTGTCACTGAAAAGGCATTTTGGCCCAGTGCACTCAAACCTGAGATATGGGACAAAGATAGTCAAGAAAAAAAAAAATAAAACTTGCAGGTATTGGCATTGGTAGTTTCATTGAGGATGGGAGAATCCTAGGGACACAGGTCAAGTCTGCCACCACTGGACACTGAGAGTGGTACTGCTGCTTAAGCAAGTATGAACAGAAGGGCCTTCTGTGGATGTCTGTAAAAATTAGATTGTAGAAGATGAAGCAGTGATAAATGTGAGGGGAAGAAACCAATGACTGATTTGGAAGCCAAAGGGAATAACTCAGTGAGCACATAGTAGACATCATCTGATAATAGACACTAGTCTTGAGATGCATTTAAAGATGCTTAAGTCCCTGAACAGTAAGAAAAAACTGAACCAGATAAGTCCTATATTTGACCATTATCATGATCTCAATTTGCATCCAGCTGGAAATTAAAAATAGAGAAATCGAGTATTAGTGATAATCAGAGGCAGAACAAATTTTTTGGACTAACTCTTGAGAATATTTAGAATACTGAACTCATAAATTCTTGAAACAAAACTGCTCATACTGAGATGTTATCTTTTAATTTTTTCATTGCTTATTAAATACATCAGTATATAATATTAACTCACTGATTAAAAGATGGCCAAACCATTTGTGAAAAATTTTTTTCATTCCCTTAGTTAAATAGGGTGGATAATTACAACATGCAAAATACCAGTTGCATAAAAAGGAAATGGCAACCCACTCCAGTATTCTTGCCTGGAGAATCCCGTGGACAGAGGAGCCTAGTGGGCTGCTGTCCATGGGGTCGCACAGAGTTGGACACGACTGAAGCGACTTAGCATGCAATTACATTCAAGTGTCATGTCAAGTTATTTAAATAAAAACAGTAATCATTATCTTCAGAGGAAGCTACATTATGTTCCTGCAGAATGTAGCTGGAAAAACAATTAAGGACCTAACCTATGACAAATACCAAAGCAACATTTACTGGGGAAAAGAAAATCATGTTGATTGCCAGCAGCAGAACCAGAAGCATCTGCTTACCAAGCCAATCTAAAACGCAGAGCTTAGCTTCGGAGAGAAAGAAACAGGCTCCCAAAATATTTTAGGAAGTACACAACAATCATACCTATTCTAAAAGTGTATCTTAGGAATTATTGATTTACAACTGTTCATTAAAAGGGAATAAAAACTAAAGTCTTAATCTAAAATCACTCTCTAGTTTCCTAAATCTTGATGCATAAGGTAAACAGGTAAGATAGACAATGGTTGTAAATATCACTCTGCTAGAAGAACTTCTTGGCAAGAAACTGTGCTATTTTACATAAGGCAAAATAAAGAGCAATTTACATGAAATTCTTAGGACTTTGCAGATGCATAAAGGTATAAGAAATTGCCTAGTTTAAACCATGGTAACATAGTTCTGTACTCATAGAAGATACTGAGTAAATACTTCTACCCACTCCAGTATTCTTGCCTGGAAAATTCTATGAACAGAGGAGCCTGGTAGGCTAGGGTCCATGGAGTCACAAACAGTCAGACACGACTGAGCAACTGAGCACAAGGAAAGACTAGACTACATGCTCATTTGTCAAAATCATTTATAGTGGGTAACTTTCTAAGCATTTTTATATAATCCAATGAAGGGTAAGCTATCATAAAAAAACATATGCCTTCCCTATGTGTGTAATTTATAATAAGATTGACAGATAACCAAAAAAATACACATCACGAGGAAAAGAGACTTAGGCAGCCAAAGAAATGCCAGACAGTGAGAAAAGCAAAGGAAAACACAGACAGCCATTCAGATGAACTGTTCGTAAGACAGGTGCCAAAGTTTCCACATGGGCAATGTGGTAACACTATATGTAGACATATACCAAGCATTTTAATAGGCAGGTTTCACTAGGAGCTGAAAACAGTAGGTGTTAGACAACCGTTTGCTCATTATTATTTTTCCTTTGGGCCAAACATACATATAAAAGAAAAAAAAAATGCTATCCACTGGAACAAATCCAAAAGGAAAATGTTTTAATAAGCCTAATATATTCTAAGTAAATGATACTGTTCTCTGGGTAATTAGTGTCGTAGAGCATCTGTTATCTCGCCAGGGAAAACAAAACCTAATTTTAACTCCTCATACTCTAAAACATTTAGAAACCTGCAAATGACACCCTCATGCCATGAATAAACATACAGCCCAGGGTAATTGCAATTGCAAAGCTAAATGGAGCTTGGAGAGGCAAGCATTTCATAGACATTGCTATTAGACATGAATTTGCTATTAATTAAAGCAGATTTGGCAGCTGAACTACCTACCTATTAACAGAAAGTGGAATTTTAAATTATCACTGTATACATGTGATATAAAAGACATAAAACACAGCGAGACACAAAATGAAATGAAACACGAAATGAAACATAAAAATGTTTCATTTTCTATTTTCTTTCACAACGTGTATAGCCTACCTTAGGTTTTGTTATGTAAAATCTAGTGAGATGGACTTCTGAGGACTTACACGAGGCGAATGCAAGAAAATATGTCCTGACTCAAACAGATCTCTTCTTTTATGAATAAAAGAATGGTAGTTCTTCAGGCAATACATGTTTCCTCCTCCCCAGTTATGTGACACATAGCTTAGAACAAGAAAAAATTCTCTATGGAAGGTCAACCTTTACTTGTGGCAGAAACTTCTAATTGTCTCCCAATATATGTGTTTCCTAATTGTTTTAAATAGGAATATAAGCTAAATATTTATATGCACACATGACTGTATGAGAGACCAGAGAACATATAGTGAGGAAAAAAAAACAAAAAAGATGAATCTGATAAAGGCTGATAAAGTTCAGAAAAGTAGTGGGGAAAAATACAAATATCAGAGAAATAAAGAAAAGATAAGACAATATTAGAGCAGACAAATTATAAGACACAGGTGTGCCAGAAAACATGAAAGAAAAAAGTTTTAAAGAGTTAAATGAGTTTAATAAAATGATAGATATGGAAATCAGACAAAGGAACATGCAAAATATTAAAGTATAAATTACAAGGACATTTTCCAAACTAAGGAATAATCAGATCTAAGGATACAGAAGATACACCCCATAGTAGGACCATTTCACAATGAGATGCATTCCGGTTACATTATTGTATTTGTTAGCCAATGAAAAAATTATTTGGGTGGCCAGGCATGATTAAATCACTTTTAAGCAGTAAAAACTCGGTCTGATCTCAGTTTTCTCCACCACAATATTCAACTTTTAAAAAAAAAGTAAAAAATAAAAAGGTGACAAAGTCCTCAAAGACATAAAATTTGATCTAATAATTTTCCACTCATATTTTTCAACAAGCAAAACCAAACTCATATTGCTATGAGCTCATCTTGAAGAAGTGACTTGTGTAATAAATAATTTTTGCCAAAAATAAAAGAATGGGAAAAACTATAGCAAAATGAGATGATGTGAACATTGAATCTATTTAACTAAAACATATGGGGAGCAGGGTTATAGAACTTCTATATATGTTATACATCCTGATGGTGTGATAATCTAATAAAATGGGCAGGAAAAGAAAGAGAAAAGATTGGAAATTTTACAATGTACGGTCAAGTTACTTTTTCTCTTATACCTAGCTGAAAAACTATTATTTAAAACTGGTAACTTGGAGAAGTTTCAGTTTACTTAACAGCATATAGGTATGCATGAAGACATACAACATTGTCAAACTGGGTGTGAAGAAAAAAAGCTAATGGCAGAAATACACCAATATAATCATTGTTCTTTCTAGGGAGTAAACAGATATTTGTGTAAAATATAGAGAATTAAGAATTTTATATAAATTGACTAAGTTTAGACATATCTCCTTATGTAAAAGTGATTTTTCCCATATTATCAGAAGAAACACATGCAAATCAAAGGAAACAGAAGTCCCAAAAACCAAATGCTGAAAAAAATAAACATATTATACAAAGTAAAAGCATACTGTATTGTAAAAGAACATGAGATAATTCTCATATTAATCATAACAATATATTGTAACTGGATTAAACTCAACTATCTTTTATAAAAGAAAATAACAAATTGGAAAAATGCAGTGAAACCTGATTATCTGATGAATGTGAGAGATGAACTAGAAAAAACTAAGCTTAAAAACTAAACCACTTGAATGAAAATTTCAATATATTCCAAAAGAGTAGAATAAGCATAAATATCTTCTGATAATCACTTAATAAAATTAGGAATTAGCAAGAATAAGAAAAAATAGCTAAGAAATTGACAATTTTTAAAAATTAAACTAACTTTGTCTTCAAAAACATGAGTCAACAATGAAATCAAAGCTAAAATTTTAACATATGGATAAAAATAATAGACTAAAATAACTATCTGGCAAAGCTTAAGGAAGAGAACTAAATGGAGCCTAGAAGACTATGTCAACTTTAAACATTCATATTAATCTTAATTTAGAAAAATGAAATAAAAAGTTGACACATAAAGAACTTTGAAAAAGAGTAAAACAAAAGATTAGGGAAGGCCAATTGAGGAATTAAAATAAGAAAAATATAAAAATATTATAAATCATTAGAAATAGTAATAAAATAATAAATCATTAGCTAAATAAAGTTTAAAAAACAGATTCATAAGAAATTATGTAGCTCAAACTTTTTGAAAATACATTTTAAAACATATATGTAGTGTTTGATATTCTAGATAATATAATTTATCAAATATCAGAAAATGTAGGAAATTTCAACCACTCAATTTACAAGTTTGGAGACATTTTTTTTATTGCAGTGATTGTATGAGTGGGTACTAATGGCATCTGGTAGGTAGAGATGCTGCTAAATATCCTTTTTTCTGTTTTTTAGTACCAGTAAGGATGCATAGGTCAGTGTTGTAAAACTGTCCAGAAATGTTAATAGTATTGAAGTTCCAGGTATTGCTAATTATGCTGGTTTGTAGACTCTGCTTTGAGTAGCATTGTTATAGAGCAAGAGTCAATAGGCTTTTTTCTCTAAAGAGTCAGAAAGCATACACTTTTAGTCTTTGTGGACCATACACAATCACTGTTGCACATTCAGTGTTTATTTGTACAACCCTTTAATACTTATGTAAAGCTATAAAGAAAGCTGAGCACCGAGGAATTAACACTTTGAACTGTGGAAGCACTCTTGAGAGTCCCTTGGACTGCAAGGAGATTGATCCAGTCAATCATAAAGGAAATCAGTCCTGACTGTTCATTGCAAGGACTGATGCTGAAGCTGAACCTCCAGTACTTTGGCCACCTGATATGGAGAACTGACTCATTGGAAAAGACCCTGATGCTGGGAAAGATTGAAGGCAGGGGGAGAAGGGGACGACAGAGGATGAGATGGTTGGATGGTATCCCCTACTCAATGGACATGAGTTTGAGAAAGCTCTGGGAGCTTTATATATATATAAACTATTTTTAGCTCATTGTTGTTTTTGTTAAGTTGCTAAGTCATGTCTAACTCATTTGTGACCTCATGGACTGTAGCCCACCAGGCTTTTCTGTTCACGGGATTTTCCAGACAAGAATACTGGAGTGGGTTGCCATTTCCATCCCCAAGAGATCTTCCTGACCCAGGGATCGAACCCACATTTCCTGCCTTGGCAAGTGGGTTCTTTACCATGGAGCCACCAGGGAAGCCCATCTTAGCTCAGACCTTACCAAAATAGACCCTTTCATAAATAAAAGGATTATATATATGTTGTGGAATAGTACAAATACAAAGAATATAAATTCTTCCTGAACATGATAAAAGATATCATTCTTAGTCCTAAAACTAACCCTCAAAATTAATGACAAATTCTAGCAGGTCATTAATTTCAGGGACAAGTAGAGGATCTTCAGTATTACCACTATTGTTTCACACCTTTTAGTGATGATAGTCAATATAGTCATACAAAATAAATAAATTGTTCTTCTAAAGGTTGTCAAGCAGAAACATAGTAGAAACCAGCTATATGATCACCATGTCTACTTTTTTTTTTTTAGTTTGAAAGTGTTAGTTGCTCAGTTGTGTCCAACTCTTTGTGACCTCATGGACTGTAGCCCACCAGGCTCCTCTGTCCATGGAATCCTCCAGGCAAGAATATTGGAGTGGGTAGCCATCCCTTCTCCAAGATACCTTCACAACCCAGGGACTGAACCCTGGTTTCCTGCATTACAGACAGATTCTTTATCATCTGAGCCACCCGGGGAAGATTGGATACATATAGAAACTAAATTTCCCAACAGGCAAGGCCATATATGAATTCTACAAGTAAAACAAAAGCAGAAGTGAGGTGTACTAATTCCAAGTCTGTCTAATAAAAGCATTCCAGGTGATCTGGGTTCTCATTTCCAACATGTGCCAGCTGGATACAGAGAATCCCATGTAGAAATCTGAAACCCAAGAACAGGGCTTGGTTGGCAAACCAGCTCATGGGCCAATGCTGGCCCACCCCCTGGTGTTGTAAATTAGGTTTTATTGCAGTCATACTTACTCATTTACGTATTGTCGATGACCGCTTTCAAGCCACAGCTGAGCCGTTGTGAGAGAGACTGTATGGTCAGTAAATCATAAAATATTCATGGTCTGGCCCTGTACAGAAAAATATTTTGACAACCTATGCCCTAAGATGATGGAAATAGAAAATGCATGTTCAGTCTCTCAGTCATGTACAACTCTTCTCAAATCTATGGACTGTAGCCTGACAGACTCCTCTGTCTATGGGATTCTCCAGGCAAGAATACAGGAGTGGGTTGCCATTTCCTCCTCCAGAGGATCTTCCTGACTCAGGGTAATAGAAGACAGAAGACACTTATATCTCTGAGTTATTCCTTGGGTAGAGCCACCCCATCCCATTATACTGTATCCAACTGTATCCTAAAATAAAGCTTTATTTGTTTAAGCCTTTGAGATTTAGTACTTACTTCAGGCGCTGGCTAGGGCTGGTTATATTGGGAAGGTGAAATTATGAGCAGATATGATGAGTACATGCTTTTGAACTGTGGTGTTGGAGAAGACTCCTGAGAGTCCCTTGGACTGCAAGAAGATCCAACCAATCCATTCTGAAGGAGATCAGCCCTGGGATTTCTTTGGAAGGAATGATGCTAAAGCTGAAACTCCAGTACTTTGGCCACCTCATGCGAAGAGTTGACTCATTGGAAAAGACCCTGCTGCTGGGAGGGATTGAGGGCAGGAGGAGAAGGGGACGGCAGAGGATGAGATGGCTGGATGGCATCACAGACTCGATGGACGTGAGTCTGAGTGAACTCCTGGAGTTGGTGATGGACAGGAAGGCCTGGCGTGCTACGATTCATGGGATCGCAAAGAGTCGGACACAACTGAGTGACTGAACTGAACTGATATACAGCCGTGTATGTGTTTTTAGTGATTAGTATAAGCACTGTCAAATGTAAAGAAATATCTTAAATTTTTTTCAGCAATCAGATTGCCAAAAATAAAAAGTTTGACAACACATAATGTTAGAGAGGGTATGAATAAAAAATACTGTAATACCTTGCTAGCAGTGATGTAAGTTGGTGAAATTCCCATAAGTGACCATTTGCAAATATCTACTCAATGGTAAAGAATCTGCCTGCCAATGAAGGAGAAAAAGGAGATGCGGGTTTGATCCCTGGGTGGAACAGATCCCCTGGAGAGGAAATGGCAACTGACTCCAGTATTCTTGCCTGGGAAATCCCAAGGACAGAGGAGCCTGGAGGGCTACATTCTATGAAGTCGCAAAGAGTTGGACATGACTGCACAAATACTGTAAAGATCCCTATTGTGGATATATGGATACATTCAACATTTAGATATATTTAACATATAGTTATACAATTTATATATATATATATATATATATACACAAATAAATAAAACATGGATGGTATATTTAACAGATATTAGATGCATGAAAAATTGTTATGCTTTTCTACCACTTATTGCTATGTTCAGTTCAGTTCAGTCGCTCAGTCGTGTCCGACTCTTTGCAACCCCATGAACTGCAGCACACCAGGCCTCCCTGTCCATCACCAACTCCCAGAGTTCACTCAAACTCATGTCCATCGAGTCGGTGATGCCATCCAGCCATCTCATCCTCTGTCATCCCCTTTTCCTCCTGCCCCCAATCCCTCCCAGCATCAGAGTCTTTTCTGATGAGTCAACTCTTTGCATCAGGTATACATGCAAATATTTGCATCTCATAATCTGGAGTTTAGAGAAAAAGACTATTTGTAAAAGGGAGTAAAAGAACAAATAAGCAAAAAATAAAGCATTTGTAAAACTGGGCATTAAAAAACAAAAATATAAAAAAGTAATCTGATACCTTCTATAACATCTATTTTTATAGACTGTATAATTTACACAAAGTCATGACCAACTAGAGAACTGGAATGGATGATTAGAGCCCTCAAACATTAGAATATCTAAAATATTACAAATAAGAATCATAATAAGGAATCATCACAAACTGTTAAAATTAATGATTGTTCAAAGGTCAGACATTATAAAAACAAGAAATCTCAATAAAGCTAGAATTCACAAATTCATATAGACTAGGATTTCCATAACTGCCTGTCAGCTATTCTAATCACAATATTAACTACTTGGAAATTTCAGGAAGGCTGTTACTAAGATAGCTTCAAATATTTTATTTTAAATATGCCCCTCAGCTGCTGGATTAATATAGTTTTGCGCCTTTGGTTTTCAGGCTGGAAAATGAGATGAAGAACTCAATGATGCAGAAAAGGCATAAAAGTTCCTCTTCCTTTAAAGGTAGCAGTTTGTGGTTATTGTAACTCCGAGTTCTCCTTGAGTCAGATCGGCTTTAAGGCACATAATTCAAATACACATCCTTCCAGCATCAGAGAAACACAAATACATGAAATTTTGTCCATAACCAGCTGAAGATGCTGTTTTGGGATAGGCACTCTAAAAAGTATTTTTTTCCTAGAGAAATAATGCATGCAAGACTCTGAACGACCACAGCTTTTTTATCATGGTCACATGATTTAAAACTCTATTTAACTAATAAAGCAGGTCCTTTCAACTAAGTGTTTCACTAGTTCCTTGTATGAGGGATCCCCACATTAATTATTAATGAGCAATTAATATGGAAGCGGTGCAGTCACTGGTCTGCTCTCTACAAGTTTATATTTGCTTAAAATTTTCACAATATAATTAATATAATTAATCCTACACCATGGGCTTATTCTTGATTAACTTTTTTTGTTATCAAAAATAACATCTAGCAATTTTTTTTAAATTTTATTTTATTTTTAAACTTTACATAACTGTATTAGTTTTGCCAAATATCAAAATGAATCCACCACAGGCATACATGTGTTCCCCATCCTGAACCCTCCTCCCTCCTCCCTCCCCATTCCATCCCTCTGGGTTGTCCCAGTGCACCAGCCCCAAGCATCCAGTATCGTGCATCGAACCTGGACTGGCAAAGATGGATGTGAGCATGATTCATGTCTGAAGTTATCTGACAACTGGAGAAAAGAATCTGGCACCCCAGCCATGCAGACCACACTTGCAGCAACCCTTGTAAAACAGTACCCTGGTAAGCTTTATTTACTCCTGCTCAGGTGAGCTGCATATTAAAGTACTGAAGATCAACCAAATTAATCTCTCAGTGACTATTATTTTTTCCAATCACCAGTCATAAAATTAATTTTTATCTTTGTTTTAAGAAGGGTTTAAACTGAGACATGTTTTAAGATAAAAATCTAGCACAAAGTAAAATAAATACAAGTAAGATAAAGCAATAAGACTGAGGTGGAAGGAAAATGAGGGAAGGAAAACAAAATGAAGTATGGAAGGAGATTAGTATATAAATTGCAATTGCATGCCCTAAATCCTGTGTAAGCAGCCTGAACCGAGAGATCAATGTTCTCGAAAACTGACAGTTGTTCTCTGGGCTGGGAGTATCCCCTGGAGAAGGAAATGGCAACCCACTCCAGTATTCTTGCCTGGGAAATCCCATGGACAGAGGGGCCTGATGGACTACAGTCCATGTGGTTGCAGAAGAGTCAGACACGACTGTGACTGAGCATGCACATAGGCATCTGACTCTTTGATGGTTTAGTTTAATCACAGGATCTGTGAGAAAATTTTAATAATGATAAGGTTATACAGGATTAATCTCCTAATATATGATGTTATGAAAAGGAGTTACTGTGACATTTATGTACTTTAAAGTCATGGAAACCTCACCCTTGGACATTATATAGTAGAGAGCAATGGTTCCAATATGTATAATTTGCTCTATGGTTGGTGCCTAGGCTCAGGATCAGTCCACCTGCGCTCTGGCTCCTGGCTGGCCCAGAATAGATCATCCTAAGAAAATGAGAACTCTGCTGGAAGCAGTACAAAGCAACCTCCTACGGTAGATCAACATACTTCTGGTCAACATCAAGTCAAGGTTTAGGGAACATGATAAAGATGTCTAGACTTTGGAGCACAACTTATCCTGGAAAGTCCTCTATAGTAGCTTGTCAATGGTTGTTTGCCTGCTTTTTTTTTTTTTTTTTTTGGCTGTGTCTGGTCTTAGTTGTTGCACACCGGCTCTTCAATGCAGTGCACAGGCTTAATTGCTCCATGGCATGTGGGATCTTAATCCCCCGACCAGGGATGGAACCCACGTCCCTGCATTGGATAGCATTTCTCAACCACTAGACCAACAGTGAGTCCCAGTCTTCTTATATAAGGCTATTTGTCCTCTTTTTCAGGTTCAATGCAGGATACAGGAAGCTTGGGGCTGGTGCACTGGGATGACCCAGAGGGATGGTATGGGGAGGGAGATGGGAGGGGGGTTCAGGATGGGGAACACGTGTACACTCGTGGTGGATGCATGTTGATGTATGGCAAAACCAATACAATATTGTAAAGTAAAAAACAAATATAATAATAATTAAAAAATAAAAAAAAATTCAACATCTTTAATGAGATATAATTCATCTAAGGTGTACTATTTAGTGGTTTTTAGTATTTGGTCATGCAGCTATCTGTATAACTTCAGAACATTTTCACCATGCCTCAGAGAAATTCCCTACTTCAAACTCCATACCCAAGGTAGTCAAGCCCAGTCTAATGCCCAGTTGTTGCCTAGGTGGGTCTTCTGAAAGTGGGAGAACATTATGGATTCTTTACCACTGAGCCACCTGGGAATCCCAAAGAGTCACACAGACACTTATTAATAGATGGCCCTCCTTCCCCATCACAGCATTGTTTTTCTTGGATTGTAATTTGACTTGATCTCACATGCCTACACCTAGAAGTATCAAAGATAAAGGCCTGTGAAAACTAACTTTTCACTTATCCTAAGGATGTTTTCTATCATATTACAGTGTTATTCTCAAAATCATCCACAAAAGAAACTGAGTCTTTATAGATTTGACTGTTCTGAGTATTCCATGTAAATGGAATATACAATATGTGCTTTTTTGTAACTAGCTTCTTTCACTTAGCATAATGTTCTTTTTTTTGACATAACATTTTTTTTAATATTATAATTGATTAACAGCATTGTGTTAGTTTCAGGTATACAGAAAAGTGCTTTAGATAGACAGGCACATATATATATTCTTTTTTAGATTCTTTTCCCATATAGGTTATTATAGAGTACTGAGTAGAGTTCCCTGTGCTACAGAGTAGGTCCTTGTTGATTATTTTTACATATGGTAGTATATATATGTCAATAACAAACTCCTAATTTATCCCTCCCCACTTCCCCTTTGTTAACCATAAGTTTGCTTTCTAAGTCCATAAGACTGTGTTCTTTTTTTTTATGTGCACCTAAACAATACACTCTTCATTTTCATCATCATTGAGATCAACTTGGCATGCAGGAAAATGCATCCATTTTAAGTCTGATGGTGTGCTGTGCTGTGCTAACTTGCTTCAGGTGTGTCCAACTCTTTGCTACCCTATGGACTGTAGCCCTCCAGGCTCCTGTGTCCATAGATTTCCCAGGCAAGAACACTGGAGTGTGTTTCCACGCCCTCCTCCAGGGGATTGTCCCTACCCAGGATGGAACCTGCATCTCTTAGGTCTCTTGCATTGGCAGGCAGGTTCTTTACCACTAGCACCGCTGAATTTTCACAAATAGGGACATCAATTTAATCAGTACAATCAGTACAAGATATATTTGCCTGAATAAAGTATACTCAGCTGCTTCACATGTCAGGTAATAACAAACTCAGCTAAGTTTGAATTTCATTTTTTTTCAAGGGAAAGGAAAGTATACAGGTATCTATTCGGTAGTCTACTAGTTTACATAGGATTCATACCGTCAGCTCTTCAGCATACAAAATCATTATGTGTAACTGATTCACTTTGCTGTGCAGCAGAAACTAACACAATGTTTTGTAAAACAACTATACTCCAGTAAAAATTAGTTTTAAAAAATAAAATTTTAATAGTAACAACAACAACAAAAAGAAATCAACCTTAAAGATATGCAGGTATTCTGATATGCCCCCTTCACCAGAATAAGTGCAGTTGACCTCTTGGTATACAGTTGACCTCTGAACAACATCTTTGAATTGCTTGGGTCCACTTAGAGATTTTTTCAAATGGTAAACAACATATTATTGCACAATCTGTGGTTGGTTGAATCTGTGGTTACAGAACCACAGACATGGAGGACTTATTGTAAATTATATGCAAGTTTTCGAATTTGGGGGGCTGGGGCTTGGCACTGCTAACCCCTGCCTTGTTCAAAGGTCAACTGTACTTAGGTAATCCTACCAGATCCCACTGATTCAGTTCAATTCAGTCACTCAGTTGTGTCTGATTCTCTGCGACCCAATGGACTGCAGCATGCCAGGTTTCCCTGTTCATCACCAACTCCCGTAGCCTATTCAAACTCATGTCCATCACGTTGGTAATGCCATCCAACCATCTCATCCTCTGTCTTCCCCTTCTCCTCCTGCCTTCAATCTTTCCCAGCATCAGAGTATTTTCCAATGAGTTAGTTCTTCGCATCAGGTGCCAAAGTACTGGGGTTTCAGCTTCAGCATCAGTCCTTCCAATGAATATTCAGGACTGATTTCCTTTAGGATGGACTGGTTGATCTCCTTGCAGTCCAACAGACTCTCAAGAGTCTTCTTCAACACCATAGTTCAAAAGCATCAATTATTTGGCAGTCATCTTTCTATAGAGTGCAACTCTCACATTCATACATAACTACTGGAAAAACCATAGCTTTGACTAGACAGAGCTTTGTTGGTAAAGTAATGTCTGCTTTTTAATATGCTGTCTAGGTTGGTCATAGCTTTTCTTCCAAGGAGCAAGCTTCTTTTAATTTCATGGCTGCAGTCACCATATGCAGTGATTTTGGAGCCCCCCCAAATAAAGTCTCTCACTGTTTCCATTGTTTCCCCATCTATTTGCCAGGAAGTGATGGGACGAGAAGGAAGGTTATGATCAACCTAGATAGCATATTCAAAAGCAGAGACATTACTTTGCCAACAAAGGTTCGTCTAGTCAAGGCTATGGTTTTTCCTGTGGTCATGTATGGATGTGAGAATTGGACTGTGAAGAAGGCTGAGCACCGAAGAATTGATGCTTTTGAACTGTGGTGTTGGAGAAGACTCCTGAGAGTTCCTTGGACTGCAAGGAGATCCAACCAATCCATTTTGAAGGAGATCAGCCCTGGGATTTCTTTGGAAGGAATGATGCTAAAGCTGAAACTCCAGTACTTTGGCCACCTCATGTGAAGAGTTGACTCATTGGAAAAGACTCTGATGCTGGGAGTGATTGGGGGCAGGAGGAGAAGGGGACGACAGAGGATGAGATGGCTGGATGGCATCACTGAGTTGATGGACGTGAGTCTGAGTGAACTCTGGGAGTTGGTGATGGACAGGGAGGCCTGGCGTGCTGCGATTCATGGGGTCGCAAAGAGTTGGACAGAACTGAGCGACTGATCTGATCTGATCTGATCTGATGGGACCGGATAATGGATGCCATTATCTTAGTTTTCTGAATGTTGAGTTTTTTGGGTTTTTTTTTTTTTTTCATTTTATCAAAATAAGTTTATAGAGTCTAAATTTCAGGCACACAATTTGTTAACGTTAACAAAGAGAATAATAGAAGAGATTTCTGGAGGAAAAGTAAAAGAATGGAGAAATTAAATTTATATTACTACAATAGGTAATATGTTTTCTGAGAATTCATCTAGTGAAATAAACTTCTAAACTGTAATATAGCTATTTCTAACATCTAAACAACATATATGGAATCATAATACCCTGTAAATATATCAACTTTCCTATATAGATATGCTATTTCCATATTGTTGAGTTTTAAGCCAGCTTTTTCACTCTCCTCTTTCACTTTCATCAAGAAGCTCTTTAGTTCTTCACTTTTTGCCATAAGTGTGGTGTCATCTGTGTATCTGAGGTTATTGATATTTCTTCCGATTAGCTGTCTGTAAATACTCAATGCTTCATTTCCATAAGCATGCCTTGTGCTTTCCTGTTTACAACAGAGCACTAATCATTGCCTTTCCTATCAAAGAAGACATTTAGGGGCTGAAGGTTTTTTCTGTTTCCTTCCTAAAGACTTTTTGTGAACAGATAGGACAGAATTCTTTATCTACTGCTTCACCTAAGTTTCATCAATATAATCTGATTACATATTTTTCCACTAAGTTTTAAAGAAGAGTGGCATGCTTAAAAACATAAGAAAATGAAAATCCACACTTTTTATTCTAACTGCAAACTTGATCTGTTTGTCTTTTCTATCTTGATTTTCTTTTTGCCCAAATGTATAATGATGCTTATCTCCTCTGATTCTTACTAAAAAGGGGTGAAGTTAAACTGATTCTATAGCTGTGTGTGTCTAATTTTTACATTAAAAATTGCATTATTTTTCTTTTTTCTCTTCTCTCTGCACATTCTTTGCCATGAGACTCTCAGTACTCTTCCCTGCCCTGTTGACCTTAGACTTTAACCAATAGGATGTTAGTGGACATGATGCAAACAGAGGCTTGAGGTATGCTTGTATTACTGAGTTTTACCTCTTGAGCCTCTGTGATTACCAAGAAAAAGTCAAGCTACAAGTAGTCCATGGGCCAAGGAAGAGAAAAGCCATGTGGAACAGATCTGGATTCAATCTGCAGCTTATAATTCAACTCAGCCAAGCTCAGCCTATATCAACCTGTCTACAGCTGTGAAAATCTAATGTGAAACCAAAAAAAATTGATGGTTTTTTATGACACTGAGTATTGAAAGGTTTTTTAGGCATTATTATGGCAAAAGATAAATGATAATGAAATTGATACCTAGAATTACGGTACTGCTGTGCCAAAATCCAATATGCACAGCATTGACCTTCAGACCAAGTGGGGAACGACAATAAACTATTAGAGGAGGCCAGAGAAACAGGGAAGCATTCATGTAGTGCACCAAAATACTTGGTACAACTGTTGCTTGTGTTACCTTGGAGATGGAAAAAAACACCTAGCAAACTTGTGAGCTTAGGAAAGCAGGTTTTCAACTGGGATATTAGAAGCATGAGCAGGCTTCTAGTAGGTGTATCTGCCAAGGTGCTACAAGAAATAAGTTCAGCGAATAGCTGACTGGTTTGCAAACAGAGATGAGAGGACGTATAGTGAGTTCAAAAATTCTAGGTTTTGCTGGGCAGAAAAATGAAAGTTTCTCATTTCTAACTTTATCAGTTAGTAAAACGTCATCAAATTACAGTTTAATCTGGGGGTAAAAATCATACAGCATATATATGTATATTAACCTTATGATTTTTGCCCCCAGATTAAACCTTAATATATATATATGTGTGTGTGTGTATATATATCACAGTGCCTGACACTTGGAGGCATTCAATAAATTTAAGATCTTTTATAACAGGACTGGTTTCATGCAGTGAAATATTATAGAGCAGTTCAAATTAATGAACTAGATACTAAATATTGATATGGATAAATTTTTCAAATATAATGCTGAGTGATAAAAGCAAACTACAAAAAGGAGTTAAAGATTATTATGAGATTGATTAAACTTTTAAAACATTTGCTGAGTGTATATTGTTTATAAATATCCACGTGTATAAAAATGTGCAAAAGCATGCATGAACACTAAACATACCAACTTCAGGAGTAGTTAAGTCTAATATAAAGGTGAGGGGGAAAGATAGGGCTTTCCTTAAGTTTACAACACTTTGTTTCTTTACAAAAATATTACCTGAAAAACTATGGCAAAAGGTTAATTCTGTTATGTGGTGCATACACAATTAACTCTTAAATCAGTTTCCTTTTTTTAATTAAAGCTAAAAATAATACTAAATGGAAAAGAAATAGAAATTACTCCTTTGAGTATACAGCTTCAGGCCAGTTCTTCAGAGATGAAAATAATAAGGTGAAAAAAAAAAGAAAATAATAAGATGATATTTAAATACTAAAGCACACATTTTGCTACTTGGATCATTTTAGTCTTAAAATACAATTTTCACACCTGAGAAGAAGGTCTAGAAATTGGCATATCACCTCTTGCATCATGCATGTGTGTGTATATATATGAATTTAATGAGAAAGAACCCAATTTATACATGTACATGCCTGGCTAGCCACCAAAGAAGAAATGAAACCTTAATTATTTGCATCAGTTATTTTTTAAGGGTTCCTTGCCAGTGCATGGACTCAATTACAACAAACCCACTGGTACTAACCTGGAGAAAAGTACAGGTCAAGTTAAGGGATTATAATTAAATACCTGGATGAAGCAAGAAATGATGTGCCTACCGCATAAAGTCAGGTGAGAGTTTGAAAATAAGCCAGTTGCTATGCTCACATTTTCCCTGCATACCCCATCAAGTTTCAACAAGTGGGTAGTACAGATTTTCATCAGACTTCTGTAATCAACTCAGAGAATAATCATAATTTCCAACTGTACTCTGCACCATCTGAGAGAGACCCATGTGCCTGAACTGCTTTTGTTAGTAAAGAACATTGTGAAAGGATGGGATCAGGTCATGGAAAGAGGAAGAGAAAGTGGGACCACCAACGACCAGCTCAGGTAATGAGTTACTGATTCTTGCAGTTCTAATGAATAATCCAAATGTTTCCAGAAACAACAGTTTTTCAAACAGGAAGAGCTAAACACAATTTGTAAAGCCCTAAAAACACAGACACTTGAAAGCCATCTTTTTCCTTAGGTGGATAATTGTCTTGGTATCCAATGGAGATGCTTGTTTATTATTACACACAGATTTTCACTTCTCTAACAGAGTGACAAATGTGTTTCTCACCTATTAGTTTACTCACATAATAATATTAGGAGAGTCTTTTTTATCTGAAAATTTATTGTCCAGGTCCCTACATTTATGAGGTCATACCGAACAGCAAAGGCTTTGATAATACAAAATTTTCACTTATAACTAACCTGTAAGATTAGTCCTCATGCAAACATTCTTCCCAGTTTACCCCATAACCATAGCACATACTGGCAATTATAACTTGTTTATATTAGATGAAATACAATTATTTGCATGACTGTATTTTCAAGACAAATCCTAGTAAAACTTTATTGCTTATGATGCAAATAGGTGCTCTGTTTACATGGATTCATTTCTTTTCTATTTCCAGTTTTCTTTAATAATGAGCATCCTCTGTTCTACTCTGACCACAGTTTTTAGATGAATATACTGATGTCAAAAGGCAGTCTTTCTCCATTTCTTTCATATCCATAGAACACCACTCCAAGAGCCTAGACAATTCCAGGTCTAACTTATGTCACAGTTCATGCTTTCACCCATTATGCAGTCTAACTTTCTAAGAGAAAATAATAAGAGCCACCATATTTGAGATGTGACTTTAAGGAGTCATAGAGAAACAGTGAAAGAGACAGTAGAAGATTCTTAATAAATGTGAATGAAACCTTGGGAGCTTCTAACACACAAGACCTTTGAAACTGGCAACACTCTTCACCATGATAGCCACAATCACTGAACATGAGAAACGGGCATGTCAGGGGCTGTTTTCCCTGACATAGACCCTCAGGGACCGGAAACCAATTTGACAGACTTATTTCTGATACACTCCAATGCACCTTCACCTGTATCAGAGCCTTTGCATCTGATCGATTTCTGTTGATGATACTGAGCCAAATCCATTAAAATGAATCAGTTTGGCTCCATAACCCATGAGTGCTCTCTAAGGAAAACATGTCTGAGAGCATAGCATTCTATGACACTCCTTCAATTCAATTTACCAGTGCAAACCCTCTACTAGACCTGAGGAGTGAAGAATTGATTCAGATTTGATCCACACTCCCAGGGTGCTCACTTGGATAAACAATAATCATTAAATTGCCTTATGCCTAAATCAGCAGGTAGTCTAAAACTATCCATTGCCAAGTGGATAAACATAAGTTCCTGTAGATACGGTGCGGTTTGATGACATTTAAAACTGCCATAATGCTAAATATAAAGAATCTCTTTTACAATTCACAATCCAACCAAAATTTCCCCACCCCCAAAAAAGGGAATGCATTGGGTTGCCCGCTTCACTGTTGTAATAAAAGCAATAGAGAAGGCACGGTAAAAGAAACACCATGATAGAAAACAAGTGAAAGCATTCCCAGATTAGTTTAAAAATGTAAGGGCAAGCAGTTTGCAGAATATGTTAAAGGAGAATAAACTTGCCTTAGAAATGGATAAATAGTGGACTGACAGTGAACCTGGAGCATTCGCAGAAGCAGGGACAAAAAGTTAGTCTTGCAACAAAGTTAGCACTTGTATCTCAGAAGAATGTGGGGCACATAGAATGCGATCAGCTGGACTGCTGGACTAGGACACCATAAAATGTCCTAGATGAGAATGGAAACAATGCCTGCTGGCTAATGATGTTCATCAATTTCTCAATGACAAGAAAATTCAGTTGATAGAAGCACCCAGTATATAATATTAATATTATTCAGCTTACACTTAGCAAATGGAGTAGGAAATGTCAACTCACTCCAGTATTCCTGCCTGGAGAATTCCATGGACAGAGGAGACTGGCGGGCTATAGTCCATGGGGTTGCAGAGAGTGGGACAGGACTGAGGACCTCAACCCACTCACTTAACAAAATAGATGATTGTATAGAGTTTCATTTCAGAGTATGGATTTAATTCCTAATTAAATAATAGCAAGCATTATTCTAGCCAACAAAGGTCCATCTAGTCAAAGCTATGGTTTTTCCAGTGGTCATGTATGGATGTGAGAGTTGGGCTATAAAGAAAGCTGAACACCAAAGAACTAATGCTTTTGAACTGTGGTGTTGGAGAAGACTGTTGAGAGTCCCTTGGACTGCAAGGAGATCTAGCCAGTCCACCCTAAATGAAATCAGTCCTGAATATTCATTGGAAGGACTGATGCTGCAGCTGAAACTAATACTTCGGCCACCTGATGCAAAGAACTGACTCATTGAAAAAGACCGTGATGCTGGGAAAGATTGAAGGCAGGAGGAGAAGGGGATGTCAGAGAATTAGACTATTGGATGGCATCACCAACTTGATAGACATGAGTTTGAGCAAGCTCCAGGAGTTGGTAATGGACAGGGAAGCCTGGCATGCTGCAGTCCATGGGGTCACAAAGTCAGACACAACTGAGCAACTGAACTGAACTGATTATTCTAGCACTTACTATTACTTTAGCACTTTTGTAAGCATTTTATACACACAATTTATTTTATCATGATCATAAGCTTTGCCAGAGGCAATATTATTATTCTAAGTTTACAGATGGAAAATCTGAGTGACAGAAAGTTCAAGTAACAAAGGTCCTACAGATAGTAAGTAGAAGAGACTGGTTCAAACTAAGCAGTCTGACTCCAGAATTCATCTCCGAACTGTGCTGCCTCTCCAAAGAAAATGCTCAGATTTGATTATATTAACAAACTCATGGGAAAGAATATTTATTCAGTACTGTCAACCAGATGCTATATTGACCATATGGCTTACAGAGATGAATACCATTGCATACATGTTTATATGTAAATTATGAACACAAAAGGTCTCCTAGAGACTAGATTATATATGACATTAGTGCAGGGCATAAAGAAAGGAGTGATCAGCATTTTATACATGACTATTTGTCCTAACTATAGCACTCATTTCTTGTGGCCTCTACTGACAAAAACAGAGAATCATTAAGTAATCAACATCCTTTTAAAATTTTTATATTAACATGTCTTAAGTGTGTTAGGGTTTCCCTGATAGCTCAGTTGGTAAAGAATCCACCTTCAATGCAGAAGACCCCAGTTTATTCCTGGGTCGGGAATATCCGCTGGAGAATTAATATGTCTTATGTCTTAAAGTGTTACATATTTCAACAGTCTCCTTTCCTTCCTCCTCTGTTTTGTCTCTCCCTTCCTTTTTTCATTCTTTCTTAAGTTCAATTCACACTTTTTTAAGCATATAATAGAACAAGACACTTCCTGCAATAGAATCGGTTAAAGACAAAAAGGGATCCTGTAAAGAAGGCACCTTTAAGTAGAGTTTGGAAAATTTCATTTTATTCTTAGTTTCCCACTGACACATTTTACAGCTTCCTTTGTGTAACTGCAGAGCCACAGACGGTCAGAGACCCACCTGCATCACCAGCAGCCCCCAGAGCTTTAAGCTGGTCTGCAGCCAGCACGAGGCCTCCTGTACGCGCGTATTCCATCTCAAGTGAGCCCCATTAACACCTGAGAAAAAGCAGGAGACCCAGGGACTCAGCCCTGAGAAGCCTGGCGCAGAGTGGCCTCTGCTCCAACACCTGGACTGAATGAGGAAGTATCAGAGTTACCGTGTGGCCAATCAAAAACACTTTCCTTTTCCTTCCTTATGATTTAAAATTCATCCCAGAGTGGCTATGTTATGTGTTGAAATAGACACATCCACAGAGAAAAGTCTAGGAGAGATTAAAATGGATTGAAATTATCAAAGATATTAGGGAAGGGGTAAAGAGACAACTGAGCTGTAAATTTCTTCGTGATACTGAATGACTTGATTGACACCAGTGAACTTAGATTGTGTGGTGCTTTTTCTTTTTTGCCAATTTTAACTTCTTTGAAGAATCTTTGTGGTTAAAATAAAATGAACTTAAATGGATTTAATGCAGAGTGCAAAGCTCTTAATAGGGAATGCTGTAATCTATATTTCGTTAGTTCTGCTGAAGCAGAATGGAAATCGTCTGACAATTCTAGCCCTGAGAGAGATTCTGTTTTTCTCATTCCATTTATTTATAAGGTCTATCCAGCTCCAAAGGGAGAATGCCCCAAAGTAGATGGACGTGAACTCACACCCCCTCTTACAAAAGGACTTCACAGAAGTCTAGCCGCATGATATTGAAGATATCCTTCTACACTGCAAAGCCTGCTTGCATAGGTCTAACAGCCCACTGAAGGAAGTAAAGCATTTGTTATTAGTATCTCTCATATTCTTCAAGATATTTTCAAATAATGCCTTATCTGTCTTTCTTGGGTGAGTCCTTATAAAACAACAATCATTTCCCACCTTACCCTCCAGCTTTTCCTCCCCCCTTGCTAGTTCGAGTTTTCACCAAAACGTTTAACTCTGTCTGGAATATTATGTATTTATATATTGTCAGTTTCTATCTAGTAGAATGAAAACCTTTGTTTTGTTCACTTGTCTACCCTGTAACTTGGAAAAGTGCCGGTCAGATGTAGTCAGTATCTGTTAAATGAGTAAATAATGAATAAACAAATGAGCATAAAGTCTCAACTTGCTCAATTTATACAGCTAATTGGTGGTAACCTCTAGAGTTAAACC
Organism: Bubalus bubalis; assembly: GCF_019923935.1. Taxonomy (NCBI): domain Eukaryota; kingdom Metazoa; phylum Chordata; class Mammalia; order Artiodactyla; family Bovidae; genus Bubalus; species Bubalus bubalis. The sequence goes on from NC_059163.1 coordinate 17,104,788, forward strand.
TTCAACCTTGCAAATCTATATCTATTGTGCTTTCTGCAAAAATCTTAGAAGTCCCTTTGAGGCCTGATATCTGAAAAAGTAATTTCCCAAGGTGTTTGGCACCCATAGTAGGTACTCAATAAATTTTGTTGCATTTGAATCTGAAAAAAACTTAATATACTACCCACCACATAAATGGGCTTCCCTGGTGGCTCATGTGGTAAAGAACATGCCTGCAATGCACCGACCTGGGTTTGATCCTTGGGTTGGGAAAATCCCCTGGAGAAGGATATGGCAACCCACTCCAGTATTCTTACCTGGAGAATCTCACGGACACAGGAGCCTGGGAGGCTACAGTTCATGGGGTTGCAAAGAGTCAGACACAACTGAGTGACTAACACTTTGACTTTTCACTTCACCACATAAATGGTATGATTTTCCACATTCCTGAAAGTCTTTGAAAGAACTCTACTGGGAGAAAGGGAGAAGTAGACAGTCCCTGAGATTTCAAGGAGAATAAGCAAAGCAAGTCAGTTAATAAACATAAACTATAATTCTTCAAGGAATCCACTGCAGTCCTCATTGGTTACTCCACACACCCTCAAGCCGATTCTCCCCACTAATCTCTTCAGGGTGAAATGTATCTTTTTGGTGTTGAACTTAATGCATGCTCTTTGTAGAAATTTAGAAATGCACAGAACAACACATGGAAGAAAACATAAACCTGTACTTTTACTGTTCATAAAAATAATTATAATATGCCTCTGTATATCTTTTCATATCTACCATATGCATGTATGCATATTGTGTATTGTAAATAGCTGAGATTCTAATGTACATACTATTTCTCTACCTGCTTTTTAAAAATTTAAATATGAATCATAAGCATTTCCCATTTCATTGGCTATTCTTAAAACATGAGTTTAAATGACTTTTTCTATGGATGCAATAGAATTTGTTTAACCATTCCCATATTTGATCCTAATCATTTACTACTATAAACAAAGACCATGAAAATATCATATAAATGAATATTTGTAAAATTTTATGAGTATTTTTTAATATACATCCCTTTTTGTGGAATTGCTCAGTCTAGAACATGCATTCATTTTTTCATTTCATGTTTAAATCTTGATTTCTCATGTATAGTTTCCTCAAACTATAGACATTTTATGTTTTGAAGAGTGTTGTGGACCCTCCATCTGGGTAGGCTATATTAGATTAAACTGTCTTAGCAATATATTTCCCTAAAGTTTTGTCAACATCTTATGATTAAAAATTTCATAGACAAATTAGATTGCTCATTTCCTATAATTTTATTTTATGACAAAAATAGTATATATTCATTACAGAAAATATGCAAATCTAGACATAAAGCAGAATAAAAGAAAAACCACCCACATTCTATCACATGCAAAACTTAACACTTTCAGGCACTTTCAGCTTTGGTTCTTGGTGTATATTATGAATGACCATAGTAGTATATCTAAAAATAATTTAAAATTTTAAAAGTAGGAGGAAACATATATTTTTAACTAAAAATATGAACATTTTCTCCTTTTTATTAGTTATTCATCTATAAAAATATCTTAATGGCTGCTTAGTGCTCCAATGTATGAATAATATTTTTCTCAAGTCCCTTATTTTTGGTTATAAAGGTTAATTCCAATCATATTACTTCAAGCATATTGAATAATGAGACATATATTTATTAACCATGGGTAATTCTTTCGATTCGTCTCATATATCTATTTTTTTTTTCAAAAGATATAGGATTAGTTTTTTTCCCATCATTGGACAGCTGGGGATTTTTACAGCAGGCAAGATAAGCAACCAGCCAAGGAAGTGCTTCTCATTTTAACATGCAGAGAAGAACATCTCTGTAGTCACCACAGTTCAAAGCATCTTTATTCAAGCCTAATGAGTCATCTAAGCCTGTTACTGGAAAACAGGAAGTCTCAAGTTCCAGTCCAGTTTTGACATCATCTGGGCAACAGTCTAAGGCAACAGCTTGTTCTGCAGGCTGGATTCTGACTGCAGACGTGATATTTACTGAGTTGCCTTACAAGGATTTGCAAAGATGCGTACCACCTTTTAAACAATTCTAAAAATACTGAGAGGGGCTAATGAGGCTCCTTTTTGGTCAGAGTATCGCCAGGCAGCAACTTGAGTAATAATGAGAGATGTTGTTGTCCAAACGAAAGCTCTGACTTTGAAAGTAGAACTTATATGGATGCTTAATTGATTCCGAGCGTCTAGTCCATCCTCCATCAGTAAGCTAACTACCTAACTAATTTGCACAGGTGCATTAATGAGTCATTAGTGTTGTCCCATAAATGTCTCACCAATAACCAGCACAGTGCTAGAAATACATGAGGAAATCAAAATTTAAACATGAAATGAAAGAATGAATGAGTGAATATGTCTTCTTCTCTCTTTACTTATACCAAGTTTTCTAATATATGTAACTCATACTGTGACTATTTTGATTTTAATTTGACCATCAGCTGAGAAGTGAGGAAACTAATGATATTCTGATGATCTTAAAGGCTTTAACTGATTTCTTTGTTCTTATTCAGAAAAATCCCCAATATCTATGTATTGAAAATAAAGATATTCAGTATTCAAATGATCTTTATAAGAGTCCTTTGAAACACATAAGGAACATTTTTATAACTAAAATATTATTTTTAATTAAAAATGTTGATGTGAACTATTTTAAAAAATTTTATTAAATTTGTTACAAAATTGCTTCTGTTTTATGTTTCAGTCATTTGGCCATGAGGCATGTGAGATCTTAACTCCCCAACCAGGGCTCAAACCCACAGCACCCCCTTATCACCGCCCCCACCCTCCACCCCTGCCAAACCTGCATTGGAAGGCAAAGTCTTAACCACTGGACCACCAAGGAAGTCCCTTAAAATATTATTAAAGGCCAAAGTTAATAAGTTATTGGATGGTGGAAGGTGCCAAGGATGATAAATGAGAAGCATGTGAGCTGCAATTATCAGCAGCAGACAAGAGCCCAAAGGAAGAATTGTCCCTGCACAGATGCATTTCCAAAGTGGCGGCCACCTCATCATGGTCTTAAATATTCAAATGAATAACCATACTAAAGACAACTTCATGTGCATTTTCTTATACCCCCAAATTAATAGAGAACAAAAAGCCATGTTAATTAAGTAAAAGTTTAACTTTAGTTTCTTCTGAAAGTGAAAAACATTAGTTTGCCTACAATGATTAAGCAGTTTATTTCCTCACAGTGCCATGAGGTGTAACAAGATAAACGGGCTGGTGCATTGAAGAAAGCAGCATCTTTGCTCATAAATGTCACTGAAAGTAGGTTTTTATGAACTTGAAATATAAAATAATCCCTAACACAGGAGACCTTAAAACAGGGAAGCTGATGTAGGGAGGCAGTGATGATTAATCAAAGATAATTTTCTCGGGGTCATCACAAAATATACACTGCGATATTTTGTTCTGAAATGTAATAATGTTGGACCTGAGATGAAAGTCCCTTTTACCAAGGACTGAGGAATTCAGAATGGAAAACTCAGAGGAAAACATTCAGAACTTGCTATGGCAGGAAAGGAGAGGCCACTTTTTGATTCTCCAAATCAGTTGAATTAAAACCTCCAGTGAGAATTTAATATAAGACAGCCTATTACATAATTTTGGACTTTTTTGTGCACCATTACTTTATTTGCTTCCATTAATAATCTCTTAGTTTGGAATCCTATTAGTAAATTATTTTGAATATTCATGTATATAATATGTGAAATGTGTGTGTGCACATGCTCAGCTGCTTCCATCGCTTTGCAACCCCATGGACGGCACCCTGCCAGGCTCCTCTGTCCAGGGGATTCTCCAGGCAAGAATACTGGAGTGGATTCCCATTTCCTACCCCAGGAGGTCTTCCAGACCCAGGGATTGAACCTGCATCTCTTGTGTCTCCAGCACTGGCAGGCAGATTCTTTACCAGTGCACCACCTAGGAACCCCCCAACATGTGAAATACATGAGTTTAAAAGATGGCATAGTGACAAGCAGGGAGGAAGGTAGTAATATCACTAAATTTTTGTGATAAAATAGATTCTTTGAGTACCTCTGACATAGCCACTGCTTCCTTCTAAAATAGGATTATGCTTTCTTGCCTTATCACATTAGCAAACTTGTTTGTATAAAATAAAACATTTCGTGGAGGATGATTAAAAATCACTCTGTGGCTCTCAAGAAGTTTCTACCAACACCCAAATCTTCCCTTAAACGTTTTGTGTTTCCTCCAAAAAGCAGAGCCTCATTATAAACTATGTGGTCATTTGCTTTAAATATTACATTTTACCTTGAAAATTATGTGAAATATATTTTTTCAATACTGCTTCCTCTTCAATGTTCAATGCAGAGTTTTATCTGTATCATAGCTTAGGTTTGATTAAAAAAAAAAAACCAGACACAATTCTGGGGATAGTAATGTAGATATCTCACTAAATGCTCTATCACACAGAAAAAGTCTAGCTATCTTGCCATACTCAATAAAGCCCTGCTTCCCAACTGGGTTTATACATTCAATACTATCCCATTCAGAATCCCAGCAAATTATTTTTCAAGTATCTACGAATGGATTCTAAAGTTTATGTGAGAGGCAGAAGAACCAGAATAGCCAACACATTATTGAAACAAAAGAACAAAGTCAAGAACTGGCACCACTCAACTTTAAGACTTATGAAAAAGCAACAGGAATCGAGACAGTGTGAGGTTGACAAAAGAACAGACAAAAAGTTCAGTGGAATGGAGCACAGAGTCCAGAAGTAGACCCACATATCAGAAATATACTCAACTGATCTTTGACAAGAGAGTCTCTTCAACAAATGGTTTTGGAATAACCAGACACCAATATGAAAGAGAGAGAGAGAGAGAGAATCTAGAATAGACCTTAATATCCTTCACAAAAATTAATTCCAAATGTATAATAGACCTATAATTAAAACAAAAAACTACAAAACAGAAGATCATTGGAGAAAACCTAGATGGCTTTGGGTATGATACATTTTAAAATATAAACACCACCAAAACATGATCCATAAAAGAAAATAAATGATTGATAAGTTGGACTTCATTAAAATTTAAAACTTCTGCTCCATGAAAGAATGTCAAGAAAACAAGAGGACAAGCTATAGACTGGGAGAAAACATTTATGAAAGGCACAGCTGATAATAGTTGGTTTTCCAAAATATAAAAAGAACTCTTAAGAACTGTGTGTTCTTTGTTGATCTCTATGAATTAACAGTTTTAAAGAATCTGTGACTCCTTGAAGTAGTTTTTCTACATGGACCAAAGGAGAAGATTATATCCATTTCTGTTTACTTTCTTCATAAAGTATTCTATAAAATTTCAAAATAAAACTTTCAACATAGAAATACCAAAATTCAAAAAAAAAAAAAAAAAAAGCACACACACACAAAAAAAGAAATCCAAAATTCAGCATGCAATACTTCAGAACCTAAGCAGTTCCACCACTGGTATTTGTATACTGTACAAAAAACTTTTTATCGGTTCTCAACTGGGGACACCTGGCAATGTCTGCAGGCATTCTGAGTTGTTACAACTCGGGGAGGGCATGCTATTGGCATCTAGTGGGTAGAGGCTAGCGATGCTGTAATTCACAAGACATACACACAAGGAACTGGTTGGCCTCTAATGTCAATAGAGTTGATGTTGAAAAACCCTACTTTAAAGTGAGTTAAAGGAAAGATTCAAATAAAGTGGTTGCTATCAATACATGTAACACTGGGCAAAAAGTTATCTCTCAAATGGGTTTTGATACAGTAGAAATAATACAGTTTATTTCTGAGTGTTCATTCAGACATTTATTTACCTAACAAATATTGAGCACCTGTTGTATGCCAAGAACTATTGTACATGAATTCCTAAGGATACATCCTTAAGTAGAACAGAATACAATTTCACTTCTACAGCAGTGACATTTTAGTTGAAAAATAGATTACAAAAAAATAAATTGAAAAATAAAGACTATGGTGAATGGTACAAAGGAAAGGAACAAAGGGGGCTCATATAGTGTTGAATATTCATAACATTCTTAAAAAATGAATAAAATAATAACATGTCATAACATTACTGAAGTGTTTGGACAAAAATGAATATAATCGTTTGTGCTGTAAAAACCACCCTAAGAGCATATTCAAATTTTATCCATCACTTAGGAAAAAAGACTTATTTGAGCATTTATTTCTTACATTCTTTAGTAAGAGATGACCAGAATGCAAAGCTAAAAAGGCTTTTCAAGGCATGCATGAATTTTAATATATTGCCCCAGGAATTTTTTTTAAAAAAAAGTTTATGTGGGAGCTGTTAACAGAGTTGAATAATTATAGAATATTACATGCTGCTGCTGCTGCTACTAAGTCGCTTCAGTCATGTCCGACTCTGTGCAACCCCAGAGACAGCAGCCCATCAGACTCCTCTGTCCCTGGGATTCTCCAGGCAAGAATACCAGAGTGGGTTGCCATTTCCTTCTCCAATATTACATGCATGTTGCATGAAAAGCATACTGATGGGAACCACATCAGGAAGGAGAAGCAGCGCAAATTCTTCAACTGAATAGCTCAGCCCAGAAGTTCCTGAACTATGAAAATACTTTACCATATCTGATCTAAAATTTGCTTTGGAGTTTCAGCCTTCCAAAGGAAGATAAGTGATCTCTTTAAGCCACTGTAAGAGAAATTTAACAATATGCTTGGATGCTCAGTCAGGTCTGACTCTGCAACCCCATGGACTGTAGCCCGCCAGGCTCCTCTGTTCATGGGGTTCTCCAGGCAGTAATAGTGGAGTGGGTTGCCATGCTCCAGGGCATCTTCCCAATCCGGGGATTGAACCCAATGCTCTTATGTCTCCTGCATTGGCAGGCCAGTTCTTTACCACTAGAGCTACCTGACAAAACACACATCTGAATGTGCTGTGCCTTCTAGACCTTTTTCTCTGATAGATGAAAGTCCCATTTCCTCTCTCCTCACTTGAAGTACAGAAAGTTCTGTTTTCTTAGTTTCTTTCTTGCTCTTCTGAAAATACTTTCCCCTAAGAGACACATGCCCCACTCCAGTACTCTTGCCTGGCAAATCCCATGGACGGAGGAGCCTGGTAGGCTGCAGTCCATGGGGTTGCTGGGAGTTGGACACGACTGAGTGACTTCACTTTCACTTTTCACTTTCATGCACTGGAGAAAGAAATGGCAACCCACTCCAGTGTTCTTGCCTGGAGAATCCCAGGGACGGGGAGCCTTGTGGGCTGCCGTCAATGGGGTCACACAGAGTCGGACATGACTGAAGTGACTTAGCAGGAGCAGCATCAAGAGATACATGTGAATTACTATTCAATTGGATGCATTAAATTTTAGTTTTGTATTATACCTACCATGAGTCCTACATGTAAAATTCAAGTGGAAATGACTCTACTATTTATATTTTGCATGTTATACTATGACCTTAAATCAGCACCATACTTGTAGTAATTACAGATGTTGTATAAATTGTAGTCTGCAAAGATAATACTCTTTTTAAACAAAATGAATTAATTTGACATTGTTTATTTGTTCATTCAGTTAATATATATTTAACACTTACTTTATACTCAACAACCTGTTATATGCTGGGACTAAAACTGAGGATAAGGTGGCATGGTTTCAGCTGTATGGGACTAATGTTTTATTTGGGAATACAAACAATAAATATGTCACAAAAAGAATTTATAGTTATAAATCACGATAAGTGCTGTATATAGAAAAAAGAAACCAGTGTGCTGAAATAGAGAATTGGGAGATGGCATAGCAGATTTCCTCTCTAGAGAGGTCTACAGTGGTAGAAGGGAATGGCAGGTGCTAAGGCCCCGGGGTAGAAAAGAGCTGGGTGTGTTATAGACACAGAAAAGAAGGCACTGCGACTGAGGCAGAGTCATGAAGTGAGAAGAGGACAGGAGAATCTGGAGCTATAGGCATGTCCAGATAATACAAGCCTCTGTTGAGGACATTTACCCTTCTCAGCCTCAGTTTCCTTATAAATGAACTGAAGGGTGGCTTTTAGGAAGAATGACAATTAGCTACCGTAATTGTGATATGCCTAAATACGAATAGTTAGAATTGGATATAGCTGTAGAATGTGAGAATAGCTCCATGTTAGTGCCCAATGAATTCAGACTCTCAGTAGCTCTGGATTTTGTATTCACTTATTAATCATACAGAACACAGCTAAATTTTTACCTCATTTAAAAAAGAAAATAAATAAATTTCAAAACTAACAAGATGAATTGACATCAAATTGATCTTTTGAGAAGTCATAAAGTTTCTACTTTTTTGCTTTATAATGTGCTGCATAAAGAACAAGGATTCTTGTGACATATTAAACTTTAACGTATCTATCCCTCAGGATAAGCTTGAAGTCATCCTCCAAGTTAAAGTGAAGGATGAAAGGTGCACGTGAGAATCTCCCACGTGCCATCTCAGTTGTCACATGCTGTCATCCATCATAATTATGAATTCACACGTCTTCAGATATATTCACCGATATTTTAATGGGGAAATTTGTTTGCTTAATTTCATGTTATAACCAATTTACTATAGGCTCAACTGATAGATAGCATCACTGACTCAGTGGTCACGAATTTCAGCAAACTCCAGGAGATAGTGAAGGACAGAGGAACGGTGCTGCAGTCCAGGGGGTTGCAAAGAGTTGGACATGACTCAGCCACTGAACAACAACAATTGACAGTATTCTGACAGTCAAGTTTTATTTATTAAGACTATTTATTAATCTGTTAAGGAGGCAGCCTTTCCAGATGGAAATTATCAAGGTATTTATAATTACAGTTTTAATAAAAAGTCCACTTCCGTGTGTGTATATATATATATAATATCTCATTAAGCAAACATCTATTTAAGGCCCTCCCACACATCAGTGTCTACACTGAGAAAGATGCAGGCACAGGCCAAAAGAAGCATAAAGTTAACATTTTTGCAAGTTTTTCTTTTTTTTAATTTAAATTTATTTATTTTAATTGGAGGCTAATTACTTTACAATATTGTATTGGTTCTGCCACACATCAACATGAAAAGAGATTTTATACAAACTTACTTGCAAGATCTTTGGGGGACTCATATGACTAGAGATAAAGAACCAATGCATACATAAAGTTTGGGAACGGGTCATATGTTTTTCTGCTCCTTACCCCTCTAAACAATTCCTACCCACCCTGCGAGGAACCACTTTTCTCTCCTCCAATAAGGACTTGATTTTCTCCAGAAACTTGGTTTTCTGAAGTATTTTCTCCTTTATTTATCTCGTATTACTCTCAACTACATTATTTAAGTGCTAACTATGTGCTTCAGCTTCAGCATCAGCATCAGTCCTTCCAATGAATATTCAGGACTGATTTCCTTTAGGATTGACTGGCAACTCTCAAGAGTCTTCAACACCACAGTTTAAAAGCTGAAGCCACCTGATGCAAAGACCTGACTCATTGGAAAAGACCCTAATGCTGGGAAAGATTGAAGGCAGGATGAGAAGGAGACGATAGAGCATGAGATGGTTGGATGGCATCACCGACTCAATGGACATGAGTTTGAGCAAGTTCCCTGAGCTGGTGATGGACAGGGAAGCTTGGTGTGCTGCAGTCCATGGGGTCGCAGAGTCAGACATGACTGAGCGACTGAATTGAACTGACTGAACTATGTGCTAGGCAATGGGAACACATAAATAAGACTTTGTAGCTTTCCTCACCAAGTACATAGCCTAATTAATAACTATATTTAAAGCAAGGAACTCACATATCAAAAACCTAAGTATTGAGTTGTGAGGTTTTAGGCACAATGAAAGTTGTTGAGTATTTAATTGAAAAAATAATTTGTCCATTTCACTTTAAATGAAGAAAAGGAAAAAATTCTATATTTTTTAAGTTACCAGTTTATACCAATAATGCCTTCTACATTAAGATCAGGTGAAAAATATTTTCTAAACATTACTTCAAACATGTAATTTATTTATGAAAGTGCATGCTCAGTCACTCAGTCATCTCCAACTCTTGTGACCACATGGACTGAAGCCCACCAGGCTTCTCTCTCCATGGCATTCTCCAGGCAAAAATACTGGAGTGGGTTGCCATTCTCTTCTCCAGGGGATCTTCCTGACCCAGGGATCAAACCCACATCTCCTGTGTCTCCTGCACTGTTGGGTGGATTCTTTACCACTGAACCACTTAGGAAGCCCCATTCATGAAAGTGGCATCTACATAAGATGTATATTTAAGTATTAATGGTTACAATGAAATGTGAAAACCTTGCTTTAAAAAAAAGCTATTTTTCAATGACAGACTGAGTGCTTTGTATAAATCTGCTAGTCATTGTTCCTTTAACATGAACATTTTTTCTTTGACAAATGATCACTTTATATATTTTTAAAATTTTATTTTATTTCAAATGATACTTGGACTTAAAAATATTGTTATCTCTAGTTAGAGAGGAGGTAAGCAATGGATATTTTGAATGCTACTGAAAAACACTAATGGTAAACTTGAAGTTGGACTCCTTGCTCCTCATTACAGTAAAAGAAATTCTAGCCATTAAAGCCATACAACTTTTATCTTTTTTGTTTCTTAGAACACCTGATAAATCTGTATGTAGGTCAAGAAGCAACAGCTAGAACCAGATATGACAAGAGACTGGTTCCAAATTGGGAAAGGAGTACATCAAGGCTGTATATTGTCACCCTGCTTATTCATCTTGTACATCATGTGAAATTCCAGTCTGGATAAAGCACCAGATGGAATCAAGATTGCCAGGAGAAATATCAATAACCTCAGATATGCAGATGACACCACCCTTATGGCAGAAAGTGAAGAAGAACTAAAGAGCCTCTTGATGAAAGTGAAAGGGGACAGTGAAAAAGATGGCTTAAAATTCAACCTTCAAAAAACAAAGATCATGGCATCCAGTCCCCTCACTTATTGGCAAATAGATGGGGAAACAATGGAAACAATGAGAGACTTTATTTCTTGGGCTCCAAAATCACTGCAGATGATGACTGCAGCCATGAAATTAAGAGACTCTTGCTCCTTGGAAGAAAGTTATGACCAACCTAGACAGCATATTAAAAAGCAGAGACATTAATTTGCCAACAAAGGTCCATCTAGTCAAAGTCATGGTTTTTCCAGTAGTCATGTATGGATGTGAGAGATGGACCACAAAGAAAGCTGAACACTGAAGAATTGATGCTTTTGTACTGTGGTGTTGAGAAGACTCTTGAGACTCCTGTGTACTGCAAGGAGATCCAATGAGTCAATCCTAAAGGAAACCAATCCTGAATATTTACTGGTAGGACTGATGCTGAAGCTGAAACTCCAATACGTTGGCCACTCAATGCGGAAAACAACTCATTTTAAAAGACCCTGACGCTGGGAAAGATTGAAGGCAGGAGGAGAAGGGGAAGATAGAGGATGAGATGGTTGGATGACTTCACTGACTTGATAGACATGAGTTTGAGCAAGTTCTGAGAGTTGGTGATGGACAGGAAAGCCTGGTGTGCTGCAGTCCATGGGGTCAAAAAGACTCAGACACAACTGAGCAACTGAATTGAACTGAACTGAACTGTGAACACCTAGGCAAATGATGGATATTATGTTCAATTGTTTTATGTATAAATTCTATTCCATTTGTATTTCAGTAGAATATTCCCAATTTCATCCCCTTGAATGTGACCATTTTTATTTTACAAAAGCTGGTTTTAAAACTGAGAGACAAGTAAGATTACAGGGAGAAAGTAATGCAGGATTTTAACTGTCCTCCTCTTAACCACAAGCATGTCCAGTTAAACCAGAAGAGAATTCCTTGAGTCGCTGAAAAGGTTCCATCTCCCTTCTCTTCTCTTAACTCATCCAACTTTTATCTGAACATCACTAGGAAAGTAATATTTTCTATGGAAGATAAATAAAAACTGGAAAATACTCACTCCAAAGTTGTTATTACAACTTTATTATAAGTCTCAGGACCTTGACTCTTGATCATTCTGGCTGTCCACTCTCTACTTAATATTTAACTTTCAATGCTGGCACAATTTTGGCTCCATACCCCAAAGCACAAAAGACTGCAGGCACATAACGAGTAGAATCCTTAGGATAAAACTGGACTCATAAACATGCATCACAGTTTTCTTCATATAAAGTGAAAGCACAGTTCCAGGAATTATTTGGTTTCTGCTTGTCATATCCCATTCTGTCTATACCAAAAGATTTTAACCACCAATTGTGATTCTGGTTAGGTAGAAGAAAGTAAGTTTTAATTGCAAAATGATATTTTTTTGCATATGTGGGCATTTATTATTATATTGGTAAATAAGAAACCAAAAATAAAGTATACTAGTTCCTTTGGAGAAACTATCATCCTAGGTATTGCTGAGTGAGAAAAGCAGGATGGAGAAAAGTTGGCATGTATGACACAATGTTTTTAAAAGAACATACCCTCCTATTTTGCAAGTAATGGTGAGTATGAATATTCATGTGTATGTATATTTCCTATAATTATATGCATATGAAAAATACAGAGGGAAAAGTACTAGGTTGTTAACATGGGACATTTTTATTTGGGGAGAAAATGAAAAAGAAAAGAGGGACAGAAAAATGTCAAAAAAAAAAAAAATGTGGCACTGAAAAAGTCAACAACATACTCCCAAGGGTTGGAGAATGAACATAGAGAGGGTTGCTAGGTGAAGACAGATGTCTGGCAATGGCAGAATGAAGAAGATTCCAACTATATTAATTAAGTAAAATTATGTATGCATACATATTTATTAGAAACTTAATGTGATAAAATATATTACATTTGGTCATTTTGTTAAACATTTCAGCAATGCTTTCATTGAACTACCAGTGATTTCAAACCAGTGAGTCATTTCCAGTGCATTAATCATCCTCCTTTTAAAAAAAAATCATACATTTTATAATTCATTTTTAAACAATTGATAAACATCCAATAATGGAATCCAACTAACTGAGTTAGGTCATCATCCAGTACTATTAACAAAAAATTAAGATACTTTGAGCACTGAATTTAAATCCAAAATGTTCTGTTAATGAAATATTTCAGGGTATCTTTCTTTATTGTTTGATTTTTTCATTGAACTGTTATGAAATAATATGTGATACCTGATGAAAAGAGGAAATTAGATACAAATTAAAGAGGAGAATACAACATACATTGATAGTAACAATTATTTGAAGAATAAGAGCATCAGGAAGCAGTCATTTTGTAATTAGCAAAAGAAAAATGTCAAGATAAAGGATGTGATGAGATGTATATCAGTGTGCATCCTTCTCCTTTATTGAGATCTTTATATCCTTGCTGCTGCTGCTGCTGCTAAGTCGCTTCAGTCATGTCCGACTCTGTGCGACCCCATAGACAGCAGCCCACCAGGCTCCCCCGTCCCTGGGATTCTCCGGGCAAGAACACTGGAGTGGTTGCCATTTCCTTCTCCAATGTATGAAAGTGAAAAGTGAAAGTGAAGTCGCTCAGTCATGTCCAATACTTAGCAACCCCATGGACTGCAGCCTACCAGGCTCCTCCGTCCATGGGATTTTCCAGGCAAGAGTACTGGAGTGGGTTGCCATTGCCTTCTCCGCTTTATATCCTTAGGCAACTTCAAGTGGCTGCCTCTTGCCCTACCACTGCATCTTGCAGGATTCCCTTGACCTTTTCTTGGAGGGCAGATCTAGTGATAACAAACTCCCTCAGCTTTCTTCTTTCAGGGAACACCTTACTTCCTCTCCGTGTTTTGAAGGCTAGTTTTGTTGGATACAAAATTCCTGAAGATGTCGTGTTTTTTTTTTCCCCTTCTTTTAGCACTTTGAATATTTTGACAGATAAGAAATATGTTGAAAACCTTATTGCGAATCTCTTGTGTGGGACAAGTTACTTAAGTCTTGCTGTTTTCAAAATTCTTTTTATCTTTGACTTTTGATAGTTTGATTATAATGTGTCTTGGCATGGTTCTCTTTGGGTTTGTCCTACTTCATTATTGAGTTTCTTTGGTGTTTACATTCACATCTTTCATGAAAGTTGGTAAGGTTTCAGCCATTATTTCTTCAAATATTCTCTCTGCCTCTTTCTCTCCTCTCCTTCCAGGATTCCCCCAATGCTTATATTGGTCCATTTTATATGGCACAGATCCCTTAAACTTTGTTCACATTTTTGTAATGATTTTCCTTTGTTCTTCAGGCTCAGTAATTTCCATTCTTATATTTAAGCTCACTGATTATTTCTTCTGTCTGCTCAAATCTGCCTTTGAATGACTCTGAATTTTTTATTCATTTTATTATTTTAGTTCCAAAACTTCTTGTTGGCTTCTTTGCAGGTTTTCTATCACACACTAGCAAAGTAATGCTTAAAATTCTACAAGCAAGGCTTCAGCAGTACATGAACCATGAAATTCCAGATGTTAAAACTGGATTTAGAAAAGGCAGAAGAACCAGAGATCAAACTGCCAACATCTGTTGGATCATCAAAAAAGAGAGTTCCAGAAAAACATCTACTTCTGCTTTATTAACTATGCCAAAGCCTTTGACTGTGTGGATCACAACAAACTGGAAAATTCTGAAAGAGATAGGAATACCAGACCACCTGACCTGCCTCCTAAGAAATCTCTTTGCAGGTCAAGAAGCAACAGCTAGAACTAGACATGGAATAACAGACTAGTTCCAAATCGGGAAAGGAATATGTCAAGACTGTATCATGTCATCCTCCTGATTTAACTTATATATGCAGAGTACATCATGTGAAATGGCAGGCTGGATGAAGCACAAGCTGGAATCAAGATTGCCAGGAGAAATATCAATAACATCAGATATGCAGATGACACCACCCTTATGGCAGAAAGTGAAGAAGAACTAGAGTCTCTTGATGAACATGAAAGGGGAGAGGGAAAAAGATGGCTTAAAGCTCAACATTCAGAAAACTAAGATCATGGCATCTGGTCCCATCACTTCATGGCAAATAGATGGGGAAACAATGGAAACAGTGACAGACTTTTTTTGGGGGGGACTCCAAACTCATTGCAGATGGTGACTGCAGCCATGAAATTAAAAAATGCTTGATCCTTAGAAGAAAAGTTATGACAAACCTAGACAGCATATTAAAAAGCAGAGACATTACTTTGCTGACTAAGGTCCATCTAGTTAAAGCTATGGTTTTTCCAGTAGTCATGTACGGATGTGAGAGTTGGGCCATAAAGAAAGCTGAACACTGAAGAATTGATGCGTTTGAACTGTGGTGTTGGAAAAAACTCTTGAGACTCCCTTGGACTGCAAGGAGATCCAACCACTCAATCCTAAAGGAAATCAGTCCTGAATATTCATTGGAAAGACTGATGCTGAAGGTGAAACTCCAATACTTTGGTCACCTGATGCAAAGAACTGACTCATTGGAAAAGACCCTGATGCTGGGAAAGATTGAAGGGAGGAGGAGAAGGGGATGACAGAGGATGAGATGGTTGGATGGCATCACCAACTCAATGGACATGAGTTTGAGCAAGGTCTGGAAGACAGTGAAGGACAGGGAAGCTTGGCGTACTCCATCCATGGGGTCACAAAGCGTCAGACATGACTGAGCGACTGAATTGAACTATCTCTTTATTGATATTTCCATTTTGTTCCTATATCATTTTCTTTACTTTCTCCACATCTTTCCCTAGTTCTTTGCACATCTTTAAGACAGTTTGAAACTGATTTTTTTCTAGTAGATCTGTGATTTGTTCTTTTTCAGTGATAGATTCTCTTGATTTATTTTTTCCTTTAAATGGTCCATACTTTCCTGTTTCTTTAAATGTCTTGTGGATTTTTGTTTTTGTTGTTGTTGTTGCAAACTGGACATTTAAATCTGATTATGTAGTAACTCTGAGAATCAAATCCTCCTCTTTCCCCAGAACTTGCTGTTTTTGTTTATTGTCTGTTTTATTGTTGTAGGCTGTCTCTGTGCCAAGAATTACCCTGAGTTGTAAACTGAAGGTCTTCTCATATCTTTTCAGAGCCTGTGAAGTTCCCTTGGCATGTGTCATCACTTTCTAATTTTCTTCCTAAATGCAGTTGCTTTTCAATATTCTAGCTTTTAATGTCTGGCTTCCAAAAAGTAAAAAGAGAAACTAAGGGGGAAGGGGTGGGAACAAAAGGATACAGGCCCTTTAAATACCCTGGAAGTCACTTCAGCTGAGAGATTTGCAGCAATGGTGGGAGATGAAACAACAATGGATGCCTGCTTCTTTGAACTTCTGTGATCAGAAGAAGCAATCAGTGATCAGAGAACAGATGCCCCAGATTTGGAGAACAGGGTCCTTTTTTGCCCATCCTGGCTTCCATAAATTCTATACAAGTTGCTTCTGCAACATATGCACAACTTCCTGCCATGTGGCTGGAGGTGGGTGATGGGTAGCTGCTACTCTGCTAGGAGCTAAAACTGATCAAAATTATATTCATGATCATTTATACTGGCCATGCCTTCCCCTGGAATTACAAGCTTCAAAATAGTTACATCAGACAGATTCTGCCAGCACAATCTAGGTGGGGAGACAAATTTCTGATGCGTCCTATTCCACTATCTTCCCAGAATCCTCCAAAATAATATTGATTTTTAACTAAAAAGACAGTGCCATCAGTTTCCTGATGGAAGTACTTATATACAGGCTAGGCACTGGCATTCAGAAAGGAGTTGGAGACTGGGACGCAGTTTCTTAATGGTAAATCAGAGCAAGGCATCTTTCTTCTATTTGTCAGATCATCATTACTAAGTCAGGCTTCCCAGGTGGCTCAGTGGTAAAGAACCCACCTGCCAATGCAGGAGATGCAGGAGACATAGGTTTGATCCCTGGGTCAGGAAGCTCCCCTGGCAGAGGGCATGACAACCCCCCCAGTATTCTTGCCTGGAGAATCCCAGGGGCAGAGGAGCCTGGCGGGCTACAGTCCATAGGTCACAATGAGTTGGGCACGACTGAAGCAACTGAGCATTCAGGCATACATTACTAAAGTCAGCCTTAACATTGTATTAATTATTCTAGTATGACGAAACACACTGTGATGCCTACACTTAACATTATTGGACCTCTTGGGAAATGAATACGCTGTATAAAAGTCATATAATTCACAAGCTACACTTGTCTTTGTAATGTTTCTTTTTCAGTTATTTCAATCTCTGAAACCATTTTGTGAGGCTTGTTTTCATTTTCCCCTTTTATTTTACACTTCTTTCATAGCCCTTATTTGTATTTCTCTACCTAACCATTTATTTAGCAGCAGCTTTTCATTATGTTCCCCAAAGTCTTTTTACATAAACCACACAGGAAAAGAAGGTACCAATTTTCTAATTCAGCAGGGTTATTTGCATTTATGAGCAAATGCTAAACACTGAAATTCAGTGAGAAAATTAAACCATGAATCTCAACCTAAGTATGGTTTAGTTCTTTAAAAGGAACTTTGAGACTTTGCCTACACCTATAAATACCATCTAATTTGTTTACTGTTAGGTGCTTTATGCTATCACTTTCTAGGTACAAAATGAACTAGGCAAAATAGACAATGTGTCTATGGTTGCCAGAGGGAGACTTATTTCTAGTGAAATCTTCATATATTGGATGTCTGAAAGGAAAGGAGCTTCCCATTTCCTGATGTGCTCCATCAACCTGAGAAAGGGGTTATTCCCTTGTTGTGTTTGGCTTAATAGTTCAGTTTGTACCATTTATTGGAGTAGGGGAAAGTTTTCAGGTTCTGCAATGCCCCATTTCTTTCAGGTTCATTAATGTCCCTTGGACAAATAGTGTCCAGGTCTGAGTGAAAAAGGAGGTGGAGTTGGTTATAGTGAGCATGGACATATTAGGCAGATTAGGGTCAACAGAAGAGAGCAAAATCATAAAGAGGTTGTTGTTTTTTTAAAAAAGGAAAGTATATAGGATTGCAGTGTTTGTCAGCTGAGTCTCTTCTTTTTTCTTCTTTTAAAGATTTTTATTTGATGTGGACCATTTTTAAAGTCTTTATTGAATTTTTTACTACCTCTGCTTTAGCTTTTTTTTTTTTTTTTTTGGCTGTGAGATATGTGGGGTCTTAGCTCCCCAACCAGGGATCAAACTTGTACCCCCTGCATTACAAGGTGAAGTCTTAACCACTGGACCATCAGGGAAGTCCCTAAACTCACGTTTCCACATTGACTATATGATTACCTTTCATATGAATGAATCAAAGAATGGATTTTGTGTTCCATTTAGTCTCTTTTGTACCTGTATACAGTTAAGTACATTTTAAGTAATGTTTTCATTTTGTTTTGTTAATGTACTGACTGGTGAATGGATTGGAAAATGATAGGTGACTTTTGTGGGGTTACAAAATACTTGCTTGCCATATGTTTTAGAGAGAATAAGCCATTACTGGCTTCCCCAATGGCTCAAGTAATAAAGTATCTGCTTTCAATGCAGGAGACACAGGAGACGTGGGTTCAATCCCTGGGTCAGGAAGATTCCCCCTGGAGGAGGAAGTGGCAACTCACTCCAGTATTCTTGCCTGGAAAACTCCATGGACAGAGAAGTGTGGCAGGCTACAGTCCATAAGAGTAGCTCTTGTCCAAAGAGCTGGACAAGACTGACCATGAGTATTGATGATGATGATGAATTCTAATGAGTTCTTGACATTCTAATGCTTGTATTCAGAAGAGATGGAAGTTATTTTAGTAAGTACCCTGAGACAGAAAATAAGATTCCTTTCTTTACATATGGATTAGAGGGCCAATTCAATAGCTATTCAATCTAAGGCAAGGCTGGTAGATAGATTTCATCTCTCCTGAAAACCCTGAATGACTTTTTGTGGCTGCCTGGAATGCTATATTAAGAAAGATTTCAATGCATTTACCAGCCTAGTGAGAAAGGAGTGCTGGGATGGAGTGGACAAGTCTGCCTTGAAGATAGAAAAGAAGAGGACCCACTTCTGACAAACCAAGCCTAAGATCATTGTACATTAGACTGTATGTTAGGCCAGAGGTTTTCAAACTTATTTTTGCTTCTGCTATGATGTAAGTAATTGGTAGTAAAGCTAATAATAATGTATGCATGTTGTCTTTGTGGATGTTGGTTGTTCATGGTCTAGAAATACTATTAACTAACATACACTAAGTATTTCCTACATGCCATATACCGTGCTAAGCACCTTATAGGTAGCAGCTCACAACTACCATTTAGTGCTCACACCAATCCTTTGACAAAGTTATACTAGGGTCAGTTCTCAGCGCCTTATCTGCAATTCCATGCTTTTCTCTTTTCATGAAGAGTGTCAGAGTGCCAGTAGTACAGAGACTATGTTGAATGCACTGAAATATTTGAAAAAGTGAAATTTTCTCAAGCTTTAATAGTTTAATGACTTGTGACACACCTCCTAGCTTATTGACACAGGAGCATAGCAACACTCAAGTTGAGCCCTCTGATACTACACTTGCCATTCTGCCCAGACTCACTCCCTAATCCCAGACTGAATGTCATGGAAACGTGCGAGTTTTTGATAAAATGGAAAGCAGGTGATCATTGGTAGAGGCGTGACTGCCAGTTCCCCAAAAGTGCTATCAAATCAGTTACAACTGCAAATAGTACAGGTTAGTGGTGCTACAAGAGAAGGGCAGTAAACCTACTTTAGTTAATCCTTTCATTTTACACATGTGAAAACTAAGACCAAGGATTCTTATTTATATTTCACTACTCTTTAACTTTTTCCTATACATATTTTAAGAACTGTGGCAAATGTACTGAAAAAAGTGAGAGTGTTAATGTTAAATTTTACATACACCCTTAGGTCTACTTTTATGTGCACTGATAATTTTGACAAAGGTTGTAGGGAGTAAAACTCGATCTATTATAATATATATTATTTGGGAGGGCAAATATGTCAGATGGCAGGTACTCAATGAGGGTTTATTTTAATTAAAGACAGAAGACAAGGAGAAAGTGAGAGAAAGAAGAAAGGAACAAGAAAGAAAGGGAGGAAAGAAGGAAGCTTTCCCATTCCCAATGAATTAAAATCTCATCTACATTAAATAGTCATGTTCTAAATAGTAGCATCTCTGGGCTAACAATTCATTCTCTAGCACTCATATATTAAGCATTGCTTTCAGAGGGACTTTTTCCTTCTTGAAAAGGAGATAATCAAACTGAACATGCAAAAAATATAGTAACTAGTACACAAATATGGCATGGTATGGAAATTTACAAAATGGCTTTGAAAACTATTCAATTTAACTTCTAGACTTTTAATTAAAAGGAAAACATCTGAAAATTAAAATCTACATTCTATTTTAAACTCTTGAATCTACTTTAAAAGCATTGGGTAGCATACAGGATTAGTATGTACTATGTATTTCTATCAAAGTATTTTGATGGTAAGATATCTCAAACTAAAAAAGGCACCAAAACCACAAAATGTAAAATTTCTCTCAAAATTAACACAATATCCTTTACTTTTGTTGTAAAAGATAAGGTTTCTTTGTGATATATTTAACAAAGAAGATCTGTCAAGCTGACTTCTCTGAAGCACAGCAGGTCTCCACTCTAACCAACTCAATGCAAAGATATGGCTCTAGCTACATTCAAACAGGAATTATAAGGCTCAAAAGAGGATCAGAAATGAGAACAGCTTGATATTGAGAACCAAAGAAAATGAAAGGTGTATACATCTGTTGCTAATGGATTAGCCTGAGGTGTAGAAGTTGTTAATAAGAACCAGATTCATTATCTGGTAAGTTTTCAGACATGCCTCCAAACTGGTTATTATCATAATTATATGATAAAAAGAGCTTGCTCCAATATTAAACATAAAAAAAAAATGTATTTTCCCTAGTCAAGTTTACTAGTGCTATAATGTTCTGTCCTCTGGCTTTTTTTTTTTTTTTGTATTGGGTAAACGAATTTTGGAACACTAATAAAAGATGCATTTCAACAGTTATTAAAATTTCAAGCTAAAAATATATTAGAAATCTTCTAGTGCAATCTTCTGTTTTTTGTTTTGTTTCCTTTTAAGATAAGCAAATGAGTCTCTAGATTAATTGTTTAGGTTTTTAGTAAGCAGAGTTAAGATTAAATTCAGGTCCTCTGATCCTTGCTAGACCCCAATCCCATTTGTTATCAAATGTAATTCACCCCCACGCAAATGCCCACAGAAGCTAAAAGGAGGTGGTGGAGTTTACAGAACCTCTATCCATCATATGCCCAGTGCAATTTCGTTTACAAAGTTGTCTTCACCTGCAAGCTTTATTTTGCAGGTGATTTACCTCTAAGACTATCACCTGATGGCCTTTAGAGAAGAGACAACTTCTCATGTTTTTCCATTTTAAATCAGCTCACTATTAAAAGAAACTTTCTGGGTCAGAAAGAAAGACTAAGTATTCAGGATCCAAAGACTTCGGCAATCACTGCCTTTATAACTCCCTCTCAAGCATTAGTTAGAAACTTGCATGGACAATAAAATATAGGGCTAATGTTTTTGCAAACTTAGACCAAAAAACAAAAACAAAAACAGAGATTTAATCCCCATTATGAATTTTAAAACAATCTCAGGTAAAAGTGTCATCACTTCAAAATTGTGTACTTTTCCAGAATTATTTTTTATAACCATATACTTTGAAGAGTTAGATATTCATGTTGAACTCAAGTTTATGATACTGATAGGGACAGAGTAAAGAGATGAAGTAGGTGGGTTAAATAGTTAATCCCTCAAGAGACTGTAGTCATTATAAAGAAAAAAAGTATGGGAGACCACTGTAAGTTAAGGATCACTCAATAAAGCAGGTTTTCTTAACCACAAAGCCAAGCAACAAAACCATGCAACAGAAGCCTGAGACATGCCACCAAACAATAAAACAATGATAGCGTGAGACCCACATCTTGTCCAATGAGTTCAGTAAGTTAATGACTCCTAGGATATGCTCCTCTGTGCACACTCTGAGACATAAAGAATCAGAGCTCCTTGGAGTCCTCCCAACACATTTCAGCATCATTATTACCTGTCTATGTATCTATTCATTCCCTTCATAGCTCTTTACTATGTTACTATTACGTGTTCCAAGGTTGTCTCCCTTATTATAACCAATTGTCATTATAAATTATCAACATTAATGTGATCTACTAGATGATGTTTTTTTTTTAATTAATTATCACTGGCGACTTGAATTAGGTACTAAATGCTCTAGCGTGGGGGATATCTAGAAGGAAAAAGAGCCAATTATCTCTTCAACTTTTGCATCTACTTTGTTCTTAGCCCAATATATAAAAGACTTGATCCTCATTCCTCATTGGAGAAACAGTTTATGACTCCCTGAATTTGTCTGAGTTTCTTTTTTTTGTCTCTGCATCTCTGTCTTGCTCTTTTCTCGTTCTCCATTCTGTTTTTTCAGTGTTTGATTCCAGGGATTCTCGTGGTTGAGGAGGGGGATGGGGAGTGAAAGGGGGATGAGGATTAATGTCTGCAAATGCTCCAGATTATTCTTTTTAACCCATTAGTGGGAACCACCACTAACACGATGACCAGTGAAAATGCCCTCAATGGGCAATGGTTTTGACAGGCTAGTACATGTTCTCCCCAGTTCCCTGTCACATGCCTAAGAAGATAGTCCCTGGTACATTTCCTGATTAGCCATTTCCATTTTACAGATAGTAAAACAGTCATCAGCCACTGCTTGGTATCACGTTTGTCTTGCATCAGAAACAGAATACATCACATCTGTTTGTTGTCCATGAATTCTCTTCATTGTATGAGTTGGTAAAGACAGCCAGAAATAAAACTCAGGTTTATGTCAGGTGGTGTTAATGGATCTGAGCAGGATAATATGAAATAACCAGAAGTAGGGACCACCTGGAAATGCCTACACAGCTAACAGAGGTTCCTTTCATGAATGACTGTAAAAACTGAGTCCTGGATGTAGGCAGGTGGGATTTAGCAGGGTCTTTATCCCATCTTGGCTGCACACTCTGAGGACACATCCCAAGCTGCCAGGTATCATCTACAGAAGCTAACATCTCCTATCCTAGGACCTCTCAGCAGAAATTAAGTTATTAACCTAATTCCTAGAACTCAAGGATGCCTATAAATTGCCATTATTTAAAATGATGGGTTCTTCATCAGGATTCCATGCAAGCTACATTCCTATTTATCCATTTCTTCTTTTTTTTTTTCCTCCCTTATTTGATAAATAAACCTACTCAAAAACATCTCAACTCTAGTTTAGATCCTGCTGGCCTCCTAAGAACATTTTTTTTTCCTTTCTGACCTTCTTTTATTATTTATTTCATTGTTCTGCCCAGTTCTGCCACTTGTTATCTTTGGAACATAGATTATTTTAACCCTTATGAAGCTGAGTCTTACACAGAAAAAACTGCATAGAGTATAATAGTACTATCAGAATTAATGAGATAATAATATAAATAGGATAATGAACAAAGGACACAGCACATAACTATTCACCAAAAAAAAAAAAAAAATTGCCTCCTTTCATCTCCCTGGAAAGCTACAGTAGTCAGATTATTTTAAAAATATCTTCAATTTTTATTACCTGAAATTATTTTTAATTGCCTCTTTAATAAAATATTTGAAATTGAGGAATTGGGGCTTGACTTTGTTCCACTTTAAAATAAAAAAGCTAATTACTATATTAGTTTCTGAGCATTTAGTAAAATCACTAATATAATTCATATAAGAAAATCTGAGATTTTCAGAGAGACATCAAAACAAGAGTTAGAAAAGTATCAATTATATGGAATACAACCAAATACAAGACTTCAAGGATAGCATTGTGCTCAGTCATATCTTACTCTTTGTGATTTCCTGGACTGAACCCATCAGGCTCTTCTATCCGTGGGATTCTCCAAGCAAGAATACTGAAGTGGGTTGTCATTTCCATCCTGAACCAAGGATGGAACCCACCATGTCTCCTGCATTGGCAGGCAGATTCTTTATTACTGAACTACTTGAGATAGCATATTCCTATTTCCCAATCCTAAGAGGGGAGAACAAGTCAGAAATAAAAATGTAATTTCTATTAAAATAACTGATCAGAGATGTGTAAACCTGGAAAGGCAACAAATACTGCTTCTGCCAATAATTATTTCTATGATCAAATTAAATTATGTGATTCATAATGTCTTAATTACAATATGTTGCAACTTTCAGTTCATATTATGTATTTTGACAGATATGTATTTGAGTTTCCTTACCCAGTAATATTATGATGTGTTACAAGATTTATAAATGAATACCTGATATTTAATTGACCTCCCCTCTGTAAGTGTTTTGGACAAGGACACAAAGAATGTCACAGTCTCTGCTTTGAAAAAGGAATTCACTGATAGAATCTCAAACAGTAAACAACAATCTGATGAATGATTTATGCATGTTTGAAAACCCAGCCAAGTTTTCTATTTCATGAGTTTCGCATTTCATAATTTTGGAAGGAAAAGGCTTCAGAGGGAGCAAAATAATTGTTTATATCTTTAAAGCATCCTCAATCATTTTTTGGAGAAGGCAATGGCACCCCACTCCAGTACTCTTGCCTGGAAAATCCTATGAACGGAGGAGCCTGGTAGGCTGCAGTCCATGGGATCGCTAAGAGTCAGACACGACTAAGCAACTTCACTTTCACTTTCACTTTTCACTTTCATGCATTGGAGAAGGAAATGGCAACCCACTCCAGTGTTCTTGCCTGGAGAATCCCAGGGATGGGGGAGCCTGGTGGGCTGCCGTCTATGCGGTTGCAATCATTTTCAAAGAGTTAAAAAGAGAAAAATGCTTTAAATAAACATTGTATTTTTATCACAATTGCATATGAAATGATGATATCTCAAAGAGGAAATTTTGAAAACAGTGAGCATTTTAGATGTGAAATTACGTTATACCTGTGATAATGACTAAAACTGCCTTCCGTGAAGATTTTTGTTTAAATATTCAAGATGCAAACGAAGAACACTTGGAACATTCGTGAAATCTTTGCCTGATTGGAAAATGGACTGCTCATTTTCCCCCAGTGTGCTAAAAGGTAAAGTGCCCCAATTCCAAAATATCTATGGATAGTCCATGAATATTTAGTAGGCAAATGTAAAGATTTGGGGAAAAAATTAAAGGATTAGTTCAGTGGA